>NC_139513.1:96727348-97162348 GCF_947247035.1 Vipera ursinii | reverse complement strand
AAGGTGTTGTAGATAGGAATGGTAGGGAGGGCAGCTGGAAACTTTTAATTTTGGCAATCATTATGGAATGTTACTTTGTCCTTTCCATTGAATCAGTGTTAAAAAAAAGTTGGTTTATTGGTAAGATGGCAGCAGTAACATGATGCCTGCAGGCATACTATAACATTCAAACATCTGCGATACCTTTCAAGAATCCTTTGGCTAATCTTCTTTTGAAGCACAAGATTAAAAAAAAATTCAAGACTTTGGATGCTTTGTACTGTTGGAAAGTAGCACAGTTCAGTCCCCCACCACCACCACCTTGAAACCTTCTTCATCCTGCATGTTTTTGGGCACCATATGGACCCAGGGGCATTATTCAGGATGGAGAGGAAAAAGAAGGATGGGCTTTTACATGTGTTCAGTTGACTTCCCTCTTCATTTTCCTCCAACAGTCCTTGAGGCATCTCTGCTGCTGTCTTATTTCCTGAAGCTCTTCAGGAAACCATGGGCTTTCCACACAGGAAGAGTAGTTTGGTCTAGTGCAGGTATGTCAAACTGCCGGCCCACGGGCCGGATGCATCACGCGAGTATGACATGTCTGGACTAGTGGTTAAGATAAAAAAAATGGGAGACCATGAATTCTAGTCCCATCTTAGTCATGAAAGCCAGCTGGGTGATTTTGGGCCAGTTACTCTCTCCAGCCCAACTCACCTCAGAGGGCTGTTGTTGCGGGGAAAATAGGAGAAGACTGTGTTGGATAAGTTTGCTGCTTTGAGCTATTTGTAAAATAATAATAAAACAAAACAAAACAAAACAAAAAAATAAAAATAAAAATAAATTAAATAAAAATGTGGTTTTAGTGGTATGAGGTTTTTTCAATGTTTCAATATTTGATGAACATACTATAGGTCTGCTGAGATTGCTTTTCAAAATGTCATGAAAGCAGCTATTCAAGCAGCTAAGATGATTGAAGTCATGAAACATAATGAGTTACAATAACTGTTGTAACGTTAATGCTTATTACATGGTTGCACAGGCAAGCATGCAGAATTTTTCAGGATTTAGAGGAGGAAAAAAGAGAACTGCTGGTACTTCAGGAACTTTAAAAGCAAATTAGTACAAGTTTAGCCATGCTGATCCACAATGAAAAAACTAATTCCGTAGTTGGATAATATCTTGATCAGAACAACAATTTTGAATATCGTTCTGTGATGTTAACTCCTCACTAGTCGGACTAAATCAAGTCGCATATGTTTCAGCCTAAGAATTATTTATCGTAGGATTTTCACTGTTAGAAATAGTATCTTCACCTTAGATTATGGGTAAAAAAGGAAGATTCAGCATACCATCAGATATTGCAGATACTTCTCTGATTCACTGCTCTTGTTAATTTTTGAATACTATATGAATGCAGCAGATAATTACTTGCATTTTATCTCAGCATTAACTTGTATTCTTCTTGCTGCTATAGTATTATGTATTGGTTTCAGTCCAGGAGTCAGATGAAGGTGAAACTGCAGAGGCAGATGTTCGCTGAAAATCAATTCAGTTGACATCCCCCATCCACCAAAGCTACATTTATACTGTACAGCATTCCTCCTGTTTTGTTTTCCTCATTGTCTTTCCATACCTAGTCCATTGGTAGAAAACAGCTTATTACACCGCTCTGGAGATTTTCATGAACCCAGTATTTTTTTCTCTTCCATTCATTCATTCATTCATGTACAAGAGTACATTCATGTACAAGAGTACATGAATGACACAAGTCCCTGCAATTTTCATGGCAAGTTTTTTTTCAGAACTGGTTTGCCATTGCCTCCTTCCTAAGGCTGAGAAAGAAGGTCTGGCTCAAGGTCACCCAGCTGACTTTGTGCCTCAGGCAGGACTAGAACTCACAGTCTCCTAGTTTCTAGTCTGATGCCTTACCCAATAGACCAAACTGGTTCTCCATTAAAATTTACTTACCTAAAAACCTTTTGGTTGAGGCTTCACTTCCAAAGCTGATAAGCAATTCCCAGGAAATCATTAATCTGAGCATTAATGCCTTTTCCATACATTTTATCAGTAAATATCCATGCGTACCATAGCAGACCTGGAGAAGTATTCCAATAAGACCCTATGTATCGGATACCCAGGTTACATTTAGATTCTAACTCAGGAACCTGAAAAATGTTATGAATTTTAATTTTCATCGCTTGCAGCTAATTCAATTCCTTATGTGATATCTAAAATGTTAACTACTTCGTTATCTTGTAACTGTTTTGTTGTTGTTAGCTGCGAAGTCATGTCCGACCCATCGCGACCCTATGGACAACGTTTCTTCAGGCCTTCCTGTCCTCTTCCATCTTCTGGAGTCCGTTTAAGCTCACGCCTACTGCTTCAGTGACTCCATCCAGCCACCTCATTCTCTGTCATCCCATTCTTCTCTTGCCCTCAACCTTTCCCAACATTAGGCTCTTCTCCAGTGAGTCCTTCCTTCTCATTAGGTGGCCAAAGTATTTGAGTTTCAACTTTAGGATCTGGCCTTCTAAAGAGCAGTCAGGGTTGATCTCCTCTAGGACTGACCGGTTTGATCGTCTTGCAGTCCAAGGGACTCACGGGAGTCTTCAAAGGCCTCAATTCTTTGGCGCTCAGCCTTTTTTATGGTCCAACTTTCACTGCCATACATTGCAACTGGGAAGACCATAGCCCTGACTATACGCACTTTTGTTGACAGGGTGATGTCTCTGCTTTTTAGCGTGCTGTCTAGATTTGTCATGGCTTTCCTCCCAAGGAGCAAGCGTCTTTTAATTTCTTGGCTACAGTCCCCATCTGCAGTGATCTTGGAGCCAAGGAAAATAAAATCTGTTACTACCTCCATTTCTTCCCCATCTAATTGCCAGGAATTGAGAGGGCCGGATGCCATGATCTTGGTTTTCTTAATGTTAAGTTTCAACCAAACTTTTGCACTCTCCTTCTTCACCTGCAACAAGAGGCTCTTTAGTTCTTCTTCACTTTCTGCCATTAGAGTGGTATCATCTGCATATCTTAGGTTGTTGATATTTCTTCCAGCAATCTTAATTACAACTTTTGATTCATCTAGCCCTGCCTTTCTCATGATGTGCTCTGCATATAAATTAAATAGGCAGGGCGACAGTATACAGCCTTGCTGGACTCCTTTCCCAATTTTGAACCAATCAGTGGTTCCATGTCCAGTTCTCACTTTTACTTCTTGACCCGCATATAGGTTTCTCAAGAGACAAATAAGATGGTCTGGTACGCCCATCTCTTTAAGAACATGCCACAGTTTGTTGTGATCCACACAATCAAAGTCTTTAGCATAGTCAATGAAGCAGAAGTAAATGTTTTTCTGGAACTCCCTAGCTTTCCCGTGATCCAGCGTATGTTGGCAATTTGATCTCTAGTTCCTCTGCCTCTTCGAAATCCTGCCTGTACTTCTGGTAGTTCTCGATCCAGATACTGCTGGAGTCTAGCTTGTAGGATTTTAAGCATAATCTTACTAGCATGAGAAATGAGTGCAATGGTGCGATAGTTTGAACATTCTTTGGCACTGCCTTTCTTTGGAATTGGAATGTAAACTGATCTTTTCCGATCCTGTGGCCACTGTTGAGTTTTCCAAATTTGCTGGCAAATTGAGTGTAGCATTTTTACTGCATCATCTTTTAAGTTTTTGAATAGCTCAGCTGGAATACTGTCACCTCCACTAGCTTTGTTGTTGCTCAGCTTTTCATTTTTTTTTTTTTTTTATTGAAAAGTTTTATAAAATACAATTTTCCTTTAAAAAAACCCACCTTCCCCCTCCCTCCTCCCCTCCCTACCTCCCCCCTATCTCCCCCCCTCCCCCTCCCCCTCCTCCCTCCCCTACCTCCCCCCCTCCACTTCCCCTCCTCCCCCCTCCCCCCCCCCCCGACTTCCCAGAGCAAAATACAAGGTATATATCTAAAAGGCAATCATAAACAATCATATACTAACAATTATAAACTCTAAAATCCATCACTCTCTAGCTTGTATATAGTAAACCAATCCTTAATAATACTAAATATATATAAAAAACTAAAATAAAAGAAAACTAGCATCATTCCCATCTATATTCTTCCACAATTCACTATTACCTTAACATATTCTCATTTGCACATTAATAAATAGTTCTTACACAAATTAACCCACATTAACCCACAAAACTTTCTTCCTCTTCCTCTGTAGTAAGTTGTCCATTAATTCCAAATTAAAAAAAAAAATCTATTACCATACATAGCATCCCAAAACTTTTTTTTTTTTTTTAAAAAAAAAAACACAACTACCACTTAACTATAAATATTTTGTGGAAGTTCCATAGATTTCTACTGATCTTATTTTTTTTCCTTTTTTGAGCGTTTTAAGGCAGCACGCGTCACCCTCTGTTCTCTAAGATCATCCAAAAGAGTTGCAGCTTGAACTCCTCCTGTACCCTTCTCGTCTATCTGTGCATCTTCATCCTCTTGATGTTCTCCTTCTCCAGATCCCTCTGCAGCTTCCAGAAGTGTTGATGGGGTTACTTTCAAGACATTATTATAAAAATCATGCGCTTGCTTCACATTACTCAAACAGTACCTTTTGCCATCATACATGAAGCTCAACCCAGCTGGGATCTCCCATCTGAACCTTATATCTCTTTGCTTGAGCTCTTGCACAAGAAATATAAAATCCTTCCTTCTCTTTAAAATCTTTGGAGGAATTTCTTTTAGAACCAAAACTTGTTGACCAGCAATCACAACTTTGGTATCGTAGGCAGCTTGTATAACTTCATCTCTAATTTCCCTTTTTACAAAATAAACCACCACATCTCTAGGCAACTTTCTCTGTTTAGCAATCCACGAATTCACACGAAACACTTTGTCCATACCTTGTTTTAATTCAGATGCTGGATGGTTCAATACTCCCTCAAAAGCCTCAGAAACCAGCTGCTTTAAATCTTCCTTAATATTCTCTTTTAGGCCTCTAATTCTCACAGCAAACTGCATCTGGTAAAATTGAGCCAAGCTCTGTTCACTGTCGATTTTGTCTTTTAAATCTTCAATTTCCAATACTTTTGCTTCTAATAAAGCATTCTTTTGAATCAAATCTTGCACTTGATCATCCAGCACCTCCACACATTTAGCAACTTTTTGCACTGAGGACAAAATGTCTACCTTCATTTCTCTAAGTTTCTGTTCCATCCTTTCTTCCATTCTCTGCTCCAATTTCTCCAATTTCTCCTCCATCTGTAGAAATTTAACACCCATTGACTCCAAAATTAACTGGGTATGTTTTTCAAGATCCTTCGATGTCAATACATCAGGAGAATGCAACGCCTGCAGCAATGATTGTTGTTGCACCGGAGAATTTCCAGCACTCCGAAAAGTTCTAGGGGGAGGTTTAGCCGCCATCTTTTACTTACAATTGTGACGCACTTTCACTTTAAGTTTTAAGCAAAGTCCATCAAGCTTGAGAGTAAAATAAAATCTTCTTCATCTCTTCATCTTTCCCTCTTGTACTGCTCTGCCTGCTCTTTCCCTTTCATAATCTCTCCTTCAAGCAGGGATGGTCGCAGACGCCTGGCTCTGCTCCATGAAGTCCGGAGCAGAGACGCTAGCCAGCTGGGAGCAGCCCAGGCTACGGGGGAGTTCAATCCTTCAGCCGCCCAAGCTCCAAGCTCAGGCGGCCCCGGAGAACTCAACCCCCACCTGGGGGCTCACCTCCTCCTCTTCTCCCGAGGAGGGGGCTTCAGATTCGCCCGAACAGCTGATCGGCGCTGTTTCGGGCGAAAAAACACCAGCTGAGCCGCGGGCAGCCCGGGAAGGCTCCCTCCGTCGCCGCGGAGCCACCGGAAGTCGTTGCTCAGCTTTTCTAAGGCCCACTTCACTTCACATTCTAGGATGTCTGGCTCGAGGTCATTGACTACCTCACTGTGATTATCAGGGACGTTAAGATCGTTCTCATATAGTTCTTCTGTGTAATTTTGCCACCTCTTCTTAATCTCTTCTGCCTCTGTTAGGTCCCTGCCATTTTTGTCCTTTATCATGCCCATTTTTGCATGAAACGTTCCCTTCATCTCTCCAATTTTCTTGAAAAGATCTCTGGTCCTCCCTATTCTATTGTTTTCTTCTATTTCTTTGCACTGTTCATTTAAGAAGGCATTCTTATCTCTTCTAGCTATTCTCTGGAATTCTGCATTCAATTCGGTGTATCTTTCTTTTTCTCCCTTGCCTTTCGCTTCCCTCCTTTCCTCAGCTATTTGCAAAGCTTCCTCAGACAGCCATTTTGCTTTCTTACATTTCTTTTTTCTTTGGGATGGCTTTAGTTGCTACCTCTTGTACAGTGTTGCAAACCTCTGTCCATAGTTCTTCAGGCACTCTGTCTATCAGATCTAATTCCTTAAATCTATTCGTCACCTCTACTGTATATTCAACAGGGATATGATTTAATTCATACCTGAGTAGCCTAGTGCTTTTCCCTACTTTCTTCAGTTTAAGCCTAAGCTCCTGGTCTTGTTTTTACTGACTGTATAGAGCTTCTCCATCTTTGGCTGCAGAGCATATAGTCAATCTGATTTCTGTGTTGACCGTCTGGTGATGTCCAAGTGTAAAGCCGTCTCTTGGGTTGTTGGAAAAGAGTGTTTGCTCTGACCATCGTATTCTCTTGACAAAATTCTATCAGCCTGTGCCCTGCTTCATTTTGTGCTCCAAGGCCAAACTTGCCTTGGAGCACAAAATGAAGCAGGGCACAGGCTGATAGAATTTTGTCAAGAGAATACGATGGTCAGAGCAAACACTCTTTTCCAACAACCCAAGAGACTGCTGTACTCATGGACATCACCAGACGGTCAACACAGAAATCAGATTGACTATATTCTCTGCAGCCAAAGAATATAGTCAATCTGATTTCTGTGTTGACCGTCTGGTGATGTCCATGAGTACTTGCCTGTTATTCCGGTTATCTTTTGGAATTATCTTTTGGCTTCCTACTTTAGCATTCCAATCCCCCATGATGATAAGGACATCATTTTTGGGTGTTAGTTCTATAAGGTGCTGTAGGGATTCATAGAACCGGTCAACTTCATCCTCTTCAGCACTGGTGGTTGGGGCATAGACTTGGGACTACTGTGATATTGAATGGTTTGCATTGGATTCGAACTGAGATCATTCTGTCATTTTGAGGATTATATCCCAGTATTGCTTTTCCTACTCTTTTATTGACTATGAAGGCTACTCCATTTCTTCTGAGGGATTCTTGCCCGCAGTAGTATACCTGATGGTCATCTGAATTAAATTCACCCATTCCTGTCCATTTTAGTTCATTGATACCTAAGATGTCGATCTTCAGCCTTGTCATCTCTTGTTTGACCATGTCCAGCTTTCCTTGATTCATGGATCTTACATTCCAGGTTCCTATGGAGAAAAAATATTTACAGCATTGGACTTTCCTTTCACCACCAGATACATCCACAGCTGAGCATCCTTTCGGCTTTGGCCCAGTCGCTTCATTCTTTCTGGCGCTACTAGTACTAGCCCTCTGCTCTTCCCCAGTAGCATATTGGACACCTTCCGACCTGAGGGGCTCATCTTCCAGCGTCATATCGTTTTGCCTTTTGGTACTGTCCATAGGGTTTTCATGGCAAAGATACTGGAGTGGGTTGCCATTTCCTTCTCCAGTGGATCACGTTTTGTCAGAACTCTCTGCTAAGACCTTTTCGTCTTGGGTGGCCCTGCACGGCATAGCTCATAGCTTCATTGAATTATGCAAGCCCCTTCGCCACGAGAAGGCAGTAATCCATGAAGGGGTTGTAACTGTTACTTTCTGCTTATGAAAAATCTTCTACTTAATAAATCACGGGTGTCGGCTTCCGGTGGCTCCGCGGCGACGGAGGGAGCCTTCCCGGGCTGCCCGCGGCTCAGCTGGTGTTTTTTCGCCCGAAACAGCGCCGATCAGCTGTTCGGGCGAATCTGAAGCCCCCTCCTCGGGAGAAGAGGAGGGGGTGAGCCCCCAGGTGGGGGTTGAGTTCGCCGGGGCCGCCTGAGCTTGGAGCTTGGGCGGCCGAAGGATTGAACTCCCCCGTAGCCTGGGCTGCTCCCAGCTGACCAGCGTCTCTGCTCCGGACTTTATGGAGCAGAGCCAGGCGTCTGCGACCATCCCTGCTTGAAGGAGAGACTATGAAAGGGAAAGAGCAGGCAGAGCAGTACAAGAGGGAAAGATGAAGAGATGAAGAAGATTTTATTTTACTCTCAAGCTTGATGGACTTTGCTTAAAACTTAAAGTGAAAGTGCGTCACAATTGTAAGTAAAAGATGGCGGCGAAACCTCCCCCTAGAACTTTTCGGAGTGCTGGAAATTCTCCGGTGCAACAACAATCATTGCTGCAGGCGTTGCATTCTCCTGATGTATTGACATCGAAGGATCTTGAAAAACATACCCAGTTAATTTTGGAGTCAATGGGTGTTAAATTTCTACAGATGGAGGAGAAATTGGAGAAATTGGAGCAGAGAATGGAAGAAAGGATGGAACAGAAACTTAGAGAAATGAAGGTAGACATTTTGTCCTCAGTGCAAAAAGTTGCTAAATGTGTGGAGGTGCTGGATGATCAAGTGCAAGACTTGATTCAAAGAATGCTTTATTAGAAGCAAAAGTATTGGAAATTGAAGATTTAAAAGACAAAATTGACAGTGAACAGAGCTTGGCCCAATTTTACCAGATGCAGTTTGCTGTGAGAATTAGAGGCCTAAAAGAGAATATTAAGGAAGATTTAAAGCAGCTGGTTTCTGAGGCTTTTGAGGGAGTATTGAACCATCCAGCATCTGAATTAAAACAAGGTATGGACAAAGTGTTCCGTGTGAATTCGTGGATTGCTAAACAGAGAAAGTTGCCTAGAGATGTGGTGGTTTATTTTGTAAAAAGGGAAATTAGAGATGAAGTTATACAAGCTGCCTACGATACCAAAGTTGTGATTGCTGGTCAACAAGTTTTGGTTTTAAAAGAAATTCCTCCAAAGATTTTAAAGAGAAGGAAGGATTTTATATTTCTTGTGCAAGAGCTCAAGCAAAGAGATATAAGGTTCAGATGGGAGATCCCAGTTGGGTTGAGCTTCATGTATGTTGGCAAAAGATACTGTTTGAGTAATGTGAAGCAAGCGCATGATTTTTATAATAATGTCTTGGAAGTAACCCCATCAACACTTCTGGAAGCTGCAGAGGGATCTGGAGAAGGAGAACATCAAGAGGATGAAGATGCACAGATAGACGAGAAGGGTACAGGAGGAGTTCAAGCTGCAACTCTTTTGGATGATCTTAGAGAACAGAGGGTGACGCGTGCTGCCTTAAAACGCTCAAAAAAGAAAAAAAAATAAGACCAGTAGAAATCTATGGAACTTCCACAAAATATTTATAGTTAAGTGGTAGTTGTGTTTTTTTTAAAAAAAAAAAAGTTTTGGGATGCTATGTATGGTAATAGATTTTTTTTTTTTTAATTTGGAATTAATGGACAACTTACTACAGAGGAAGAGGAAGAAAGTTTTGTGGGTTAATGTGGGTTAATTTGTGTAAGAACTATTTATTAATGTGCAAATGAGAATATGTTAAGGTAATAGTGAATTGTGGAAGAACATAGATGGGAATGATGCTAGTTTTTTTTATTTTAGTTTTTTATATATATTTAGTATTATTAAGGATTGGTTTACTATATACAAGCTAGAGAGTGATGGATTTTAGAGTTTATAATTGTTAGTATATGATTGTTTATGATTGCCTTTTAGATATATACCTTGTATTTTGCTCTGGGAAGTCGGGGGGGGGAGGGGGGAGGAGGGGAAGTGGAGGGGGGGAGGTAGGGGAGGGAGGAGGGGGAGGGGGAGGGGGGGAGATAGGGGGGAGGTAGGGAGGGGAGGAGGGAGGGGGAAGGGGGGTTTTTTTTTAAAGGAAAATTGTATTTTATAAAACTTTTCAATAAAAAAAAAAATAAATCACGGGTGTCAAACTCGCCACATCATGGCATGTTGTGACGTATCGTGACTTTTTTTGCATTGCCGGAGCTGGGGTGGGGACAGCCTCCATATGATGCAACCGGCCCATGGGCCAGCAGTTTGACACCCCTGTAATAAACTATCAGGAGCCAGATGCCAAGACAATCTGAAGAGCTTGCTGCCCAGTTCCCACACAGTGGTAAATTTATGCCATCAGTTTTGTCAGAAATCTTAATATATAATATGCTAACAAGTGAGCTTCATAAAAATCCATTATGTATCTTACTCCCGTAGACAAAACTGAATCCAATATATTCTCTTTATAAACATATATGGGCATTACATACACATGTAGTTTCAAATACCATTCCTTTTTTTTTTCAGGTCCTTGATCTCTGAACTCAATTCTACAGTTATTTATGAGGCAGTACAAACAAATGCAAGGTCCTTCACTCAGAAGACAGAAATTAAATGTGCAGAAAACAAGAGAGAGTAAACTGTCTTGGTGTACTCAACAAATAAAGAAATAAACATATTAAAAAGCAACTTGAATATTTAAGCAATGATCACATGTAATGAGGCAGCTGATAAGACAAAACACAATTTTAGCTGCATCATCATTTCCAAATTACACTACATTCTGCCTTTACAAATTTCCATTTGAATACTGTGTCCAGCTTCTGGGCATTATGTTTTCAGACAGATTCAGTGCAATTGAAGAGATGCCAGAAGCAGCAATGGGTATGTTCAGGGATCTAAAAACTAAAACCTATGAAGAAAAATGGAAGGATCTGGGAATTGAATCTTCTAAAAAGACAAGGGAAGGGATATAATAAGCACTTTTCTAGCATCTGAAAGAGTGTCACAGACAGTAGGTCAAGACCTGTTTTCTTATCATTTCAGAGCGTACAATACAGAACGGTGTGTTTAAAGTTAGAGGAAGATAGATTCTGATTGCAAATGTTTGACTCCAAGTGAGATGATAAATTTCCTTTCACTGGTTATATTCAAACTGGACAGCTATCTGTCTGTGTAATAATACAGACTAAACCCCAGACAACAGATTCGATAGCCTTAATGTCCCCTTTCAAAGCAATGATTTTATGAATTTCCACCATTTATTAGTTGAGTTGAAGTTTTATCTAGCCAACTGGAGACAACACAAAACAATAACACGTTAAAAGTTTGCTGCACCCATTGCTGATCCATATTGTTCCTCTCTTGCTCTATTTCAAGTAATAGCAGGGTATATAAATGTTTTGAATAAATAAATGAATAAATGTAACTAGTTAATGAGGAAAACATTGAGGGGACAATGTTGCCTGAAATCTGACCTAATTCTCTCTGGGATTCTCTAGATTTGTCAGCATCTTCTAATATTCACAAGTCATGTTTTTCAGTATTATTATAACTTGGAACAGTTGTTTGGTTGTTAAGAACTATCCAGGCAGAAATAGAGACAGCCTGACCCACAAATGTGCAATGATCGAAATACAATAAATCAATAGTTGAAACTGATTTGATGCTGGTCTCATTTGAGGATGATGATGGGAGGAGAAATAACAAAGAAACTAGCAAAGAAGTAGGAAACTCCTAATGTGACTTTCTTATTATTTTCCAGATACTGCACTGAATTAAAATGGGGCTGCTACAGCTAAAGATGCTATAATGACTTTCTCAGATGGCATTTCAAAGCACTATTAATATAAAATTATGCTAATATGTCCCCTCTTTGTCTTCAGATAAAATAGCAAGAAAGAAACTACTTTTTCCCCCTGCTTTGCTGGGGAGAATATGGTTGCAAAAATATAGTGGGTGGGATAATGGGTCTAAAACAGACATGTCAAACACAAGGCCCGGGGGCCAGATGCGGCCCGTGAAGTGGTTTCATGTGGCTCGCGAAGCCATCCTGGAAACAGTAAGGGAATGGCCGCCGCTGTCTTGGCCCTGGCCCAGGCTGGCCAGGAGCCAGTGTACAATTTCGTGGTGGTCATCTATGCTGAAATACATTCAGTCTTAGCTCCACAAGGCCATCTGGAAACAGCGAGGGACCGGCCCGTGCCATGTTGGCACTGCCCCCTCGGCGCATGCTGGGGAGGTATCACCCTTTGTGAGGAATGAAGAAATGCACCATCGCCTGGAGGTGGCCAGCACATGGCCCTGCCTACGTTGGGCAGGCTAGGGGTTGGACAGCATTGTGCTTCTCTTCAGATTCATGCCACCCGGCTCAGCCTCTCGGCACTGTGAATAGAGCACCCTGCTACCTGCCAAAACCGGGCAGGCTAGAGGATGGGCAGCATTGCGCAGGTAACATCGACTCTCACGCTGCTCATGGCATCCCCTCCCATAGAGCCCACCAAGCCGGATATGTGAAGTAGGCGAGGGCCATGTGCTGGCCACTTCCAGGCAATGGTGCATTTCTTCATTCCTCACGAAGGATGACACTTCCCCAGCTGTGTTTCTTGCCTGTTTTTCTCCCTCCCCCATCTCAAATATTTTCCCACCACTCTGTTCTTTGGAAAGAAGGAAGGAAGGAGAAGGAAGGTCTGAGGGAAGTCCTACCTTAGTCCTGCCCAGCTGCCCTTTCACCATCCCCTTGCCCCCTCCTCCTGGCCTATCCTGGGGGGGGGTCTCCCTATTGCTAAGGAAGCTTTGGATACAAAGCCAGGTCTCCTCACATGGAGAGGGAATGGGCCTCCCTCTTGATTTTGCCCTCGTACCCATCATGAGCAACCTGGCTAAGGAGAGCAAGCACAGCAGCAGTAGCCTTGAGGAGGAGGTAAATGCAGGTGGGCACCCCCTTGGGGAAGTGGGACTGGGTTTATGCCGTGGGTGCTTGAGGGCTGGGCTAGGCATTTGACCTCCACGCCACCGTCCACCCCCCCCCAGTAGCCTGAGAGGAACAGTGAGGCTCCTCCGGTGGACCATGCCTTGGCACTTCCCTGGTCCCATCTCCTTCTGCCAGAGACCCTCATATCTGTCCCACTCCTGCCCAGGCCCCCATAGGCACCCTTGACACAAATGATGTAGAGCTGGCCATGCCCACCCAGTAGGTCATACACACTCCAACCATGCCCACCCAGTAGGCCATGCCCACCCTGGCCACACCCACCCAGCCCCCCAAGGGCAACCACAATGCTGATGTGGCCCTCAATGAAATTGAGTTTGACACCCCTGGTCTAAAAGAAACTCAAGAAACATGGTGTAACAAAGAAGACACACAGCTGAGGACACACAAGAGACTAGCTGATCAAAAAGGTGGCTTGCCTACACTTCCAGACTTGGCTTGGAGTTAAGCGGAAGGAAGGAAGGAAGGAAGGAAGGAAGGAAGGAAGGAAGGAAGGAAGGAAGGAAGGAAGGAAGGAAGGAAGGAAGGAAGACTTCTGTTTACACTCAGAATACAGTCCCTGACTTTGTATCCAAGATCACAGGTACAAAATCATTACAGATTTTAGACATCTTGAACATATGACAGGAGAATCCAGCTTAAAGAGGAAAACAATGTATTTTTAAGCCAGTGCCCTTGATGATGATTTAAGACTGTTCACTCATGGCTAGGAACAAATTAAAATCATGCAACAAAATGAGGAAGACAGTGTCTGATTTTGCATGGAGCCATTGCTACATAATGAGTTTGTGCCAGCACAAAGTCAGCTCTGGAGTTGCCTAATCAGATGGTGTTGGCTAGTTTGAAGAGTTTAATTAACTTTTTTCTGGCTATGTGCCAGTCATCTAAAACTGGAAACGCATAAGATTATTTTGCAAAGGCTAGTGATACTTGAGGACGATTTGCTGATTGAAAGAATGTCTTGACTTGCCCTGTCAACCAACTGCTGGACCACAGAATCGTAATTCTTTTCTCCTTCCCACCCCAAAGAAGCTTTGCTTTCCATTCCTTGAGTCTTCTTATCCCTCTTTGGCCACCTGCAATCACACTGAAAACTACTGAAATACTGGGATTCAGAACCACTAGGGAGCCATGGTGGTACAGTGGTTAGAATGCAGTATTTCAGGCTGACTTTGCCCACTGCCAGAAGTTTGATTTTGACCAGCTCAAGGTTGACTCAGCCTTGTACCCTTCTAAGGTCGGTAAAGTGAAGATCCAGACTTTGGAGGGCAATATGCTGACTCTGTAAACTGTTTAGAAAGGGCTGTAAAGCACTATGAAGCAATATATAAGTCTAACTGCTATTACTGGTATTGCTACTGCTTTTTTAAAATTCAACAAAACAATATCAGTGTTCCTGAGGCATGTCAGCCTTCCACGGTACATGAAACCTGAAAGCCAAAGACACCAAAACTAATACTACTTTTACTGTAAGAATATAACAGAATCTTGCAGTTATAGTTCTGCTCCAGACTCAAATTTCTTTTACATGATCACCATCTTAGTCGCAGACCTTCATTTTGTTTCTCAAAAGTGATTCCTTTTATCCATTACGGTTCATCTCAACACATACAGGGCTATATCAAGAATAAAGACAAGGAAGTGGGGTACGTAGGTGTCTTAGAATCCCTTTGCCCTGCATCTTTAACAAAACAGATTCTACCTGTAGTAGAGAAGCAGCAGAAAAGATAGAGAGAAATCATAGCCATACTTGGAAATGCGACAAAGAAAGTTGTGCAAAGCCAGGAGGTTTTGGAGGTAAGGTCTATTTCTACAATAGGAAAAAGACAGCTATGTTACTATCTTCCTTCCTTTCTTTACCTGCTATGTAACCTCTTCCTTCCTTTCTCTACCTGACTTGAATAGTGGGACTTGGTGCCTGAACACTCTTACCCTTGGGAGAAGTCATCTGGCAGTTTGCCTTGAGATCCAGAAAGCTCTGCCTGTGGCCTGGACAAGATACCTAGGGAGGTCAGAGATCTAGAATGTTTTATTTTTAGGAAATGAAGCTCAGGACATTCTTGATATCTCAGAATGTACCCCAGCTCAGATAGCACGGTGTTCACCGAATGCCAATTTTTGCAGTCTCCTCTTGGTTGCACTTTATTCTTGGCATCCTAAATGTCAATTTTTGTACTCTCTTCTCCTCCAAAGCAGAGCTTGGCTCACACTGGCTCCTAGATTTTCATCCTTCAGAGACATGATGATAGAGGGAGATATTCAGAGCTGGCTTCAGAATAGTTTGGACTAACTGCAGGGTGGAAAAGATGCCATGTAAAGATGCCCCAAGTGGAGTAAAAGATGAAAAT
Source organism: Vipera ursinii (assembly GCF_947247035.1). Lineage (NCBI taxonomy): Eukaryota > Metazoa > Chordata > Lepidosauria > Squamata > Viperidae > Vipera > Vipera ursinii. The sequence continues at coordinate 97,147,201 of NC_139513.1, read as the reverse complement.
TTCGTGAATATTTATAGGCTATCTTTTCATATATATATTTTTTGTATTTTGGGCTGACATGCATCTGTCCATCTAAAGTCAGGGATTTAAACCTATAAATATCCCTGCTGACTTCAGACACCCATTTTATCTAAATATATATATGCAGCCCTTTTAAATCAAGGTTTCCAAGGAAGCAACAAATGAGAACGACAGGCCTCACCATAACTGCTGTTTTGAGTAGGTAAACAGTCTCGTTCTGTTTTTAAACAGGTATCTTCATCACCTCCAATAAAAAATACTTGGGGAAAAAGCAGCAGGGCAAATGATTGTTAATAGGAAACGATATACGAAGCTCAGGCTTGAACTATGGAATCCTTGGTGCTCTCCACAAATAATTCCGTTTTTATGCCTAAAAGGAGGGGTCAGTATAGATCAGGGGTCTTCAAACTTGGCCCTTTTATGACTTGTGGACTTCAACTCCCAGAATTCCTCAGCCAGCGAATTCTGGGAGTTGAAGTCCACCAGTCATAAAAGGGCCAAGTTTGAAGACCCCTGGTATAGATGGAAATCTTGCATATTTGATATTGGCTGCAATATTTGATATTGGCTGCAATTAACTCCGGGCAGGACGGAGGAGAGGGAAGAAGGATGCGGCCACAACAGGAGCCACCCTAGCAGGTAGCAAGCGTTTCCCCGCCCAGCAGTGTTGGTGGTCAAAAGGTAAGGCTTAGCAACGCGCCCTGCTGCTCTCGCGGGGGTGGCCTTTCGCTTTCAAGGGGAGAAGCGGAGAAGGGCCCGGCTTGGAAAGCTGACGTGAGGCAGCAGACCCCCCCCCCGAGAAGGCGCCCCGCGTCTGGCGAGAGGGGCAGCCTTGCGCGCAGCCTCCGCCGCCGCCGGCTCTCTCTTTCTCTCGGAAAGAGAAAAGGACGCCCTCCCGCCAGGCGGGGGTCTGCGTAACGGCGGCCGGGGAGCCCGGAAAGGCCCTGGCGCTGCCCTGGAGAGCGCGGCTGCCGGGCCCCGGGCTCCCCTCAGGCGCGGAGGAGGGCCTGATTGGCTCGGCGCAGAGGCTGCCGCGCTCGCAAACCGCGCTCCCGGCCCGGGGGGGGGGGAGGGGGGGGAGGAGGAGGAGGAGGAGGGCGGGCGAGTGAAGCGCGGGAGGCGGGCGCTGAGGCGGGGCCGGGCCGAGCGCAACGAGGAGGGGGCGGCGGCTCCGCAGCCAGCGCGCCTGCCCGACCGGCGGCAACGACGACAACGACGGAGAAGCTCGGGCGGCGAGCAGGCGGAGGAGGAGGTGGGAGGGGGGGGTCTCCGGGCCGGGACGGCCGGGCCCCATGGGCGGGTGTGTGGGCTCTCACCACGACTCTTCGGGCAGCCTGAATGAGAACTCGGACGGCACCGGAGGTGAGAGCGGCGGAGGGGCTGGGCTGTGGCTTGGCCGAGGCGGGGAAGAGAGGCGAGCAGAAGCAGCTGCTTCTCACAATGAGGAGGGAAGCCGGGAGGGGCCCTCGGCGGCCGCCGCCTCGCCTTTCTCTTTCGGCGGTCTCCGTTCTTGGGAGACTTGGCCGTCTGTCCTGCCTTCCTCCGCCCGAAGAGAGCGCCCCGCTTCCTGGAAGCTTATCCTCCTCCTCCTCCTCCTCCCAACTTTCCTCAACTAAAAAAGGCTTAGCTGGCACTCTCCAAGAGGGAGCGGGACCTCCAGGGACCCGGGGCAGGGCTAGGGCCAAGGCCCCCTGACCTGAAAGAGAAGGTGAGATTGAGGGAGGGGGAAGTAGCCCCGTGCCTCCCGTCTCATCCGCTCCAAGGATGGGGAGAGAATGGCTTTTTCGTCTGCTCAAGGTGGCCTGCCTCTCCCTTAGCCTTAGCCTCTCTTTCTTTAAGGGGGAAAAAAAAGGACACTGATAACAATCGCGAATCCCTTTTCTTCACGAGAACTTTAACCGTAGGAGCTCTGCTTTTTTTTTTTTTTTAAGAAAAACGATGCATATTGCTGATCCCTTGGATTGCAGACCTTCTGACCTGATGACAGGTAGAAATATGAGATGGACGTTCACTTAAGAAAGAGTCATCAGTTTTCACCCTATATAGTTCAATGGCCTCTCCTTTAATATAGCGACATTGTGGGTAACAAGTCTGTTGTAACTGTGGCTTTTCTTAAAACAGCCCTGCCCTCTGAAACCAAAATACCCTGAAGCATACAAAACATCTAAATGTGCCAGAGAATGGAACTCTTTAAGGGGAATATTTCTTTCCCTTAAAGCAGACTGCACTTAAAAGTTGCTGGGTTCTACAGCTAATATCTTGCCTGTTTGTAATTCTGCATACAATGGTATGATAATCAAAGGAGGAGGATAGTTTCCCCCCCCCTTTTAAGATTGTCTCCTCCTCTGCTACCTGGAGAGCATTTACCACCCATTTATGCCCCCTGTTGTTGCCGTAAAACAGTGGATGCTGTTCTTAGTGATATGGCACATAGCTATAGAACATCTATTACTAGGAATCTAAGGGCCTTTTTAAGTTATCATAACCAGGGACAATGAAATATCACCAGGCTTAACTAGTCTGAAATCTAATAAAGTGAAAGTTGCCATTCAGATGGGCCTAGATAATTCACATGTCTTGAGTAATGTCATCCATTGTTAAGAAACTGTCATGCTGGTTACGTATTATGAGGCAATTGAAGGTCATAGAAGAAATAGTTTTAGATGTGATTTTTTTTGTTTTTATCTTGTAGCAGCCTAATCAATGGTTAAGGATTCTTTTTAGTAGAGGGTATCATTATATTAAAAACTATATCATTTTGTACAATGGAAGCATATAAATATTGATCACAGTGGAATTATGGATCCTTTTTATCCTGGATTTACCTGTCAGGATCTTATGCCTATATTCTACTTCTGTTAGGCATGATTTTGTATTTTGAAATAAATAGCATGTAATATAGCACTTGGATTTTATTGGATTACGCAATCTGTGCAATTCTGTGCAAGATTAAAGGTAAAAATAATCACTGATGTGAGATCTGATATTTAGTTGATAATGTGATTCTCAGACTTAAATCCCAATTTGTTGAATATTGGTGCACAGTAATGTATTTTAGAGGATTTTTTTTCCTTATTACTATTTAAATACCATAATTTAGGTAGATACTTGCATATCACAGTGGAACAAACCCGGGTGTACATTATTCTAATTTTAAAAGATGAAATAACTGTAATGTAGTGTAATGTACTGGCAAAAATGTCACATTCTCCAAATTTAGTCTAAATTCTCTGCTTTTCAGTAGTAATATGAATTTGTGATGAATGCATAATCTGACTAACCATTTCAAGAGAAGTAGCACTGTGTTGAAGTTAGAAATGCATTGCCATTACAGCACAAGTTCAAGAACAGATCTATTGAGTTTGAGATTATGATTACTATCCTACTAGGTCACTTCTGTCTCTAATTTCACTTGCAGCGCTAGATCACAGAATATCAATTTACAAGTTCTTGCAAATTTTTACAAGCAGGTCTTGCACTTTAGAGTTTTATCAGACATTTCCAAAGCATAGCTTTTGTTTTTTTTAGGGCTCTGAATTATAAGAAGTTATTAGTATTCATTAACTGATGGAGATCTCAGTCTCAATTTTTCTCTTGAGACTCTAGTCAAATCTACTAAATACAACAAATGTTGGAAGTATTATAGTTAGCTACGTATCATAATGTATATATGTTAAGTATGTGGGTAAGAATTTGACATACAGATGCCAAGCTATGTCTTTCTCATTGGGTTGTCATTTTGCCCTTTATGCAGTTTTTTCATTGAGAGTTGTTTGGCAGTTTACTTGACAAAAGACATGAGAGTTGGTGCATCTCTGTGTTGTAAACTGTTTTTCAATTGCAGTGGGATTTAAAGACCAATGATGCCATAATGTGTCATAATGTGTATCAGCTGAAACCTACTATATAATTGTTGCATATTACATTTAAGCCAGACATAAATCAACAGGTATAAATTGATAGCATGGCCAAAAGAAATTCTTGTCATGTTATTTATGTACCGTAACTAAGATTTGAAGTGTGTTCAGACAGCCAGAGTACTGTTGAATGAATTTCATGTGGTTTTCTCCAATCTGCTATTACAGTGATAAAGGCCAGCATGACTTATATTACCTTTCTGTTCTGAACAGATTCGATGGTTTTGTGGTTGTTCAGTTTTTCTATTGCAATGTTTGTTGATAAAAAACTTTTTTAAAGCCTCTGTTAAAACTATGATCTCCTTTGGCAATTATTAATATCACTAAAACCTTCTCTTAACTGTATAGAATGGAAAAAGAAAGGTATTTATTAGTTTACAGAGATTTTTAAAAAATCACATTATACATTAAAAATAATAAATGCAATAAAGAATTAACATATTAGAGTGTTAGTGATAGTAAACACTAAACATTGACTTTTTATAGACTAACTTATGTAGCCCAGATCCAAACCTGAATATAAATTAAAACCAGTATCTTCACAGCAGTAACAACTGAACACAATTTAATAACTTTCAAAGAAATTTAGATACTCCAATCTGTTAGTAGAAGCTCCATTTCATGCCAATCTACACACAAGGATAAGAAATATAATTCAGACCACCATATATCACACAGAGGGCAACACAGTAATATGTGATGTACAAAACTCTCTTATTGTTTTAATAATAATATAATGTTACTGAACTTTCCCTCCAATATCCTTGAGGATAAATCTTGCTAGCATAAATGCGCTTCTGTACAAGACAGAGAGAATGTTAGAAAAATACAAATAGTGAAAGGTCTGATATAGAAGCCCTTGTAACAATTGTTTGAAACTTTGAATATGTTCTTTAAATCCAAATCATGACTCTGTTTGACCTTTAAGATATATTTCTCTGGCCAAGCATTATCAGGAATCGGTGTGAAAGGCTGTAGTAGGATAAATCAAAGATTGCATTATTTTTCCCAGAGGAGATTAATTTATCAGTAAGGATTGCAAGGGCTTGACCCCAGAAAAAGTTGTTCTAACTTGTATTTCAAGTGTCCAGTTCTCATATGGGTCTCCTCCTAAACACAATCAATTTCCAGCCATATGAGATAATTTGGCACAGATTGAGACAAGCGAAGCATAGTTCTTAAACATTTTGATTTACATCTTTACAGGCAAAGGGTTGTGTGCCATACAGCAGAAGGTTTAGTACCTTGGCTCTAAATAATTTAACTGCTGCAGGGACAAAGTTATTATCATTACAGCTAGTGTATCTAATTGTAGTGTTGGTGGCCTTTTCAGCATGTATTATAATTTCTCAAGTTTACTATTTCCAAGCAATGAAAGACTGAAAGTAGGTTCCTAATATTTGAAAACATTATTTGGCTTAGTTTGGATACCATTGATTTTCCAATTATAGTCTCAGTTAACATGTCTGAAGGTAAATAAGACCACTGCCGTTTTACAGTAATTTGTAGTTATTTGTTGTAGTAGACTGTTAATGCTATAAATATAGATATAAATAAATGAATGAATGAAGAAGACAGCCAACCACTTTCTATATGAGTTATTATAAAGTAATCCTTTGACCTTTTGCTGGCTTTCTGACATGTGCCTTGCCTATTCGTGATTCAAAGTACTCCAACAATTCTGCTTCATTCTTCTTTTACTCTTAAAGTATCCTTAGATGACCAGTGTTTAGTAGCAAGAAATAGAAGCACATAACTGAACAAGATGGATAGGATGTTAAAATAACAACTATATGAGTTAAATGTCTAGTACTGTGTTTCTCTCATCTTAAAAATACTCTTAAGCCAAGTGTAGCCCTTGGACTATAACTAGCCAGAGGAAAATCCATGAGTTGGATTCAAAAGTTAGATGTCAGAATAGGAACATTTTATATTGCTAATTGTGCTAAAAATTCTGGATGTCTTGGAAGAGTTTTATTAGTGTTAACCAGAACTTTCCTTTCCTTTCTCCTCTTTCTTTATGTAACTCCAGTTCTTAATATTGTGGTGTTAATATATTTTTCATAAAAATCAAGAAATATAACATTGAAATTATGATTACACTTTGGAGACCTATTCTGCCAAATTGACTGTACAGCTCATTCCTTCCTACAAGTTCACATTTAGAGGTATTGTTTTTAGTGAAGAAAAAAGTGGCCCTGTTGCCAGTGTGTTTAGTCTTGTTGCAAGGAAAGATGCTATATAAATAAAGTTATACGTGTGTGGTTTAATAGTTGCTATATAAATAAAGTTATACGTGTGTGGTTTAATACATTGCATTTCTATAATACCATTTGCATGATTTCCAGGGTAAGATTAGAATTGATATAAACTCTTGGCAGTTGCAGAATGATAACATGACCTCTAAGCAGTAAAAGGCATATGTCATAAAATCCCAGAAAAATTTCAAAACGTATTTTCAAGCTTTCTCATACATATCTAAATGTTATCAAGGAAACTATCTCAAAAGTCTTCTGTGCTTCAGTTTTTGTCTTAAAACTGAAATTGCCCACAATGGAAAACTAGTTATTTCCAAGTAATCTTGTTATGATTTCCGAGGTCACCTAAAATCTGTTCGTCAGGGATAGGCATCTGTTCTTAATTCAGAATGGGTGGCCCACAGAACTCATTGGGATTTGGATAATTATTACCACAAGTGGAAGAATGCAACACAGTATACAGTGTGATGGGCATGATTGTGAAATGTTTTTTTCACAGTATTTCTTGTGCTTTCCAATTGCCTAAGGAAAAGACAAAAATCCCAAAGTACAGTTGCAGGGTTCAAAGCATCTGTGGATTTTTTGGCTGTTATAAAAAACTAAAACTGGATTTTAATGCAGTAACTAACATAAGCTCTGGGTTTAGTAGTAGGAAAATCTGCTACCAAAGTTGTGCATTATTTATTGTAAAGGAAAGTTTGAGCAGTTTAACATTACATCCTAGTGTTACTTTAATTGCTAGTACCATTCTACTTTGCCTGATAAATATGTATTCTATTCTGGAGGTTCTAGTCTGTATTCTTTCTATATATATATGGACAATTTACAGAAACTGAACAAGTCTTAAGTGATGATAAAGTAATTATTTCTCTGTGATCTCCATATTCCATCCCAAGTAAGCTTCCAACAGCTATTCTCTTATTCCAGACAGAAAATAGACAAGTTTTGAAACTAGTGGAGAATCCCCATGCTGAAAATATTCATTCATTAAACATATATAATTTAAAAAGTTCTTTCAAAGATGTAATTTAACCAGCGTTCTTATGTTTATGAACTGAATTTTTAAAAGGGGTGATAAATTGTTTTCATTAAGTGTGTATTCTCCTTAAGGTCTCAAAGAAAGTATTCTACCTATAGGAATTCAGAGTTATATTCTAGTTTTATTGATTAATGAGAACTACTAAAAGGTGAGTATACGTATTATTGTAATAGGTTTTTAAGCTGTGTGATAGAAAGGCAAGATGTCCATCATCTAAGTAAAATGTATTAGAGACAAACCATAAGGATAATAACATGTATACTTACTCAGATGTAAATTCCACTGTGTACAATAGCATATTTCCCTAAGAGGATATTACAGCATTAAAATTATAGCCTGAGCCTTGCTGTGAAATAACTGCAGTTCTTTTAAAATAATCTAAAAGTATCACTGATTCCAGCAGTAGAGAATAGTAGCAAATCTCATAGGTCAATATTTAACACTTCAAGCATTGTTTATATGCAGTGAAGAAATATTATGTGTTCAAGAAGCAGGAATATACACATTAAAACTGTGGATTAATAGTTCGGAAATATTTCCTAAGAAATAAATGTTGCTTCGGTTGGTTGCAACTTAACTTTAAATAAGATTTTATTTCTTATTTCAGCTTCTGTTCAGGTAAAAAAAACTTCGAAAGAGGTGTGTGTGTGTGTGTGTGTGTGTGAATAATTAATAACAGCAACAACAACTCCAGCAAAGCTACAAAAAACTGCGCTACTCGGAACATGTTACATTTTAAGGAGATACCTGGTTGATATCTAGGATGCTGGCAGCAGCCCGTGTCAACCATTAGTGCCAGTCAATTTGAGTGTTCAGTTGACTGAGTTTCATGTTTTATGAATAAAAGCTTTATAATAAAAATAATAGAGTTGGAAGGGGCCTTAGAGGTCTTCTAGTCCAACCCGCTGCTCAGGCAGAATCCCTATACTATTGCAGACAAATGGTTGTCCAGTCTCTTCTTAAAAACTTTGAGTGTTGGAGGATTCACAACTTCTGGAGGCAGGTTGTTCCACTGATTAATTGTTCTAATTGTCAGGAAATTTCTCCTTAGTTCTAGGTTGCTTCCCTCTTTGATTGTAGCCATTAAAGTAGCCATTAAAAAAATCTAAATGAGTTAATTTTACAGAAATAGGTTTATTCTCATTGGAACACAATACAAGAATTAACACTACCATTACAACTACTAATAGACAGCTGCTCCACAATATTTTGGTACATACTTTAGAAATAATGTTAGCTAGAAACACTTCTGTCAAAAGATTCAGGAGGTGAATGAGAAATACCTTAAAATTTGAAAATATGTAAAGGCCAAAAAAACCTAATCAAATTTAGCAAAGGAAAAGAATAAAAACTTGATACATAATTTTAGCTTTCAATTATCATAAAATCATAGAGTTAGAGGGGACTTTAGAAGTCTTCTTATCCAATCCCATGATCAGTGCAGGATCAACTTGAGGAATATTTTTCAGTCTTGGCTCAGCCCCATAATTAGGGAAATCTGGCAGTTGATGTCTACACATCTTAACATTGCCAAGGTTGAGAAACACTGTGGTAAATCATATTTTGACAATGACCATCCATACTCTGAAGACTTTCAGCAAAGGAAAACTTAGCACCTTTCTGTGACAGTGGTTCTGCTAACTGACAGCTCAGTCGGGAAGTTCTTCCTGATGTCAAACTTCAATCTATTTCCTTGTAGTTTTAATTTTGGATCCTGGTCTTGCCCTTTATGGTAGTGTTTCTCAATCTTGGCAACTTTATGATGTCTGGACTTCTCCCAGAATTCCCCAGCCAGTATGCTGGATTCTGGGAGTTGAAGTCCACACTTCACAAAGCTGCCAAGATTCAGAAAAAACTGCTTTAGGACAGCATACGCGATAGGTCTACTTCAATGTGACAACTCTCCTGATATTTAAAGATGGTAATCATATCACTTTTATGTAGGCTGAATATATGGCGACTGAACTCACTTCCCAGGCTTTGTTTCTGGACCCCTTACTCTCCTCTGTATCTGCATCATTTTGTCACTGTTCTTTTGAAATTAGGGACCAGGAACTGTATATCTTATTTCAGATGGGATTTGACCACAACAGTGTGAAATGGAACAATTACATTCCATAGTCTGAACTGTAGGCTCCTAGTAATATATCCCAAAATAGCTTTGCCTTTTAAGCAGCTGCATTACATTGATGATACATCTTTAACTTCTGGTCAATAAGATCTTTTTCAGATGTTCTATTACCAAGCGAGGTCTCCCCATCCTATACTTGTATCTTTAATTTTTCCTACCGTAATATAGAACTTGCATTTATCCCTACAATGCTTGGAAATAAGGACAATTAACCAGTGAAACAGCTTGCCTCCAGAAATCGTGGGTGCGCCATCACTGGAGATTTTTAAGAAGAGGCTAGACAATCACTTATCTGAAATGGTATAGGTTCTCCTGCTTGAGCAGGGGGCTGGACTAGAAGACCTCCAAGGTGCCTTCCAGCTCTGCTTTGCTCTGTTCTATTCTATTCTATTCTATTCTATTAAATTTGACTTTATTCATTTCAGCTACTCAAGCCCATCTACATATTTTTAAAATGTTATGTCTTCTGTAAAATATTACCACCCCACCCCCAGATTTTATAACAGCTGTAAACTTCATAAGTGTTATCTCACTTCCATCATCCAAATCATTGATAAATATTTAACAGCATGAGACCTAGGATAGTACTTTGTCACATTCCACTTGATATCTTTCTTTAAGTTGAAGTGGAGCCAGGAATAAACCCTCTGAGTATGGCCATTCAGCCAGGTGTGAGCCCATCAAAAAGTAGTATCATCTAGCCCATATTTTACAATTTTATTAAAGAGAATATGGAGACATATTCTCTGGATCTGTCGGCCAGAAATGATTGGTACTACGGCGGTTTGGGACAGCACCACAGAACAGTGTGAGCTGCCAACACTCATCCCTAACTTCTGCCCACTTAGCAGTTCAAAAGCATACCATCTGCGCATAGATAAATCAGTACGGCTATTTCAGTGGTGGGATCTCCCTGAATCTGCCTGGACATGATCGGCAGAAGACCAGTGGAGGAAAGCCCTGGATGGTCTGACTTCCTTATGAGCATTGCTGGCCAGCTGGTGCAGAACTGGTTTACCCCCCCAGTGGAGCATCAGTAAAAGGAAAGGGACTAGCTATTGTCTGTTGCCAGAATTTCTACCGTATGTAAACATTGTAGACTCCCTGGCCCTATATGTCATACACTGAGTAAATAAATTAAATAAAGAGTGTATCAGAGACTTGTTGAAGGGTATTCTGAAATTCAGGTACAATATGTCTACAATGGGGTCCCCCAAAATATCGAGTAACAATACTCAAGGGTGGATGGGACAATTCAAGGAGCCATTATGGTTTGTCACACAGCCAGTTTGTTTAAACTGGATTTGACATTTTTGTCCATCTGTTGTCCTTTAGACGCTGAGCTTGTCGATCAGAAGGTCGGCAGTTTGGTGGGTCGAATCCCGAGTGCCGCATAACAGAGTGAGAGCCTGTTACTAATCCCAGCTTCTGCCAACCTAGCAGTTCGAAAGCACGTAAAAATGCAAGTAGAAAAATAGGGACCACTATGGTGAGAAGGTAACAGCGTTCCGTGCGCCTTTGGCGTCTAGTCATGCCGGCCACATGACCACAGAGACGTCCTCGGACAAGCGCTGGCTCTTTGGCTTTGAAAGGGAGATGAGCACCGGCCCCTAGAGTCGGAAACGACTAGCACGCATGTGCGGGGGAACCTTTACCTTTACCTTCTTTACACTTTATTAGCATCTTTAAATTTCATTCTGCATTTCAGCCTGTTAAGCATTTGCTCATATAAAGTTCCTTTTCCCAGGGAGAGGAGATGAAAAGGTTTAACAAAAATGGAACAGCGTGCTAGTCAGAAACGACTAGCACGCATGTGCAGGGGAACCTTTACCTTTACTGCCCTTCCCCAAAGACTTGTGAAAGGCAGATGTTGCTTGATAATATTAATTATATATTAAACATTAGTAATAATATTAAAGGTATTGTCCAGAATGTAAGCTGCTCCAACAGTGGCAAATTTGTCCAGTCCAAAGTCCACTACAATATCTTGGCTATATATTTGGACAGCGTTGAGCAGCGATTCCATTGCAGATGTTGTTTTTCCATACACTTTAGGTTGTCCATGTAGAGGAAGTGAGATAGCAGATGTTTTTGTTGTTTGATAGCCCTGGCCTAACCTATTCAGTAAAGTTGACAGAGGAATCAATGCAATGACAAACAGTAGTGGTGATAGTGAGTGTCCTTGAAAGAGTCCTCTCTTGATGTTAACTTCTCTCAGTCTTATCACCATTGACCAGCAACTATGTCTTCCATTGTGCCATTGATCTGTGCATAAAGTTTCTGATGTTTCTACTGACTCCTGTTATCTCTTGGCACTTTATTATCCAGTCATATGGTGCAGAGTCAAATGACTTGTAATCAAAGCAAGCCACATTCAAATTGGTCTCCTTTCTCTTATAGTTTTCAAAATCATCTTGTCAATTAGGAGCTGGTCATTTGTTCCTTTGCTGTTTGGGTAGTTTTCTTTCTGCAGCAATGGAAGAAGCTTATTAGGATTGGTTGCACAATCAGCCTTATAGTACTTGTAGCACTGTAGGTTAATGTAAAAAAGTAAAGGTAAAGGTTACCCCACACATGCATGCTAGTCGTTTCCAACTCTAGGGGGCGGTGCTCATCTCCGTTTCAAAGCCGAAGAGCCAGCGCTTCTCCGAGGACATCTCCATGGTCATGTCGCCGGCATGACTAGACGCGAAAGGCGCATGGAACGCTGTTACCTTCCCACCGTAGTGGTCCCTATTTTTCTACTTGCATTTTTATGTGCTTTCGAACTGCTAGGTTGGCAGAAACTGAGACGAGTAACAGGCGCTCACTCAGCTACGCGGCACTCGGGATTCAACCCGCCAAACTGCTGACCTTCTGCTCGACAAGCTCAGCGTCCTAACCCACTGAGCCACCGTGTCCCTGTAGGTTAATGTAGTATTTATTTTAAAAATTCAAATAATATATAGAGGTTGATGAACAATCTGAAATTTCATGATCAATGAACTGAAGAATTTAGGGACCCTTTATCTACAGCATTCCCCAATCCATTAACCCAATAATTCTATCAGAAGAGGAAATAAGTTTAGTCAGGCATGAATTTGAGGGACAAACTCCTGATTCTAGATAACTGTAGCCAGCCCATCCAAGTGCTCACAGACATGATTGTGGCAGTGTTGAAAATTGGACACAATATTATATTCTTGATAACTCAAGTTCAAGGACCTGCCTGATATAAATGTCAAGCCAACAGGTCTATAATTTCCTGGATTGTCCTCCTTACCCTTTGTCTAGGTGAGGACATTTCTCTCCACCAGTCTTCTGTGACCGTGCTAATCCTCTTCAAAGACTACCAACAGTAGTTTTGTGATTACTTCTACTGGTTCTTTCTGTATCATCTGTAATCTGGCCTTGAAGTTATTTAAGTTAGCTAAGTTCTCTCCTACTTTCTCCTTGTCTATCCTAAGCTACAGTTCCTGTCTTTACCTAGTGGCATTATAGGGACCAGTTAGGTTTCCATTTCTCTTTTGAGAAAAAATAGGAGTTAATTAGTTCAGCCTTTTCACCATTTCATTTGCCACTTTTTTTTTTTTTGCTTACGATGGAGTTGTTCCCTCTTTAGCTAATTTTTGTTTCTAATGAACCAAATAATTCTTTTGGGTTTTTTTTTTGGCATCGTTCATGAATCACGGCTCATTCTGAGCATTAGTCTTTCTAATTTCTAATTTGTATGAGCCATGGTAGCACAGTGGTTAGAATGCAGTACTGCAGGCTACTTCTGCTGCCTGCCGGCTGCCTGCAGTTCAGCAGTTCAATTCTCACCAGCTGAAGGTTGACTCAGTCTTCCATCCTTCCGAGATCAGTAAAATGAGGACCCAGATTGTTGGCGGCAATATGCTGACTCTGTAAACTGCTTAGACTGTAAAGCACTGTGAAGCGGTATATACGTCTAAGTGCTATTGCTATTGCTAATTCCTTTCTGGAAATAACATTGTGTTTTTATTTATGTATGCTCCTATGCTTCCATTTTCCATATGTATTTCTTTTCAACTTTTTGGAGAACTTTGCATATATCTATGTTGGCACATTTCTCTCATTTTTCCCTTATGAGAATTGTTAGTGATTGCTCCTTTGTTATCTCATTTCACAGAATTCCCATTCTTTCTGGACATTTTTCTCTTTCAAGATAACTGAATCCTATTTACCTTCCCTTAGATCAGGTATGTCAAACTCGCTATGTTATGTGACATCGTGTGATGTATCATGACTTTTTCCCCATTGCTGGCAATGGGATAGGCATGGTTTCGGCGTGACGCATCCGGCTCGCGGGCCAGCAGTTTGACATGCCTGCCTTAGATCATCAGGACTCCATTTTTCTGAAACTCAGGATGCAGATCTGCTTCTTCTCAGATTGTCCTCATCTGGATTTCACAGATTCAAGGATAGCATTATTGTTTCATTCAAGATATTTCACTTGTTTCAACCAATTCCTCTTTATGGGGGAGGATAAGATTCAGGATAGCAAACTTTCTTGTTCTTTCTTCCACATTGTGACAAATGAAATTAATAAAAAGAGGGGACAAGACTTGGTGTCTGTTCTTTTTGAATAAAATGTAGTTTTCCAGTGCTGTATGTCAAACATGAGTCTTCATCCCAACTTACAATGATGCTGATTACAGCATATTTGCCTTCCTGAGTTTATGTTGTTTATTCCTGTGTATTGCTGAAGAAACACCTGAAGTTTTGTGAGGTGCCATATCTTGGCTTCCCTCTTGCACTTTTCTACAAAAGTGTCTGCTTAACCCTTTGCATTCTGCTTTGTTGGCCCCATATTTTATTTTCAGTTTTGCCACCTTCCAAATTTGTTCTAATTTAAGGCTCTCCTGATGAGATTGGGAATGTACCTGCCAAACATTTTTCTTCCATGTCTTCATAACATATAGCCTATCCTTTCCCTGGTGTCCTTTATGAAGATAATATAAACCAGAGATCCCCAACCTTTTTGGTTTGTCGGCCCGGAAAGGGAGGCAAGCACCGTTACGCGTACACAAATGGGCCGCACGCGAGCGCATGTGGACATGCAAATGGGGCCGTGCGAGTGTGAGTGCCACAAATGGGGCAGTAGTGCAGGTGAGACACTCGGGGCAGGGTGGTGCTAGTGCCGGTAGGACACTTGGCAAGGAGCAGCACTAGTGCCAGCGGGACAGTTGGTGCGGGGCAGCGCTATCACTAGTGGGATGCTCAGGGCGATACTAGTGCAGATGTGGGGGGTCAGTGCATGCACACATAGGCATGCACTAGCCATCCCTTCATGTGGCCCAGTGACCAAAAGGCCACGACCCAGTACTGGGCCGCAGCCCTCAGGTTGGGGACCCCTGATATAAACCATCATAATAGAATCCAACCCCTTCAAATCATTTGACTTCAAAGATTCGGGGGGGATGTTTGTATCATGACTCTCAAATGCAAAGACTAATGAAAAAATAAATTGTTCTTCCAAGTTTCTTCACCTTCCAATCCAGGGCTTTGTAATATTTAGAGAGTCTTTCCAGATCTCTTCTTTCCATGTCATTCATCGTGATAGGAATTTGTAGGAAACAACAGCAAAGAATTTTTAAAAGTCTTGGTATCTTCTCTGTCATGTCCTAAATATGTGTATCTGGAAGACAGTATGCTTCCTCATATTGTATTGGATCTGGACAGTTGTCTCAGTTCTCTTAACAGGGAATCACGTATTATCTTGATTCATTTTCTCAAGATGGTTCTTGATCCATAAGCACCCAACTATTTTCCACAGAGTTCCATGGACTGGTTTATTCAGGTAACTGTATATTATCCTCTAGACTAGGAAGTGCCTGGTTCCATTTCCTGAGCAGCACTGCCAGTGAAGCCTTCCAGATACTCTTCCTTCCATATTTTTCTTCAGCTAAATTGAGTTTTTCCTGTTCTATAATGTTCACATCCCATTCTAAAGAACTTCAGTTGTCCTGTCTAGGAACTTCTCCTTTTTCCTGATGCATTACATCAGAGGTGTCAAACTGCCGGCAGGCGGGCCGGATGCGTCATGGTGAAACCACACCCATCCCATTGCCGGCAATGGCAAAAAAGTTGCAAAACGTTGCAACACGTCACATGACGTTGTGAGTTTGACACCCCTGCATTACATAAACACCTCAAGCCCCCTATTATTATGGACCCAAGCTTGCATTTTGGTGTGTGATCTGTTCAGATCAGAAAACAAATATTGCACACCTTTCAAAAATCTTTGATGATGATTCTTTTGTTAACCATGTTGTCCCCAGCTTTCCTTTTGAGTCTGCCAATCAAACTCCCACAAAGATCTTTTCTGTTTACTCCCTTTGCTTGCTCTTGTTGTGAGCTCCAAGAAACTGCCTCTATACATGAGGACTAAACTGCTTTGAAGAAAGAGGTGGAAAAAAAGAGAAAAAGAAAACAAGTGCCTCCCCCTTGATATCTGTTGTCTCTCTTATTTCTTCTCCCTGTTTGTTTGCTTGCTGTTGGGGAAAAATAATGTATATATTGCAAGAAATAAATTATACATACTGCTCAAAAATATAAAGGGAACAGAAAATAAGACATCCTACTATTAAATACAGTACATTGTGTTGTTTAAGTGTTCCCTTTATTTTTTTGAGCAATATATTAATAAGAAAATGAATTGGAATAAATTATTTAGATGTTCCAAAATATTGGAATGGTAAGAAATTGGGAAAAAGTGGGAATGGAATGATATGAATATTGGTAAGAATAATGTAGTCTGCACACTTTGTGACCTGGTAGGCCAAACATTACTTCTAAACATTGGAAAAACAATGTCAGTTGGTCATAAGCTATGATTAATGGCCTAAAGATAGGTTGCTAGATTTCAAATTGTGCAGACATGAATTAGACCAGTGGTCCCCAACCCACAACCAGGCCATGGCCTATTCTTAAACCAGGCCACACAAGTGGCGGGCTGGCATGCACACACACAGCTCTACTTGAACAACTGGGCTGGCAAACATGTACATGCATACAAAGCTCAATTTGCACAGGTTGAGCTGTGCACACGTGCACCTGCGTGCTGTTCCGCTGCTCATGTAAGTTGAGCTGTGCACGCATGTGCATGCACGCAGGCCTGCTGCTTGCATGACCTACTTCCCCTCTCTCCCTCCCCAAATCCGAGCCACCAAGCTGCAAAGGTTGGGACCTCTGCGCTGGCTCTTCGGCTTTGAAACGGAGATGAGCACCGGCCCCTAGAGTCGGAAACGACTAGCACGCATGTGCGGGGGAACCTTTACCTTTACCTTTATTGGTAGGAAAATTGACAGCTCTCTTAATGTGAAACAAACGTTTATGGCTTATATAAAAGAAGTTCAGTTATTGGAGTGCGCAGCTTTCAACCCCATTTTAGTATGCCATGAATTAGTTTTTTGAATATCAATAATTTAGTGGTTATTTAAAATCACCGTATCATCATTGTTGCATCTAATTTTCCTCTAGCGTAAGCATTGAAAAATCTTAAATTATATACATCTCATGAAAAAGTAAAATAGTCTTGTATACTATGAGCATAGATTTAAATTAAATGCAACATGTAGGATTTGAGTGTATAAAATCAAAATGACAAAATGATGAGTACAGATGCCAGCCATATTGTCCCTAATAAAATCAGTTTGGCAATTTTCAAGTTTTGTTTTAACCTCCCCACCTCCCAATAAAGTCAAAATGTTGTGAGATAGTGAAAGATCTCTGTATTTTCATATGCTTGACCTTTGTATATCTTATTTAAAAAAACATTTCTTATTATACCCATGACCATGATTAAATTATATGATGATGCCTGTCATCTGAAAAAGGTTACAAAGATTGCTCAATTGGACTTCATAATTTATTCAGATACAGTTCCTTTGAAGTAGTAATCACTGAGACTTCACATCAGGAAATGTTTACCTTGGGATTTATAATTTCCATGCAAATTTTATTCTAAGAACAAGTCATGTCATCTGTTTCAGTCTAATTACAGCAAATTAGCCCCCATAAATGTTTAGTAGCCAACTAGTCTCTCTCTCTCTCTCTCTCTCTCTCTCTCTCTCTCTCTCTCTGTTTGTGTGTGTGTATGTGTGTGTGTAAAAGGAACATAATTTTTTGCCAGTCTTAAAACTTGCAAGTGTTCATAGAAGTGGATCTTATAAGCATGGATTATTAGCATCACTCTTGAATCTTTTGAGTGAGTGGGTAGGGGAAAAGAGGAATAGATTCTTTGTTAGCAGCAGTAGTTAGCATACAAGAATTTTGTAATTAAATGATATTTAAAATGCAGTTGCATCAGTACCTAATAGCTAGATGTTACTATGTGCTCATTTTGCTTCTACTGCAGAATATACTATATATGGGCCACTTTTTTACATATGCATGTTTTTCATTGAGGGAAAAAACCTAACTTCCCTTAATCAGGATAAGATCCTCTGTGGGGGATCCATAACTAAATTTTACAAGTTTTTGTAAGCTCTTTTAGTTTTGTTTCTAATGTTTTTACTGGAAAGGCGAAATAATTACTCAAAACAGGTATCTCTTGGCATACTAAATATGATAAAATAACTTCTAATCAGTTTCTTACAAAATATAAGGGCAGTGTTCAAACTAGCGTGATGTGCTATATTTTCCCAAAAGAAAGATGGCTCGGAATTTAAGATAACTCACCTCCCCCAAAGACACTAAATACATAATGGAAAAACAGCCAAATAAACAAACAGATCCTGTGCAACATCTTGCTGCTTCATCCAAGGATTAACAACTGAATTTTCTTTGTATTGGAATGTTCATGTGACATAGATGCATATGTGCACGTATTACATTGACCAGAAGCTAAGCTTCCATTAGGGAATCATGCCGAGCTGACATTCTCCGAAGGAATATACACCTTAACTGAAAACATCAGCTGGTAGTCAGATTCCTGCTTGTACAATCTTCCTGAATCACAGGAAGATTGCAAAGTAAACTATGTGCACTCCACATGGCAGTCCTCTTGAGTAAACTCTAGAAACAGGAAAAGTTTGAAGTTGACTTGGGAGTTACTACTGTGATATATTCACCTCAGGAGCACTGAAGCACTTCCAGGATGAAAGGATTAAATGATAACATCACTGTTGCCGGCGAGGGGGGATGCCCAGTTGGGGGGCTCCTTTAATGCCCTGTTAAGTTGCCCACCAAAGTGACGCCCATCTATCTACTTGCAGTTGCCCGCTTTTGAATTGCTGGATCAGCAGGAGCTGGGGTGTGTAAGAGCTCAGGTCTCAGTAGTCAGCCTAGGGTCCTAACCTCATGAGCCACCATGCTCCTCTACTTGGGAGTTTTGCTGCTGAGAGACCTGGGATTCCATCTATGCCCCTAATTGTAAGGGAGCTGACACAGGCATTAAGATCTACCTTCCCCGTCTCTTAATCACTTTGAGAATGAATTAATTTACAGATGAAGAGAGATTTCCTCTGTGGCAAAGATAAAACCCCTTGTGGTGAATTAAACCTTCTTTTGGAATTACAAAAGAGCAAGAAATAAATACCGTATATACTTGAGTATAAGCCGACTCGAGTATAAGCCGAGACCCCCAATTTCACCCCCAAAAACTGGAAAAAGTTGTTGACTTGAGTATAAGCCGATCCGCTGTTCTGCAAGCCTCTGCCGCCAGCAGAGGCTCGATCCGCCATTTTGCAAGCCTGAATACACAGGAATACCCTGTGTGGCCTTGGCTCTCCGGGAAGCCCTGGCTGTCCGCTTCCTCGCTCCACGCTGCTATTCGGGGCCTGCGCGTTCCCCGGGCAAATCGCGGTGCCCAGCAGGCGAGGAAACACGCCAAACCTCCCCAAACGTCGCCGGGTCTCCGTTCCTCCGCGCCCTGCCTGCCTGCTTCTTTCCGCTGTGGAAAGAAGCAGGCAGGCAGGGCGCAGAGGAACGGAGACCCGGCGACGTTTGGGGATATTTGGGGAGGCGCCCAAACCTCCCCAAACGCTGTGGAAAGAAGCAGGCAGGCAGGGCGCAGAGGAACGGAGACCCGGCGACGTTTGGGGATATTTGGGGAGGCGCCCAAACCTCCCCAAACGTCGCCGGGTCTCCGTTCCTCCGCCCCCTGCCTGCCTGCTTCTTTCCGCTGTGGAAAGAAGCAGGCAGGCAGGGCGCAGAGGAACGGAGACCCGGCGACGTTTGGGGAGGTTTGGGGAGGCGCCCAAACCTCCCCAAACGTCGCCGGGTCTCCGTTCCTCCGCGCCCTGCCTGCCTGCTTCTTTCCGCTGTGGAAAGAAGCAGGCAGGCAGGGCGCAGAGGAACGGAGACCCGGCGACGTTTGGGGATATTTGGGGAGGCGCCCAAACCTCCCCAAACGTCGCCGGGTCTCCGTTCCTCCGCCCCCTGCCTGCCTGCTTCTTTCCGCTGTGGAAAGAAGCAGGCAGGCAGGGCGCAGAGGAACGGAGACCCGGCGACGTTTGGGGAGGTGCGCGCGCACCTCCCCAAACTTCGGCAGGTCTCCGGACGGCGGTGGCTTGGGAGAGGTGCGCGCGATCCCGGAAGCTCCAAAGCCTCGGCCGCGCACAAGTCCTCGGTAAGTTTTTTTGTTGACTGGAGTATAAGCCGAAGTGGAATTTTTCAGCCCAAAAAGTGGGCTGAAAAATTCGGCTTATACTCAAGTATATACGGTACTTCAATTTGAACATTCAAGAATCCTTTGCAAAAAGCTCAATAAAGAGAAGATTTAAGAAAGTTTTAAAACTGATAAGGGGGCACTGTTTTTGTTCTTTTTCATTACTTTTACTTTTGAGGAAAATGTTTTGGGGCGAAAATTACATTTAACTAATAAAGGAAACCAGTTCTGCATGGGAATGCTTGTTGTTTGTTCTTAAATTTAATTGGCTGATTTTGCATAAGAGAAGATAAGGTTAAAGACACAAACAGTGATGTTTAATTTCCATATTATGGTACATTTTGTTCAAAAGAAGACAAGAAATCAAGTACTGCAACAACATTTTAATACAAGATTGGAAATGGATAAAACAGAAATAACAGTTTTGAAAAAGAAATTGGAATTTTATGTAAGGGAAAAGAATATGTCGTCTTGATTGGAAAAGAGAAAAAGATCCTATTTTGATGAAATAAATTAGAAGATGTGATTTTTAACAGCAGAGATTTAGATTGAATTCTGTTCAGAAAGTGAGAGATTTGTTAGAAAGACAAAGAATTGGAGGAGATGAAAACAGCTTTCAGAGGGAAAGGAATTAGATTATATGTTACTTATGGACTTTTCTAAATTTGGAGGCTGAGTATGGATTACATAAAATATAAATGTAACACATGTTCCTAAAAGGCGTGAAATTATTTGAAATAATGAAAGCAGACTCATGTTAGGAAAAAAAGCATAAAATATTTGAGCTATAAATCTTTGGGTTTAGAATTTATTTTAGCAGATATCAAAAAGAGAAATGGAGCTGTTTTGTATATTAATTCCCAACTAAATCCAGAACTTATATTCACTGATGAACATGGCATATTTATATGGAATAAAATTACGGTGCTGGGGATTTATGTCCCAAATGAGGATAAAGTGATTTTTTACAAATGACTTATGAAAATACTTTTCTATTGAAAATTGGTGTTTTTTGGAGGATTGGAATGAAATGGTCTATCAACTGGATAGGACTTCCCAGAAAAATACTTTATATAAAATTATGGTAAATTACAAAAAGTCTTCTTTGATTTGATAGCCAATTTAGGGTTGGCTGATAAATGGAGATAGAACAATGGCAGTTCAAGAGAGTACATTTATTTTTTAGGAAGATATAGATCTTTTCTACGTTTTCATATTGTTTTCAAGAATAAACATGATTTGGATTTCAAGAAAACAGGCAACTAAAATGTCCATACTAGAGATTTTACCAAACACTTTTTTCAGACCATAAATCCTATGACTCTGGTTTATAAAATAAAATTTAGTTATTTCAGATGGAGATTAAAGGAAGCATAATTACTGGAGGGGAAATGGTTAAGGGGTCCTTGGTACTCTCTGAGCTTGGTTTTTTTTTTCTTGCAAACATTTCATTACCCAAACTATGTCAAGGTAGTCCTTGACTTACAACAGTTTGCTTAGTGACCATTTGAAGATATAACAGCACTGAAAAAAATCCTCTAGAAAGTGTAAAAGGTACTTTTTGCGTTACTGGAAATTTGAACAACACGAAGGGACATTTTATTATGAACGGTAGACCTGAAAAAAACCAAAAAAGGATTACAAATAAATACATTAATTCAGCAGATTTCAAAGACCAGCATGTAATTGAAGCCAGAAACTTTTGTTTTGGTATTAAAGGACAGATAGCTAGAAAAATGTTATGGAACTGTGTTTTATACATAGGAACTACAGCAAGATTATTATATGCTCAAAAGTGGAAATGCTTGACCCTACCCACAATATAGAAATGATTGGTGAAGACGATGGAAATAACAGAAATGGCTAAATTGATTTCCTTAATTAGAGAAAGACAATATCTACATTTATGACTGAGTGGAAACCCTTGACAGACTTTACGCGTGGAACAGAAAAAAATGCAATTATGACTCTAATCATAGAGTAGGAAATAAGGGGAAGGAGGGAGGAAGGAAGGAAGGAAGGTCAGCAGGCAGGAAGTCACTCCTCTTCCCACTAATTTTTTGCCTGCCCATGATTATTCTGTTTCTCTATTTAGATAAGGGGATATCTCTGAAACGATGATGCAGCAGGTCATGGGATGTATATCTGCATCTCTCTCTTTCTCTCTCTGTGTGTGTACATAATAGAAGCAACACTTGAAACAGGTAGGATATGATAAAAATTAGAATTACCTCTACAATAAATAGACCCTCCATCTGTATATGTACACAAACTATTGCGTCTCTACCACAAACGCTATTACATGCACACAAGACTGTATTCACATACCTCTTCCTCCATTCTAATGCAATAACTTACATCAAGATTTCTGCAGTATGGTACAGATAATCATTTGAATATATAGCTGTGCTCTAAATAATTCCATATGTTAAAAAAGGCAGCTTCCAAAAGAATTAAATGGTGAATCCAATGTCTTTTATTTATAACAGCATTTCTTACTTAATTTTGAGAATACAAGGTTTGGGCAAGTTAATTCAATATATGTATAATTTTATATTTCTTCAGTTTTCTAAAATCTTCACAATGTGTGATTTGCATTAAATTGGAGGTGTACTGATTATGAACAATGGATTTTATAGCACTATATAAAGTATTAAGAGTAATGGATATACTATAAGTACAATTATATAGAAAGACAATAATAATTTCCTTTGATCTGTCTTGCCAACTTAATTTAGGATCATTATATATAAAAATATGCTGGGGGCAGCATTTCCAGATCATTTACTGACTCTTTAAAAATTACTGCTTATTCCAGTTTTTATTACCCAGAGATATATGGTAGATCCAGTGTCAGTGTTAAATTACAGTATTTTCCTAATTTTCACAGGAACTAAAAAACATTGTGTATCTCAGTCCCAAATATATCTTTAGTTAATAAATCCAGACATACATTTCCAGATTGTGGGAACATACAGATTTATGTCTCTGATTGGTAGAAGCACTCTTCCTTTTTTCTCTTTTTGGAATTCTGTGTTATCTGCATCATTGACTATGTCTGTAATGTCTAGACTGGAAGTAAATATTAAGAAGATTAATAATTGTGTATATATTTATGAATGAAATGTTTGTTTTGTTGTGAAATTGTTAATCTCCCCTATAATAAAATGAACTGATATGGATCAGAAAATTGGAAACATCAGTTAGGTATGCCAGGCTATAATGGGAAGTATATATCAGCAATGTTGGGAAGCCATATTGAAAAAATGGAAGATTATCTACTATAACAATGACTGGATTTCATTTTTGAAATAAAGAATTGTTGTGCTTAAATGCTATACACTTTTTTATTCAAAGCTTTAAGTGGAAACAATTTTTAAAATATTTACAAACAGGCTGGCTTAAATTTCAGATTGAGACCAGGTTAAAACTGAAAACTATTCATGTACTGACATTAGCATATCCAAAAATTTCAAATTATATATATATATATATATATATATATATATATATATATATATATATATATATATATATTCAAATCAGTACATTTTTTAGAAACTGAAAACAAAAACTGAAACTAATTTTTACACTTGACATAACTCACTCCATCTCTGATTTGAAATATTAAAATTACAGTATTGCAAGACTATGATTGTTATTGCAACTTTTCTATTAAATTAGTAGTAGCAGCAGAAAAAGCAGCAAAGAACTTCCAAAGTATTGGCTTGAATTTCAGGAATAGATTCACGCAACATAGTAAAATTGCATTAAACACATGTCATAATACAGTTTCTAAATATTATCATCCTATTCGGTAATCTCTTTATGATTCGTATGTATATAAAGCTGTTTCTTGGCTGTTACCCAACAATTTATCATTTAATAAATGTACAAAATAAATATACTTTTCTATGTATAGATGGTAAGACTTGATTTTGGAAGAAGAGTGAAGCCTCTCCAATTAGATAAAAGTTGATGTTGAAGTAAGGTGATTTTGTGATAGTAGATGTAAAACAAAAATCATGATGCTGTCAGATTCTTTAGTGGCCAGCTGGATATCATTAAAATTACTAGCATGAATGAATACATCAGGGAGCATTTGAAGGTTTAGATTGTGGCAACACATAAAAATGTTGTTTTAGTAAATACTAAATGTAACAAAATATATAATATATAAATGTCACCAGTCATGTAATGTATCTAGAAGTAATATAAAGTTGACAGACATGCTCTGATAAACATCTTAGTCCCAATACGTTGTTAAAGTTTTCAAATATATAGCAGTTCTCATTATGCATATTTCGATCATTAGAATGGTTTATCATCTCAAGAATTAGAAGAGGAGATCACCCTGAAATATATTTGTTATATAATACAATTAGGTGATATTTTATTTGGAACCCAATTTCTATCAATAGTGAAACAGCTTCAGGCTAATAGGGAGAAGACACTGTTCTAGCGATAGATAGCATCACTAATAAGAATGTGACAAAAGGGGTACTCAATGTCAGGCGTCTCACCAAAGCTTGGCACTAAATCATGAGTCTCCAGACCTTTAACCCTGAATTCATTTCTTTATCACTGACAAAAGTAAAGCCACAGACACAACAGTTGATTGCCCATAGCAGTGCAAAAAAGTCACAGAGTATACCTATCAGTTTAAGCGCTAACTCTTTTCCTCCTACCTTGTTAGATACTTGGCAGAATTGTAAATATTGAGCCTGGAGATATTACATGCTTTTCCCCTCCTTTCCTTCTAGACTTGGGTATTTGGAGGATACTGGCTCCATCTCTTCTTTGACTTAACTTGACAAGATCTCACTTTTTCAGACCCCTCTATCCCTCTTTTCTCCTGACTTAGGAAAGCAGAGAAGACAGGATTTCCAAGTGGTTCTCCATATTTCAGAATTCCCCTTCTCGTCTTCAGAAGGGGGAAACTTTGTTTTTGTTAGATTCCAGAAACTACTGGGAAGATAAGTAGTTCTCAGTGAGATATGTCTAGATTTTGTTTCGTCTTAAACCCCAAACAGCCAGTTTATTCCAAGTTTCAGTTTTGCTGAACCATGATTGATCCAAACTGATTCAGCAAAAATTCTGGAACATGATGTTTTATTCCAGAACAGAACAAAATATTTTTTTTCCTGTCTTGTGAACATTCTTATTTGATCAGACATTTAGAGGAAGGCTTCAGGTAGGCCATAGTTTTCTAAATCCAGGCTACTTTAAATCAGAAAAAATGGTTCCTCATTTTTCAGTTCCTTTAGACATAGGCTAATTATACTTTCCAAACAGGTATGGCTGATAAAAAATCATTTGCTCATGGGGACTTGTATAGTTCATATTGAACAGTTTTCTTGAATTTTCAAAAGTTCAGCAGGCAAGGAGTAAGATACACATAGCTTTGGAGTGCTGTGGCTTCTGCAGTTTCTTCAACAAAATCTTGAGATTCTTAGGCTGAGACTGGTATACAAAAACCACTTGCTCAGCTAGTTCATGGTCTTGGCTAATCAATATATCTGGGTCACCAGTTGGATCTGGAGCAGGACATTGACAACTTGAATCGCTGGTTAGGAAGGTTTATTTATTTATTTGAAATTTTATATAGCTGTCCATCTTATACCATATTCTGGGTGGTTCCCTGCCAACAGTTAAAGAGCATCATTATACCATTAACATATACATATATCCATTAAAACAAGTGGTAAAAACCTGGCACCATTATAAACTTTAACAAGCAGTCCACCACAAAAACTTTCATCAGTCGCATCCTATACTAGTCTTTGGGGGGAAAGCCAGGTTTTAAGTGCATTTCGAAAGGTTATGAGGGTGGAGATCTGCTAAACTTACTGCGTCAGGAAGAAGGCATTAAATTGGCACTGTTTAAGAAAAAGGACCAGGAATGTGTCCAGGGGTAGGCAACCTTGGCTCTTTTATGACTCGTGGACTTCAACTCATGCTGGCTCAGGAATTCTGGGAGTTGAAGTCCACGAGTCATAAAAGAGCCAAGGTTGCCTACCCCTGAATGTCCAATCTATCTGATCATACAGGATAGGTAGGTGACCTTAGGGAGAGGTGGTCCTGTAAGTGATATGTTACATACTGATATGTTACATAGGGCTTTAAAGATAATAACCAGCACCTTGAATTGCACCTGGAAGGAAGCTAGGAGGCAGTGCAGCTTGCTCAACAGAGATATTACATGACTAAACCTAAAGATATCCATGTAATTGTATGTGGGAATGACCTTGAGAGACTGGGCCCAGAGACGCTGCCTAGGGAACAGACGAGACAACATAGTCCGCAGCTGGATAATGGAGTGGAGTAAGAGGTTCAGAAGAGACTCTACTTTCTCAGGGGTAAAGGAGATGGGAGGAGAATTGTACTTTCAGACTTGCAAGATTCTTCCAATAAAGTCAAATTAGCTAAACGGGTCATGCTTTCTGTCTGGTCTACCTGGTAAAATTGACAATCCATTACTACACTCAATGCTACATTCTGGACTAGTTTTACGTTGGTGTGGTTTTCAAGGGCAGCCCTATGTAGAGTGAATTGCAGTAATCCAGTAATCTGGCCCTCCCAGGTAAACCAGACAGGAAACCTGACCAGCTGATCTAATTCTACTTTATTGCAAGGCAACATTAACAGAATCTTTTAAGTTCGAAAGTACAGATTTCCTACTGTCTTTTTACACACTGATCATTTAGAACAGGGCCTTCCTAAGTTTCTTTCTCTGGCTGTTAAGCAACAACAAACTCCTCCCCCTCTTGTCTGATTGACTGAGATTCTCAGTCTTCCAGATCATAGTTATCCCAAAGATGCTTTTCCATGAGGCAACTGGACTTTTTTCTTTGAAGACATTTTGCTTCTCATCCAAGAAGCTTCTGAAGGTCTAATTGAAAATGACCAGCTGTTTGCAAGGAATATAAATCTTTTTATTCCCCACAATCCAGTCAGAGCTGAAGAAGCTTCTTGGATAAGAAATGAAATGACTTCAAAGAAAAACAAGAAAAGTTCATTTGTCTCATGAAAAGAGGGATCTTGTCTGATCATTCCCTAGGCAGTATTTCTTCCCTTCATCTCTCATGGTCATTTCCATATACCATTACAAGACAGAGAAATGAACAGGGCATGAGAGTCCATGAATCTCACACCAACTCTGTGCCACCCTGTCCAGAATCAAAGATTAAATATCACCTGGGCATGGGGGACCGAAACTCCATCTTGTCAGGGTTGAATTGAAGAAGCTCTGGATGATCTCCTGTGGTGGTTTTCTATAGATGTTGAAAAGAAAAAACAAAAAACTAAGCTACCCCACTTTACAGGGACCTAAGACTTAACCTCTCCTCGCCCACCAAAACCAACTGGACCTGGCTACAGAGGAAGGAGGAGGAAAATCTTCATAACATTGTGCATCCCACTCCCAGCTTCCAAAGCCAGTCCAAAAGGATAGCATGGTTGATGGTATCAAAAGGTCCAGGAATGCCCACCCCCAATCCAAGCTATCCCAATGTCATTGGCAAGTGCGACCAATATCATTTCAGTGCTGTAACCCCACTTGAACCCAGACTTGAAAAGGGTCCAGATAATCTGGTTATCTTAGTTTATGCCAAACTATGTGAGTTCCACGATGGCTTGTACTGTTCATTTCAACCTTGATTGCAGACAACGGCCCTTCTTTGGAGGCAAGAGTGGAGAATGAAATAGGCAGGTTTTATACCTGAAGTAAATTATCTTGGCAGTAAATCATACCATAGGTCTCCAATCCTTAACCTTAAATTTACTTCTTGACTAGATTTGGCTGCAGACTCCTATACATAACCAAGGCTAGATTAACATTTTATTGCAGACAAAAATGAAGCTACAAACACAAGTGGGCAAATAAATCATAGATTTTACATGTCTGTGCTTCAAACATACCTTCTTTCTTATTCTGGATATTTTGCAAGACTCTTGATGGTCTTTGGAGGCAGTTGAGATACATTAACATAACAGTTTTCTCTATGCTGAGAATAACTGATTCCCATCATGCCTGGCTCAGTGCTGACAACCATAATAATTGTGCATAAAAGCTAAACCTCACATTGACTCTAGCTTTGAATCTAATTTTAATGTAATTCAAACTTTAAGTGTTTTATAATGGAGTTTAGGTTTTTTCCTCCACATTCTTTTCAGTGTTTTAGATTAATTGTAAGGAATTGCTTTTGTCACAGAACCATTTAGATAACACAGAATTGCTCTGTTATAGAAATGCTTTGTGGATGTAAACTTCTCTGAAGTAGGACCATCTATTTAAGGAGACAGCAGTTTCAAACGATGCCAGAAGGCAACTTTATTCCCCAGGAGCTACTTTTTCAGAGTGGCACATTTTGGTAGTTGTAAGAAAAACTTGGTAAGGGGAACATGGGTTTTCCCCTAAATTTAAAATGATTTTTAAAAAATGTAAAGAATCATTTATCTATATTCCTTTTAAAGATTGTCTGGATTGGAGACTAACAATATATCTTGTAGTAGCAAATTTCATCATTTATGAATTTTGTAAAGCAGGACTTCCTTTTGCTGATGTTGAATCTCCCCATGTCTTTGTATCTGATTAATCTATAATCTCATAATATTTGTTCCACATTTAGAAACCATATAATCAAACAGGGATTATTTTTCTCCTTGAAAGGAAACTTTACCTGAAAAATTAAATTATTGGATCTGTCTCTTCAGATGCCTATTACATTCCAGGAATAGGCTTGGCAATGTTTCTTTAATATTTCTTTCCGTATAATAGTTTAGCAAGTATTTATAATGGGACAAATATGTATCTTTGAAAATGTTATCTATTCAATTCTACATAACTGTGGTATTTCTTCCTGACATAGTGTGGACATAAATAAAATAAAGTACATATTTATTGATTCCCTACTGCAATCAAGAAGACTTCTAGCAGTTTCATATAGGTAATATAGCATGATACATCAAGCTAATTGCTTTGTAAAAGGAGCTGGATTTTTTTTATTGATTCTCCATTAAGAAAAATAATAAATTTCAAACCAATTTATGATAAACCTGTGATGTTGAAAAATACTTTACACACTTAGACAATACTTCCCAAGCCCTTAAAAAAGTATATTCATTTTAATTTTTTTATAATTTCTGTATCTTATTCCAACTACAATAAAAACATCTTTATATGATGTGTTATAATGTGAATTCCATTTGCAGAAAAGATACAGTAGTAATTATACTTCACAAAATTGTATTACATGATAATATCGTTCGTTCCGCCAGGACCTGAAGACCTGGCTCTTTGAACTTTCCGGCCAGGAACTGAGAATTTTTAATTTTTAACTTATTGTAATTGGGTTTTTTAATCAGAGTTATAGGGGTTTTAGATTTTTAATCAAGGATAATTTAATCTATTTTAATTGTTATTAACTTTTTGTATTGTAATGTTGTTTTAATTGCCTTGTGAACCGCCCTGGGTCCTACGGGAGAAGGGCGGTATATAAGTTCAATAAATAATAATAATAATAATAATAATAATAATAATAATAATAATAATAACAACAACGATAATAATAATAGTAATAAAATATTTCTGAAATTCTTATCTCTTTAATCTTTTTTGTACAGCTGTTATTATCAGATCACTAAGATACAGTTTCTTAAACACGGCTAATTGTTGCTGTATTCTTTATAAAATTAGGCAGACTTTGGCTGCCGATCAATGATCTCACCACTAACTATAATGTAATAGTATGTCTCGTTCTATTTTATTTTAATGTTTTAATTTTTAATTCTGGTTTGTGACCATAATAAAAGATTGATTGGTCACTAAATTGCAGAATATTAAATGTATTTAATTATTCTGAGGCCGCTCAATTCTTTGATCACTCTGAGTGGCTTAAATTGAAAAGAGCTCTTCAGCCACTCTATCCTAAGGTCTGGGAAAGGAACCAGATTTTTAGTAGTTTCCTAAACATTATAAAGATTTATTATTTAAAATTCAAATAGCTACAAAGATTTATAGGCAGGGCTTTTTTTCTCATAGAATGCTCAGAACGGAGTTCCGGCACCTTTTTTGGATGGAACCTTATAGGGTAGGCAAGGCGGGTTGTATGACACGTGTGAGTTCCGGCACCTTTTTCTTTTACAAAAAAAGCACTGTTTATAGGAATGATAATTCCTGCATTAGAGCACTAGAAAAGATACACATAATAGGATCTTTTTATGAAGAAATAGAAATTTAAACTGGGCATACAACTAATCACAATTGTTCAATCACAATTTCCAATATCCTTGAAAGAATAAATTTTCACACTCTGATACATACACGTCAAAGTTGACACACCACAATGTTTGGGTGACTCACCAGCATTCGCCAACACCCAACAATGACTATTCCTAAAAGCGTGCACCTTTATTGCATGATTTTTGGAGGCTGCGCAGGCCATATGAAATGGGAGTTTGGTGCTTGTTTGGTCTCGAGCCTCTGAAAATCACGTGAGACCAGAGAGTACTTTTGTGTGGCTTTTGGAGGCTGCAGAAGGCTTTGTGCAACACAGCAGCAGCCACCTTAGGTACGCCTCATGCAGCTTTTGCTTAAACACATACCATGTTTAAAGAAGTCTGCTCCATTCTTGACCAGCTTTTACCATTAGGTATCTTTTTCTGATATCAAACCAAAGTCTGCTTGTAATATAATCCCATTTTCCTTGTTCTGTCTTATGAAATAATTGCACAATTATGCCACATTTTATGGGTGTGACAGTCCTTCAGATTTCAATTTTCATGTTCCCCCACAGTCTTTGCTGCTAACATCTCAAACCAGTTCCTTTTTTCTTCTTAATCATCTTGGTTGCTTTCCAGATTGTACACTTTCTAAAATGTGTTGCCCAAAACAGGGTACACAGTATAGAATAAATTATTTAATGGCTTCTTAACACACTAAACCGTACATACACAAGCACACAAAGAATAACCACATTGAACGCTAAGTAAACCAGGTATATTGTATGGTTGCAGTCACCATGTTTGTAATTGTTTAAGTTCAGCATCATGTTTGAATAGATCTTGTGTATACAATTAATAAAAATATTCTTTCATGTTATTTATGCAAAACATACATGCAAAAATATTGGACTTTACATCAATAGAAAGAATGAAGAAAATTGATTTTTCTTTAGTTCTCTAGAGACTTTCAGATTAGCTTACCTTGAACAGCAGTATCAAATATGCCAAAAGAATTCTCTGCCAAAGAACTTTGATCAAGATGTTTTTAATTTTTAATGCATTGCTGTTTATTTTATATTACAGAAAATAATGCTGTAAAAATGTGAGAATAAACCAGTATAACTTGTATAGCAAGTCCTCAGTTTAGTAGACTTCAACTAAACACAAAATACCTGTATTTTTTGCTGCTTCACATCATAAAATACCATTTGTGAACTTATGCTTCACAGAAAGCTGCTGATGGTTAAAGCATTGGACTAAGGATGGAGAAAACCAGGTTGTAGTCCACCCTCAACAGAAATTCACTGGATGATTTTTTGGTCAGACATGTATTCTCAACTGAAGCTACCTCATAGACATATTGTAATAAGGAAAGAAAGACGACATAATACACACTGCTTCAAATTCCTGAATAAAAGGCAGGATATAAATCAAACACGTGTAAATTTATATTCCCATTTTATAGCTGCATAAAATATATATGCAAAAACTCTGCCTATTATATATTTTATTATATAAAATTTAATTCCTATCTAATAGACATTTTTTAGTCCTATCAGGCTATAAATCAGTGATTTACTGGAGAATGAAATTGATTACTTGAAGATTCCCACATTATGACAACTATTGTTGTTTAAACCTTGCTGTCCTTGCAAGTCCTTTTAAGAAAAGGAAAACTAGAGAAGAAATCATAGTTTCTCTGAAATGTCTTAACTTTTTATTTCGACTGTTAGCCTTTCAGTGGAAAAATCCTACCAAAAGTAACATTCATTCTCTACATAATTTAATTTTTCTTCATTTTTAGGATTGTGTAATGCAACATAAAGAATTTATGTTTTAAATGCACATATAGCTATTGATATGTTTGAACTACAATTGCTTTAGACGGCATTTTCATAGGGAAATATTTTGGTAAATGTTCATAATAGCCGTATATAGTCCTGATATAAAAGTATGATATCTCATGTTGGTTGGATGTTCTTCGTATATTTTCATGATGATAAAGGTTTTCAAGCTGAATTCAGTTCCTGCTGACTGCATGGATTCAGTAATGATGCTTTCTTGAAAGCAATACGGAAGTAGTTTGCCACTTCCTTCTTCCACCGTATGTTTTGAATTCGCAGTCTAGGCTAGAGTCCTGATAATTTATGGTAAATGCTATCTAAATATTATCCTGATAATCTATAGTAAAGTCTATCCAAATACTAACCATGCCTAACTCTAATTATTAGCTAAAATTTATGTATATCATAATTTCTATATTAGCATAAAATAATAAGACAAGCTTTGACAAATCAAGCTTTCATTCGATAAACTATTCATAAATGTACTCCATATACTTGCCTTAGGCTACTACTACTAATACACATAGCTAAACAAAGTGATTTGATTACTATATTCTGAAGCATTATTTGGCTTGCTCAGTGGATCACATACCAATATTGAAAATATTGCCAACATATATAGCAAATAATTTCTAAACTGTTTTCTCTCTCATACTGTTGAGAGGATACTATTGGAAGAGAATGAGTTTTGTACATTAATCCACCATTTTTTTTAATAATATGTCAGGATTTCTTAGAATCCTACTACTGTATATTCTTAATATATTACCTGGAACTATATATTATACCAGGTAATATTGCCAGTGAATGTGTGCTGTTCTAATTGGCTCCTCTAAATTTCTCAGATAATCAACTGTTGGAAGCATGTTCTTCACATAGATAAATGCTGGATAGTATACGTATATCTAGATATGTAAGATTGGT
The DNA here is from genome assembly GCF_947247035.1 of Vipera ursinii. Lineage (NCBI taxonomy): Eukaryota > Metazoa > Chordata > Lepidosauria > Squamata > Viperidae > Vipera > Vipera ursinii. The sequence goes on along the minus strand of NC_139513.1, from coordinate 97,114,231 downwards.
ATATTCAGAACCAGATTTCTATTCATGAAAAATATTTTGGGTTAAAATTTGTATCAGTATTTTACAGCATCCCTTAGTCATCTAAGTTAGCATTGATACTTTAAGAACAAAAAATACTTTGTGAACTAAAGAGAATAATTCAGGAGTCTTTTAGAACTATTTTTACTCAAAAACCCTTCTTCATAATTATAAACTCCTTTTCATTTTGTGTTCCCCTTCCTATTATGATTTGATGTAACATTCTTGCATACTAATAATATTCAGGATCATGCTTCCCTCTACTGAAACTACAAAGAAGGAACAGACATACTTGCTTAAATTGTTTTATCAGTCTAAGTTTATAATTGTGATTATTCTATAATTATTTGAAATCGATATTTTTTAATCAATGTATTGTAGCTAGTTTGTTTTTGTCAGGCAGAAAAGACCAGGGCCACAAGTTAAGTTCCAGTTAAACTGATTTATTGCTCATGCCTATGAACAAGAATCTAGTGAACTAGCAATCTGCAATATTTTGGTTAATGCAGGGGTGTCAAACTGCTGGCCCATGGGCCAGATGCATCATAGTGAAACTGCGCAATGGCAAAAAAAAAAAAAAAGATCGGTCGTGACACGTCATGTGACGTTTGACACCCCTGATTAATGGAATTCAAGAGGGGTTGGACAAAGTCTGCTTGTAGCAACATAGAGATTCTAGGCTGATTCCTCTTTTGACTCTTTCCCCTAAACTCTGCCTCTCTTTTTCCTATAGTTTTACAGAAAAGGTAATAACGATTAAATAATTTCTTTGATTCAGAAAGCGTGCAAGCTATAATGAATTAAAAATGGAAATTTCTAATCTATTTGCTGTCATGCTGAGTTTTATTAACATCATTGTAAGCACCAGTTTAGTCTTAACTCCTAAAAGCACCTTGTAATAATTTATAGGAATGGCTGCTCTATTGTAGGCTTGTAGCTGTCTTTGAGGTGTTAATAACCTAGTGTTGAACAAGACTTTTAATATAGCCCATTACACATGAAAAATGCCACACTTTGAACCTGACTTTGCCTTTAATTCCTTTTATTAGCATAAGAAGGATGCTTCCTAAAAGCAGTCTGACATTTGAGATGCCTATTGAATAAATTATTTTGCAAAGGTACCTTCAACAGGATGCTGTCTTTTTGCAGCTGTAGATGATCACCAGTTGCAAGTACTCAGAGTAAGAGTTGCTGTGTTTGGTTGTAGACTGACAGATGTTTTAAGAAAATGCAGACGCAGTTTTGACAAAGCAGTTTATGTGTGACCCTTCATTTTTTTAAAAAATTAAACGTGAAAGTAGGTAAAGGCATGCTAGCAAAGCTTAATTTAGAGATATAATTTTCTTCAAAGTAAAACAAAAACTTTTATAATTTTATTACATTGCTATGAATGTTGATTATTTTCACATGACAGTGTGGTATAGTATTTATTGCCCTGAAGAACTGTAGTACATTTAGTAATTGCTGTTTAATTTGTTAGTTAATAATACTTCATAGAATCATGGATTTGGAAGGGACCCTGTACACCATAGGATTCACTATTCCATTTGTTTGAACACCTCCATGGGGAAAAGGAGGGGGGAAAAACCATTCCATGAAGTAACCTGTTCCATTTATTTAAGCTTATGCCTGTTTTCCAATAACTGAATCAGTTCAAGATTTGTTGTTGTTGTTAGCTGCGAAGTTGTGTCCGACCCATCGCGACCCTATGGACAACGTTCCTCCAGGCCTTCCTGTCCTCTACCATCTTCTGGAGTCCATTTAAGCTCACGCCTACTGCTTCAGTGACTCCCTCCAGCCACCTCATTCTCTGTTGTCCCCTTCTTCTATTTCCCTCAATCTTTCCCAGCATTAGGCTCTTCTCCAGTGACTCCTTCCTTCTCATTAGGTGGCCAAAGTATTTGAGTTTTAGCTTCAGGATCTGGCCTTCTAAAGAGTAGTCAGGATTGATCTCCTCTAGGACTGACCGGTTTGATCGCCTTGCAGTCCAAGAGACTCGCAGGAGTCTTCTCCAGCACCATAGTTCAAAGGCCTCAATTCTTTGGCGCTCAGCCTTTTTTATGGTCCAACTTTCACTGCCATACATTGCAACTGGGAAGACCATAGCCTTGACTATACGCACTTTTGTTGACAGGGTGATGTCTCTGCTTTTTAGTGTGCTGTCTAGATTTATCATGGCTTTCCTCCCGAGGACCAAGCGTCTTTTAATTTCTTAACTATAGTCCCCATCTGCAGTGATCTTGGAGCTTAGGAAAATAAAATCTGTCACTACCTCCATTTCTTCCCCATCTATTTGCCAGGAATTCAGAGGGCCGGATGCCATGATCTTGGTTTTCTTAATGTTAACTTTCAATCCAAGTTTTGCAAAGCTTCTTCACCCGCAACAAGAGGCTCTTTAGTTCTTCTTCACTTTCTGCCATTAGAGTGGTATCATCTGCATATCTTAGGTTGTTGATATTTCTTCCGGCAATCTTAATTCCAACTTTTGATTCATCTAGCCCTGCCTTTCTCATGATGTGCTCTGCATATAAGTTAAATAGGCAGGGCGACAGTATACAGCCTTGCCGGACTCCTTTCCCAATTTTGAATCAATCAGTGGTTCCGTGTCCAGTTCTCACTGTTGCTTCTTGGCCCGCATATAGGTTTCTCAAGAGACAAATAAGATGGTCTGGTATGCCCATTTCTTTAAGAACTTGCCACAGTTTGTTATGATCCACACAATCAAAGGCTTTAGCATAGTCAATGAAGCAGAAGTAGATGTTTTTCTGGAACTCCCAAGCTTTCTCCATGATCCAGCGTATGTTGGCAATTTGATCTCTAGTTCCTCTGCCTCTTCAAAATCCTGCCTGTACTTCTGGTAGTTCTCGATCCACATACTGCTGGAGTCTAGCTTGTAGGATTTTAAGCATAACTTTACTAGCATGAGAAATGCGTGCAATGGTGCGATAGTTTGAACATTCTTTGGCACTGCCTTTCTTTGGAATTGGAATGTAAACTGATCTTTTCCAATCCTGTGGCCACTGTTGAGTTTTCCAAATTTGCTGGCAAATTGAGTGTAGCACTTTTACTGCATTGTCTTTTAAGATTTTGAATAGTTCAGCTGGAATACTGTCACCTCCACTAGCTTTGTTGTTGCTCAGCTTTTCTAAGGCCCACTTCACTTCACATTCTAGGATGTCTGGCTCGAGGTCAGTGACCACCTCACTGCGACTATCAGGGACATTAAGCTCATTCTTGTATAGTTCTTCTGTGTAATTTTGCCACCTCTTCTTAATCTCTTTTGCCTCTGTTAGGTCCCTGCCATTTTGATCCTTTATCATGCCCATTTATGCATGAAACGTTCCCTTCATCTCTCCAATTTTCTTGAAAAGATCAGTTCAAGATTAAATATAATTAAATTGACTGATATATAAATGACAAAACTAATGTCTGAAAATGCAATGTAATCAACAGAAAATAGTTATTTAGTAGAGCTGAGAGGCAAAGCACATAGAAACTTTTGAGGAAATAAAGGAACATACTTTGATCTCTCTTTCACTCCATCTGCTACTTACTTCAGCCATACCTACCATGCTTAGTGCTTTTATTCAATTCAAAGTAGAATTGATTATTGTGGGAGAGGAGTCACAATAATCTTTCACTAACTTTGTTTTTGGCTTTGAATCTTTACTCGGGACCAGATAAAAGGATTTGTTTATTTTATTTTATTTATTTGTTTGAATTTATTAGCCTCCCAAATCCAATAGATTTTGTGTGGTGTTCAAAACTAGAAAATCCATATAAACAGATAAAATATAAAACCGAATGTAGAGCCCAGACTATAATCTTATAAACAATAGAAATCAAACAAAACAGGCTTGCTATTACTGTTCACACTGCATTTTCACATTTTGAACCAGCTGTAGCTTCCATGTGGTCTTCAAGGCCAGCCTTTTGTAGAGCACATTACAATAATCCAGTCATAAGGTGACCAGAATTTGTGTGATGGGCCTTTCAGTAGAAGAAATAGCACAACTGGTGCATAGGATGAACCTTTGGAAAGATTCTCCTGTCATAGATGCCACCTGATCTTCAAGCAGCTGCGCAAGTCCAAGATCCCAAAATTGTGTACTAGTCTTGGATGAGGAAGTGAAGTCCCATCTAAGACCAATAATGGTAACATCTTCTCTTCCAACCCGAACAACCTCAAGATACTTGGTCAACATAGCTTCACCTGTGGAGTTTAGATATAATGTTGGATATCATCAATATACTGATTATACTGAATCTTGAATTGGCACATGATCTCACCCCTTGAGATGAGTGAGCAGGACAGGAGAGAGTCTTGACCCTTGAGGAAGATTACATGTGAGGGGCTGCAGATGCATTATTCCCCTCTCCCATCAACACTGATGTAAACTGATCACTGACGAGGTTGTCAACCTCTGGAGTGCAGTCCTCCCATTCCCAACCCCTGCAGCTGGTCCATCTTTACTTTACAGTTGGAAAGCCACTAAGATCTAGGAGACAGCAGAGTGCAGACCAGCCAAAAAGCATAAATGGGGGTATAGGCTGATGGGAGGTGTTGAAGAGCACCCTGCATTTGTAAATGTGGGTTAACTGCCAAGCACCTGAATTTTAATCACACGTGTGTGGGGGGTGCTACAATAGCTATTACTTCAAAGACCAAGCCTAAGTACCGTTTGTTCAGTGCCACCATAACTTCAAACAGTTGAACAAATTGTTGTTTAGCAAGGTCTACCTGCATTTTTTAAACATCTGAAAACTGTTGAAGATCAAAGACTTTTTTTTCTGAACAAATACCATCTGCCTGCCACTCTAGAATAGCTATGAGATTTTGAGGTTTGTACATATTTCTGCTGAGAAGATGTGAAGTTCCTACAAGATGCTATACATAAATAGCGTTATAAGACATATGAATAAAACTATAGGAAGTCTGCTAGTTAAAAAGCTCCAGTTTACTAACAAGCCTAGTTGTGGTAATGGTATTACTTTCCACAAAGCATTTGAAGGAAACCTATTTATAGTGTTGGCTATTTATAAAGGTATTCTGGGAGTATCATAAGATTATCAGCTGATTTTATTTTGATTTATGCACCAGATTTAAAAGTTTTAGGATTGTTTTTCCCCAAATAAATGTCATAGTAAATGATTATAAAAACTAAAGTAGGAACTTAACTATATATCACAATTCTGTTTTACATCACTGTGTGAGAGTGGGGAAGCCATTGTGTTATCTCAACAACTTGGTATTCAGTATATGGCACAAAAGATCTGTGGAAGTTTTGAGTAGTGGAATTTCATATTTGGTATGCATATTCTGAACACAATTTTACATTTCTGCATCTATTTGCAGAAAGAAAATGTAAAATGCAAATATTAAGTGAATACATTATGCAAGACTTAATTAATTTATAAATTCTAAATTGGCAGCCATTTGTAAATGGAACAGAGTGGAAAACACATTAAAATGTGACATCTGATGAAGAATCTTTTCAGACACTGCGCTTTATAGCCTAAAGCTTTTTCTTTTGACTTTCAACTGATAGAAAATGTTCTCCCATTTTATTCACTATCACCCTTAATTATAGACAGGATATTCATCTAATGTACAGCTTTCCCATGTTGTATACTATAGAGGTTCACTCCAAGGGCTGGTCCAGATGTTGCTTGTGCAGACTTCAGAAGAACCATTATTTATTGAACTATGTAACATTTCAAAATACCTGTTGAGGTTGTTCCCTTAATACATATTTTTAAATGATATGTTTCTTCATAATAATGAACAGTTTCTTGCAGTCTGCAGAGGAAGCACATATGTATAGTGAGCATAAGGAAGTAGTATGTCCTAAGAGAGTCCAACTCAGGACTGATAACACTACCAAAAAAAAAAAAAGAGTTGGCCCTGAAAGATTACAATCCAGATATCCATTTTCAGCAACTCATGTAACTTTCACCATTGTGTAGCCCTAACTAGAAAAAAATCATGGTGAAATCGGTAACCTACCTTAGAAACCTTACTTCAGGATTTGGCTTGCCCTTGGCACAAGCATTTTAAGTGATTATTAAGATTCTGTCTGCCTTTTCCTTAATGAGTTATTGCTATGTCAGTTAAGATTTATGCAAAAGTGTATGTTTTCAACAGTTGTTGAGTTTTTTCATTTGAGAATAAGGTAAGCATTTTCCTGCATCCCAATTTACAAAGGAGTAGGTGGGTTCAATATACGGCGCCACATCTTACTTTTTTTTTAAAAAAAGGGGGGGCACAATAAGTGAATTTGTTCACCAGGATTTAACTGGGAATGGAGGAGGGGTTGAATAGATAAGGTAGAGAGAGATGCATTTATGCTCTGTTGCAAAATCAAGGGAACTTTATAATTTTATTGTAGCATAAAATGTCTTGTACCTTCTTAGGTACATACCTTGTGATTTTTTTGCTTTCAAAAATCGATATACTGTATAGTACATATTAAAAGCAGCTGTTTTACTAGGAGACTGGATTTATCTGGTTGATAGGCTGAATGTGATTGATATGTTTCTTCCTGAATACCATTTGGAACGGATATAAGCAGCATCTTGCTTAACTATGTAGAACAGCTATTTTAAATTTCAGCTATATTTTATTGATGGATGGAGATACTGAACAATGTGGCTCTCAACTTCTCTAGGATTTATATCTTTCCAGTCTTGCCCCATCTTTCCTAGGATTTTACATTAATCTTTTGAAACACAGGTACCCCCACGCTCCCTCATTAAGCAGTTAAGAGAAAAGGGCAATAACCTTGCAGTATTCCATTCTCCTTATTTTTCTGTGGGTGTTGCTATTACGTAGAGATAATAAACTGTTAGCCATGCAGGAGAAAAGATTCTCTTCTAGATGGAAGAGACTTATTAATAAAGGTAAAGGTTCCCCCGCACATGCGTGCTAGTCATTTCCGACTCTAGAGGCTCATCTCCATTTCAAAGCCGAAGAGCCAGTGCTTGTCCGAGGATGTATCTGTGGTCATGTGGCTGGCATGACTAGACGCCAAAGGCGCACGGAACGTGTTACCTTCCCACCGTAGTGGTCCCTATTTTTCTACTTGCATTTTTACGTGCTTTCGAACTGCTAGGTTGGCAGAAGATGGGACGAGTAACAGGTGCTCACTCTGCTACGCAGCACTCGGGATTCGACCCGCCAAACTGCTGACCGTCTGATCGACAAGCTCAGCATCCTAACCCACTGAGCCACCACGTCCCTCAGCCTTATTAATAGATTCCCCTTAATTTTAAATGTAGATTTTTAATATGGGAATGTGATTTAATAGATAGGAAATATGGTTTTGTGAAGTGAATGATGAAAATCCAAATACGATGAAATTCTATCGGTCAAGAAAGAATTAACCAGGGAAATGAAAAATGTTTGCAGCTCTGCTCAATGCTAACAAAGTATATGTTTTGCTTTGCTTTCCTTACAGCCAGTTTAAAAAGTGGTACCGTAATTGAAATGTGTGTATCCTTTTATTTCTTCATAAATATGACCTAAAATTTGATCTATACTCCACATGTCCTAAAAGTAGAGAACCCAGTTAAAAAAATTAGTCAGAAACTTTAAACTTGTTATAACCTATATTTATTGAGGAAAATGAGCCAAAGCTACATATTCATGTGTAAAGCAGGATAAAAAAAATTCTCAAACGATCTAATCATACACCTTGCTGCAACTTATTGCAACTAAAGTCATGCAGCACTATGTAGAAAATGAATATATATTATAGATCAATAGAAGTAGATATTTTTATAGTCTTAATCAGAACAATTATTTTGGAAGGTTGGAGAAATTGCTGTTTCAAAAACAATATACTCCCAGCTCCATATGAATGGAATTAGAGATTTAATCAAACTCATAATGAAAATGGATAAGTTATTTAGTTCTAAATTGTTTCAATAGTGCCATTAAATAATGTGTTCCTACTTTGCCTTTTACTGATAAAGAGATGAAATTTGAACAATTAAATGAAGGTAAACAAAAACCAATTGTAAAAAAGAGCTTACCTGTAATGATACTATTTATTTGCTTTATAACATGCAGAATAAACTTCGCAACATGCTAGATACCTGTTGAGAATATAAGGTCAAGTGCTGAAAATGGTAACGGTGTTGGAGTTACTCATTCATCATTTCTATAATACTTGTATTGTTTTGGGTTTATCTTCAGAAAGGAGATTGCCTGTGTAGTAGAATGTGGGAATGACCTTTAGGAAAGAGGGGGAATGATGCTGCCAAGGAAATAATCAGACAACAAAGGCAGGAGTCCCCAGGGGGCTTAACGGTCACAAAGAAAGAAATTTGGAAAGGATCTACCCGAAAAGATCAAGTAGTTAAAAGTGGTGGTGGGAATTTTTGTAGTTTCAGACTTGCAAGATTCTGATAATGTAGGCTTACAGTTAAGTAAATTTAGCTCATCTACTTGTGTTTTCCTGTCTGGCATCTATTTATTGAAGCAAATGCTCTTTGAAACTGATACTGAATGTTTTAAGGGAGCAGTTTTCTGTAAACATTAGCTGAATTTGCATTTCAAAAATTATATCTTATTAAGATTTTGAAATGATTCTTGTAAAAAACATCCTTCTCCTCTACATGGAACCAAAGGGGAGATTAATACTTGGCCTGTATTGCTTTGATATTTATGAGACTTACATTGGAAGTAAGTTTGTTTTCAATACCCTCTCTTAACAATCCTAATTGGGATCAGCAACCCCATCACTAAGCAAAGCAGTCATTAAATAAAATATATCACGACTGCCCTGCCTAGCAGTGCCAGCAGTCTCTGTTGCCTTTCTTAAGTGAACTCAGCATGGTCATTAGGTGAGGACCCATCCCAATCCAAGCCATTCCCAGCTTTGTCCCAGCAAGGAACTTCATCCTCTTCCATTCCTCCCCTCTCATCTTCCCTCCCTAAGGCTCAGCAAGAAACCCCAGAACTGCTGGCACAACTCCAGAGCATGATTTGTTTGTTTTGTTTTATTTGAAGTCTTTTCTAGTTTGTATGATGCAGAAATTAAAAGAGTTTTGACATTCTTTGCAAGCTAAAATAATTCCTTGTGATAGAATGCATGAAATAGCTCTGTTGTTTTAATATGCTGTGTACTTTCCCTTGTATATAATACCTAGGCATTATGCAGAATGACAAAAATTATTTAGGCAGAGTGTAAAAGGAGCGTCATGGAAAGGGTTAGGGTTAGAGTTAGGGTTAATACCATTTATTGAAAAGAGATATATGAAAATGAAAGAAAAAAGTACAGCACTTTCTTATGGGAAAAAACAAGAGAAAAAGACCAGCATTTGACCTATTTGCTCCAACAAGAAATGCTAGAACGGCATTTTAGCGGCAATATTTTATACTTTGCCTTTGGCATTTCATAGAACGCCTAGGAAATGTGTGAAATATTAAGCATTTCATGCTTTGATGTCCTATTTCTGGCATTCTGTAGATTTCCTAGGCATTCTATAAAATGCCTAATTTCACACGTTGACGGTAATATGTATATCTTAGTGTTTAGGCATAATTGAATTATTCTTCACATTTTATGTTTGTTATAGACATCAACAGAGTCTAACATAATTGTTAATAAAACAGCTCTCAAAGAACTGGTTTTACATCACTGCCAGACTTTTGACTTTACAAGCTATTAAAAAGACATTATGCATAACATAATTAAACACAGAAATAGTGTTAAAACTTTTTTACTGTATGACTTGTCCAATCATATTAAGGACATGACACAGCATTTATCTGTCAGAGCTGATTATATGCTTCAAGTTATTGTGCAATGTATACAGAAGACAGTAATCACAGTTATTATTTCTGTATGAAAATCTACCATAGCCAAGGTATTTTCCATGAAAATAAATTAAATTACGGTAGTGATAATATCTAAGTCATCAAAGTTACCTAATTTCATAATGGGGGTATTCACAGTTAAGAATAGGAAAGATCACATAAGAAATTTTAGTCAGCTTTGGTAAGTTATAGGAAGCAAAGCAGTGACTTCATTTGTCATATTCTGGGATAATCAAATGAGCCATTAATTCTAAACGTGCCACCCATTCTCTTTTCATAAAGGTTTGAGCTCTGTATGATATACAGTTTGTCTATACCTTCTAACGAAGTTCTGTGAAAAAGAAATTGTACCCTTTCAGATTGTATGAGTTTTTGCCTACCTTTGCAATAGCTTCATGTGAGTCAAGATATATTAAGAGCATTTGAGTGAACAAGTAACACTAAAGTTTGATGCTCATTTCATTTATTTACAGTGAGAGGAAAAATTATTTGATCCCCTGCTGATTTTGTACGTTTGCCCACTGACAGATGATCAGTCTGTAATTTTAATGGTACGTTTATTTTAACAATGAGGGACAGAATACAATAAAAAAAATCCAGAAAAACGCATTTCAAAAAAAGCATAAATTGATTTGCATTTTAATGAGTGAAATAAGTATTTGACCCCTTCACAAAACATGACTTTGTACGTGGTGGTAAAACCCTTGTTGGCAATCACAGAGGTCAGACGTTTCTTGTAGTTGGCCACCAGGTTTACACACATCTCAGGAGGGATTTTCTCCAACTCCTCTTTGCAGATCCTCTCCAAGTCATTAAGGTTTCGAGGCTGACATTTGGCAGCTCAAACCTTCAACTCTCTCCACAGATTTTCTATGGGATTAAAGTTGGAGACTTGTAGGCCATTCCAGGACCTTAATGTGCTTCTTCTTGAGCCACTCCTTTGTTGCCCTGGCCATGTGTTTTGCCATGCTGGAATACCCATCCACAACTCATTTTCAATGCCCTGACTGAGGGAAGGAGGTTCTCACCCAAGATTTAACAGTACATGGTCCTGTCCATCATCCCTTTGATGCAGTGAAGTTGTCCTGTCCCCTTAGCAGAAAAACAATCCCAAAGCATAATGTTTCCACCTCCACGTTTGGTGGGGATGGTGGTTCTTGGGCTCATAACTGCATTCCTCTTCCTCCAAACACGGAAAGTTGAGTTTATGCTAAAGAGCTTAATTTTGGTCTCATCTGACCACAACACTTTCATCCAGTTCACCTCTGAATCATTCACATGTTCATTGGCAAACTTCAGACGGCCTGTACATGTGCTTTCTTGATCAGGGGGCCTTGCGGGCACTGCAGGATTTCAGTCCTTTGCAGCATAGTGTGTTACCAATTGTTTTCTTGGTGACTATGGTCCCAGTTACCGTGAGATCATTGACAAGATCTTCCTATGTAGTTCTGGGCTGATTCCTCACTGTTCTCATGATCATTGAAACTCCACGAGGTGAGATCTTGCATGGAGCCCCAGACCGAGGGAGATTGACAGTTAATTTGTGTTTCTTCCATTTGCGAATAATCGCACCAACTGTTGTCACTTTCTCACCAAGCTGCTTTGCAATAGTCTTGTAGCCCATTCCAGCCTTGTGTAGGTCTACAAACTTGTCCCTGACATCCGGGCTTCCGGTGGCTGCGCGGCGCCGGAGACAGCCTTCCCGGCTGCCCGCGGCTCAGCTGAGTAATTTTCACCCGAAACAGCGCCGATCAGCTGTTTGGGTGAATTTGAAGCCCCCTCCTCGGGAGAAGAGGAGGGGGTGAGGACCCAGGTAGGGGTCGAGTTCTCCGGGGCCGCCTGAGCTTGTAGCTTGGGCGGCTGAAGGATCGAACTCCCCCGTAGCCTGGGTCGCTCCCAGCTGGTCAGCGTCTCTGCTCTGGATTTCTTGGAGCAGAGCCAGGCGTTTGCGACCACCCCTGCCTGAAGGAAGGACTATGGAATAAAAGGAGCAGGCAGAGCGGTACAAGAGGAAAAGGTGAAGAGGATTATTATATTTTACTCTCGAGCTTGATGGACTTTTTAAACTTAAAGTGAAAGTGCGTCATAAGTGAAAGTAAAAGATGGCGGCTAAACCTCCTTCTAAAACTCTTCGGAGTGCTGGAACTTCTCCGGTGCAACAGACATCGTTGCAAGCCTTGCTTCCTCCTGCTGCATTGACATCGAAAGATTTAGAAGATGCCCTTGAAAAGCATGCCCAGGTAATTTTAGTAACATTGAGTGATAAACTGGCGAAAATGGAGGAGAGAATAGATGAGAGGATGGAAGAGAAATTTAGAGCGATGAGGGTAGACATTCTGTCTACAGTGGAAAGTGTGGCTGAATGTGTACAAGGCCTGGAAGAAAAAGTGGAAGATTTGACTCAAAAAAATGCTGTATTAGAAGTTAAGGTATTGGAGAATGAAGACAAAGCGGACAGAGAGTTAAGCCTTGTTCAGTTCTACCAGATGCAGTATGCTATTAGAATTAGGGGCTTAAAAGAAAATATTAAAGAAGATTTGAAGCAGCTGATTTCTGAAGCCCTGGAAGCAGTATTGGGTCAGCCAGCATCTGAAATAAAGGCATGTATGGATAAAGTTTTTCGTGTAAACTCATGGATTGCCAGACAGAGGAAGCTACCCAGAGATGTGGTGGTTTATTTTACAAAAAGAGAAATTAGAGATGAAGTTATTCAAGCTGTCTATGATACTAAAGTAGTGGTTGCTGACCAAGAAGTTTTGGTTTTAAAGGAAATCCCTCCAAAGATCTTAAGGAGAAGAAAGGACTTTGCATTTTTGGTGCAGGAACTTAAACAACGTGACATAAGGTTCAGATGGGAGATTCCAGTAGGGCTGGTGGTAATGCATGAAGGTAAAAGATACCGTCTGGTAACTGTGGCACAGGCGCGTGAATTCTACAATAATGTTTTAAAAGCAACTCCACTATCACTTCTGGAAGCAGCAAAGGGATCTGGAGAAGGGAAACCTCAAGAGGCTGAAGATGGACAGACAGAGGAGAATGGTGTAGGAGTGGATCAAACTATAACTTTGTTGGCTGACGCTGGAGAGCAGAGGGTGACGCGTGCTGCTTTAAAAAGAGCAAAACAAGTAAAAGAACAAGACCAGCAGAAGTTTTTGGAATCTTCAAAGCGAACTTACAGCGAGGCAGTGGGAGGAGCACGGCCTAAAGACGGCAAGTCCATTGGGGAGGTGCTCCAAAAGCTTCGGGGCGATAAGAATGGCGACTAAATTTTTGACTTGGAATGTTAATGGATTGAACTCGCCTCAGAAGAGAAAGAAAGTTTTTTTATATTTAAAACAATTTAAGACTGATGTTATATGTTTGCAAGAAACGCATATTAGGGCTATGGACCAAAAGCTTTTATTGAACTCAAGACTGGGTACGCACTTTGTTGCCTCTGCAATGAATAAGAAAAATGGAGTCGTTGTTTATATTAAAAGTGCCATAACAGCGGACTTAATTGAAGCAGACAAGCATGGAAGATACGTAATGATAGACTTGTTGCTAGAAGGCAAAAAAACGCTTTTAGTTGGACTGTATGCCCCTAATCAACAACAACAACAGGCTGACTTTTTTAGTTTACTTCATACAAAGCTTACCCAGTTGGATTACAAATCGTTTATTTTTATGGGGGATTGGAATGGTGTAGTGGACGTACAGATGGACAAGGCTGGCTTTTTTAAGCGTATTCCGTGTCATGCCAGATTGCCAAAGTCTTTTTTTGAAATGAAGGATGATTTGGAATTGCGAGATATTTGGCGTGACATTCACCCGCATGAAAAGGATTATACTTTTTTCTCTGATAGACATCAATCTTTTTCTAGGATTGATTTTATTTTGTTGACTAATGATTTTTTTTCTAGGATTAAAAAGGTGAAGATTTGTGCAAGAGCTATTTCTGACCATAGCCCAGTATGGTTAGAGATTAATAAGGACAATAGAGATAGGCGCTCGTGGCGCATAAATGAGAATTTGTTTAGAAACCAGAAAAATGTTGAAGAGTGTAAACAGCGAATGAAGGATTTTTTTGAACTTAATATGAATAAGGATACCTCTATGGATATGGTCTGGGATGCTAGCAAGGCCTATATGAGAGGAGTGTTGATATATATGAACAATAAACATAGACGTATTTTGGAAGCTAGAAGGAAAGAATTGGAGAATGAAATTAAGGAAAAAGAGAATGCTTTGATTCTGAATCCATTGGATGTGAAGATTAAGGAGGCTATTAAGCTATTAAGAGGACAATTTGATAAATTAATGGCTGATCAAGTGGCAACCAATTTGAGGTTTGCCAGGCATAATACTTTTTGCAATGCTAATAAGCCAGGTAGATGGCTAGCTTATAGACTAAGGAAAAAGCAGAGGGCTTCTAACATAGACAAAATTGAACACAAGGGAAAATTGGTGTTTCAACAGGATTTTATTAAGAAAGCCTTTGTGGATTTTTATTCTAAATTATATGCTAAGGAGAAGATTAATGAAAAAGACATTGATGAATATTTGGAGAATGCTAGCATCCCGCTTCTTACACAAGTACAAAAAGAGGAGATTAATCAACTGATTACAGAAGAAGAAATACTTACAGTAATTAAGGAACTGAAGGTAGATAAAGCGCCAGGTACAGATGGTTTGACGGCGGCCTACTATAAAAATTTACAATTCGAGATGGTTAAACCGTTAAAGGAACTGTTCCAGACAATCCAGCGAGGGGGAAAGGTGCCTCCATCTTGGAGAACTGCTTTTATCTCTTTGATTCCGAAGGAAGACCAAGATGCTACTCAAGTAAAAAACTATAGACCGATATCACTATTAAATACAGACTATAAGATATTTGCTAAGGTGTTGGCTAATAGATTGATGAGGGTTCTGCAACGGGTGATTCATGGGGATCAAACTGGGTTTATTAGTGGTAGGCAAATGAAAAATAACGTGAGGCATATAGTAGATGTGTTGGAATTTTTGGAAAGGAACAACCAGATCCCTGTGGCGCTAATCTTTTTAGACGCTGAAAAAGCTTTTGATCAATTGAATTGGCAATTTTTGATGAAGGTTTTAGACAAAATGAATTTTGGGGATAAATTTTTGCAACCAATCAGGGCATTATATCAAAAACAAACAGCCCGAATAATAGTTAACAATAGTCTGACAGAAGTATGTAATATTGAGAAGGGCACCAGGCAAGGGTGTCCGTTATCGCCCTTGTTATTTGTGTTAACATTGGAGATATTATTGGTAAAAATACGTAATTCGGAAAGAATTAAGGGTATACAGATTAGAGATCAGGATTATAGATTGAGAGCGTTCGCAGACGATCTGGTTGTTACAGTGACCCAGCCGGAGAACTCTGTTGTGGACCTGATGGAGATAATAATGCAATATGGGAAGGTTTCTGGATTTAAAGTTAATGTACAGAAAACTAAAATTTTGGCTAAAAACATGACAGCATCGCAAAAGGCCCTTTTAGAAGGGTTAACTGGATTTGAGATTGTCAAAAGGGTTAAATATTTGGGGGTGTTTTTGTCGCCCTCTAATACAAAATTATATAAAAATAACTATGAAAAATTATGGGGTAAAATCCAAAAAGAAATGGAGAGTTGGGAAAAACTGCAATTGTCTTTGTTGGGGCGAATAGCAGCAGTAAAAATGAATGTCCTGCCTAAATTTTTATTTTTATTTCAAATGATACCGGTTCTTAAGAAAGATTCCAATTTGGAGGAATGGCAGAGAGGTATCAATAAATTTGTTTGGGCAGGGAAAAGGCCACGAGTTAAACTTAAGATTATGCAGGATACTCGTGAAAGAGGTGGTCTTAAAATGCCTAACTTTAAATTATATTATGAAGCTGCTGCGTTAGCAGGTATAAGTGATTGGATTAATTTGACACAAGAGAGATTATTAAATCTTGAGGGCCACGACTTGCTGTTTGGCTGGCATGCATATTTGTTGTATGATAAGAAGGTAGATAATGTGTTTAGAGTGCATATTTTAAGACAGGCTTTGCTGAGAGTTTGGAAGAAGTATAGACATAAGTTAGATTGTAAGATACCATTGTGGGCAATTCCAAAACACGCAATAGAAAATATACATGCTGGTTTCAAACATGATGTGACTACGTACAAGGAGATTTTAAGCTTGGAAAGAAATGTTTGGTGTTTGAAGCCATATAGTCTCTTGCGAGACAAGAAGATTGTTCAAAATTGGTTTCAATATACTCAGCTACGGGCCAGGTGGAAAGAAGATCAGAAAAATGGTTTTACAATGACTGATGAAAATCTGATGAAGCAAATTAGAAATCAGGGACCAGCACATATTAAACGGATATATCTTGCATTGATAGAGATTGATTCAGAAACAGAACTCGTTAAGGATTGTATGATAAAATGGGCCCAAAACATCCAGGAAGTTATCACAATGGACACGTGGGAAAAGATTTGGGTGAGGAACGTAAAATTTACACAAGCTCAAAACTTAAGAGAGAACTTTTATAAAATGTTTTATAGATGGCACTTAGATCCTAAAAAGCTTGCAAGTATGTATCCGAATTATCAGCCAAAATGCTGGAGATGTGGAGATGAAGATGCAACATATTTTCATGTATGGTGGACTTGTAAAAAGATCAAGGTTTTTTGGATAAAAATTTGGTGGAATATGCAGAAGATTTTTAAGCAAAGGATAAAGTTTTGTCCGCAACTCTTTTTGTTGGGAATAATTACGGATGCTACGGTTGTGGACACTAAGTTGATGTTAAATTTAATTACGGCAGCAAGACTTTTGATAGGTCAGTATTGGAAGAAAGAGGAACTGCCGACCATAGAAGAATGGACTTTAAAGGTCTCCGACCTGGCAGAGATGGCGAAGATTTCGGCCTATTTGAAAGATCACTCGCAAGAACGTTATATTATGGAATGGAGAAAATGGATTGAGTTTATCCAGAACAAGTATAGGGTTAAGAAGTTTTATGTAGCATTCGAATAAGTCTTCTTTCGTTTTTTTTTCTTTTTCTATTCTAGTTTTTTATATATATTTAATATTGCTAAGGTGTGTCTTATCATATATAAGCTAGAGAGTGATGGATTTTAGAATTTATAGTTGTTAGTATATGGTTGTTTATGATTGCTTTTTTATATATATATACCTTGTATTTAGCTCTGGGAAGTCGGGGGGGAGGGGGGGTGGAGGGAGGGGGGGAGGGAGGGAGGTTGGGGGGAGGTAGGGGGGGAGCAGGGAGGGGGAAGGGGGTTTTTTTTAAAGGAAAACTGTATTTTAAAACTTTTCAATAAAAAAAAAGAAACTTGTATTTTCTTTTGGCTTTCTAGGAAAACAAAAGATTCTATATTTATTTCCTTTTTAAAAATGCATTGCATTTCCCTTTCATGCATACACAGGTATCCAAGAGCAAAACATTTACCAATACCATGAAGTTTCATGTAGCATTTGAATAAGTCTTCTTTCTTTTTTTCTTTTTCTACTTTAGTCTCTTTATATATATTTAATATTACTAAGGTTTGTTTTATCTTATATAAGCTAGAGAGTGATGGATTTTAGAGTTTATGGTTGTTAGTATATGGTTGTTTATGATTGTTTTTTTATATATTTATTATTTATTTATTTATTTTATTGATGGGATTTATATCCCGCCCTATCTCCTGAAGGACTCAGGGCGGCTCACAATAAAACATATAATAAGTACATAAATCAAGATAAAATGAAAATTGAGAACATCAGTGCAATAAAAAATTAGAGAATTTTAAAATGAATTAAAAATACTAAATATAAATTAATTAAAATGCCTGTCAGTCTAGGTCAGCTTGGTGGAACAGGTGTGTTTTGAGGCCGCGGCGAAAGGATTGGAGGTTTTGGGCTATCCGAAGCTCAGGGGGGAGCTGATTCCATAGGGTTGGTGCTCCCACAGAGAAGGCCCTCCCCCTGGGGGTCGCCAGCCGACATTGCCTAGCTGACGGTACCCTGAGGAGGCCTTCTCTGTGTGAGCGTACTGGACGATGGGAATTTGTTCCCGGCAGCAGATGGTCCTGCAAGTATCCCGGACCTAAGCCATGTAGGGCTTTAAAGGTAAGTACCAGCATCTTAAATCTCACCCGGAGGGCAACTGGTAGCCAATGCAGCTCACGCAGGAGGGGTGTAATATGGGAGTATTGGGAAGCTCCCATCACAACCCGTGCAGCTGCATTCTGCACCAGCTGAAGCCTCCGGGTGGTCTTCAAGGGCAGCCCCATGTAGAGAGCATTACAGTAATCAATACGGGAGGTAACGAGTGCGTGGGTGACTGTACGTAGGGCATCTCGGTCCAAAAAGGGGCGCAATTGGTATATAAGACGAATCTGGGCAAATGCCCCCCTAGCCACGGTTCCAATGTGATCTTCAAAACTGAGTCGTGAATCTAGGAGGACGCCCAGATTGCGTGCTTTATCAATGGGAGGTAACATCTCTCCTCCTATAGTCAGAGATGGAACCTCTTGGACTAAACGAGATGACGGTATGTACAGCCACTCAGTCTTGGCCGGGTTGAGTCGAAGCCTGTTTTCTCCCATCCAAATCTGTACCGCTTCCAGACAACGGGACATCACATCAAGGGCATCACTGGGTTGGTTCGGGGTGGAGATGAATAGCTGGGTATCATCAGCATATTGATGATATTTCACCCCGAAGCTACGGATGATCTCTCCCAGCGGCTTCATATAGATGTTGAACAGGAGGGGCGAGAGCACCGAACCCTGAGGCACTCCACAATTAAGAGGCCTAGGGCTTGACCTCTGCCCTCCTGCCAACACCGTCTGCGAACGGTCCGAGAGGTAGGAGGAGAACCAACGCAGAACGGTGCCTCCCACTCCCAGCCCCTCAAGACGACGCAGTAAGATACCATGGTCGATGGTATCAAAAGCCGCTGATAGATCTAATAGGACCAGGACAGAAGAATAACCTCTATCTCGGGCCCGCCAGAGATCATTCACCAGCGCGACCAATGCCGTCTCCGTGCTGTGCCCCGGTCTGAAACCCGATTGGTACGGATCTAGATATTCAGCTTCCTCCAGGTTCAAAGGGAGCTGTCGTGCCACCACACTCTCAACGACCTTCGCAAGGAAGCGAAGATTGGAGACAGGACGGAAGTTGTTTAAAACAGCTGGGTCCAGTGCCGGTTTCTTGAGGAGGGGCCTTACCACCGCCTCTTTCAAGGCAGCAGGGAAGTACCCTTCACTCAGTGAGGCATTGATAACTGCTAGGAGCCAGCCTCGTGTAACCTCCCGAGAAGCATAGACTAGCCAGGAGGGACACGGGTCCAACAAACATGTGGCGGCACTTAGTTTCCCCATGATCTTGTCCACTTCATCCGGAGTCACAGGATCGAACTCTTCCCAGATGTACTTGGCCAACTTCATCGATTTCCTCTCGTTAGATACTGCCCAGTCAGAGTCCAGACCAGCCCGAATCTGAGCAATTTTGTCCACCAGATATTTACTAAATTCCTCAGCCCGTCCATGTAGGGGGTCCTCTCCCGTCTCTTGACTTAAAAGGGAGCGGACCACTCTAAATAGGGCGGCCGGGCGATTATCTGCGGACGCAATGAGGGTGGTGAAGTAGGCGCGCTTGTACCTTGTATTTAGCTCTGGGAAGTCGGGGGGAGGGGGGAGAGGTAGGGGGGGAAGGAGGAGGGAGGGGGAGGGGGGATTCTTAAAGAAAAATTGTATGTTAAAACTTTTCAATAAAAAAAAAACTTGTCCCTGACATCCTTGGACAGCTCTTTGGTCTTGGCCATGGTGGAGATTTTGGAATCTGATTGATTGATTGCTTCTGTGGACAGGTGTCTTTTGTACAGGTAACAAACTGAGATTAGGAGCACTCCCTTTAAGAGAGTGCTCCTAATCTCAGCTCATTACCTGTATAAAAGACATCTGGGAGCCAGAAATCTTGCTGGTTGATAGGGATCAAATACTTATTTCACTCATTAAAATGCAAATCAATTTATGCCTTTTTTGAAATGCGTTTTTCTAGATTTTTGTTGTTGTTATTCTGTCTCTCACTGTTAAAATAAACCTACCATTAAAATTATAGACTGATCATTTCTTTGACAGTGGGCAAACGGACAAAATCAGCAGGGGATCAAATATTTTTTCCCCTCACTGTATAAACAAAGTCATCCAATGTGCAATTTGTTAGTATGACAAAGTAGTCCACACACCCCATCCCCGCCAGCCAAATCAGTCAGTTAAAGAGAACATGAAGGCTAGTTGCGTGAATATTTCATTTAAAAATGAACGTTGATTCAGGCACTCTTGCCCTGTATGCTTCTCAGAACTCTGTCTTCATCACAGTAAAGTTCTCACCATAAAGATTGTAGCGGCACTTATCTCATTCTTTAAAAATAAAGATCTCAAGATTTCTGTCAAAAGAGTTATGAAATCATTTCTGAGCTTTTATCAGTACATAGTCAGAGACAATAGTGAACCTTCCCAAGATTGGCTCTGCTATTCAAAATCACTCAAAGAGCATAACATAAAATAACATCCTGGGATCTTTGGCCAACGTCAGCATTAAAGATTCCATTACCAAAAAAGCATCAGGTAATAGTATTCATGGGAGGATGACATGCCAGAACTCATTAAGAACATTAATGCTTGTTCCCAGCATGCCAGAAAGTGAACCTTCCACTCATATATGCCAGAAAGCAACCCTTCCACTCAATAGTGGAACCACTGAGCTACATGAATATAATTGTTTCTGACGGGAACACAAACATTGCATTCCACCATAACAACCTCATCCCAGCTGTTAAGCATGAAGTGATATTATCATGACTTGGAGGTGTTTTGCTCCTCAAGGTTTTTAACATTTGCCAGTATTGAAGGAAGCATAAAATTTCACTTTGGGTCAGAAAACTCTACTGGAGAACATACAAGCAAGTCTGCAAGATAACGGTTAAAGGAAAATAATGCATTGTTTTAGAATGGTTAAATGAAATTCCACACGTAAATCTCATAAAAGTATTTTGGCAGAACCTGAACAAACATTTTATGCTTGAAATCCCTCCTCCAGTGTTAATTAAGTTGAAGCAGTTTGCCATGAAGGAATGGGCCAGAATTGCTACACAGTATTGTAATGTGAGAGGCTGATTACAAATTACAGGAAACATTTGTTTGCAGTTGTGGCAGCTGAGGAAGGTACAACCAGTTATCCAACCCAAGAGGGACATTTTCACACTGGATAACTTTTGTTTATGACATAAATGAAGCAAGCACGATATTCCAGTGTTAGGATTAATCAACAGGACCTATATGAAGATCTGATAAATTTTAGTAGTTGATCTATACAATTGTTAAGTGGACAGAGTCCCAGGTAAGAAGTGCAGTGTGCTTTGGCGTGTGGGGGAGACCCTGAGAGGCCCAGTGCAGGGAACACACAAGTAGAGGGTGTGCTGTGGACACGTCTTTCTACTCTGACGCTGAGCATCCTTTCTCGTGAATACCCGTGGGGCACTCTCTGCTTCTTAGTTGAAATGCACTGCCCTCTGGAGCTGAAAATCCTCCCTGGTGAAATCGGGGCAAAATCATATTTTTGGTGCCTCAGAGGGAACGGGGAGGCCCAGTGCAGGCCACACACAAAAACGTCTCTCTGGTCAGAAGACTGAAAAATCCTTCCTGCCAAAATCCAAGCAGAAAGCATTGATTTTCCACGGAAGCCAGCAAGGAAGATTACAAATAGCCCTCACATGATTGAGGGATGCTTGACATCTTCTTGTAAGTGCCAAATGCCCAGATTGCAATCATGGTATCCCATGGTGTGTGTGTGATGTTTTGCAATGGTCAGAAGGCCATAAAATATCCTTTCCAAGGCCGTTGTTAATTCATGCCATGAATGACTATTTAAACAAAAAGTCATAAATTAAGAACTGTACAGTACAGAAATTCAAAGAATTTGAAAGTGGGTGAATATATTTTTCATAAAACTGTTGCATTCTCTTCTCTTGTAGAGAGTGGATCTGAGAAATATGTTTCTAATTTTTTTAAGAAGACATAGCAGTATATCTGTAGATGAATATATTGAAAGTGCTTTATATTAAGAGACACTTATTAACTTTTAATAAACAGCAGGTCCAGATATGGTGGCAGATAATCTACAGAAGTTTATTTCAGTTCAAAACAACTTGGTCTCTGTAAGGCAGGATAAGAAATGACAAACTGGAAGTGAGAGATTGAACTAATAAAATTATGTAGGTTTTCTGTGATATTCAAAATATGACAAGTTTTAGTGAAAAGCAATTAGAAAAAATAATTCCAATACCATATACAGTGCTTTTTTTGTAAAAGAAAAAGGTGCCGGAACTCACACATGTCATACAACCTGCCTTGCCTACCCTAACAAGGTTCCATCCAAAAAAGGTGCCGGAACTCCGTTCTGAGCGTTCTGTGAGAAAAAAAGCCCTGACCATATAGAAACATTATTTTTGGAATACGATTTGGGAATTAAGTATATAAGATGTAAGATATGGCATTTTTTGTTTTACTTATTTTATTTATCAAATTAGGTTATAACTTTATAGGCAAATGAAGGAACCATCCAGTACAATACTAGATAAGTAATTGTAATGAATTATGTACAATAGCTGTTTGCATTATGGTCAAAAACTATCAAAAGCTGTTGCTTGAACTAGAATATTCTTCCCATGAGAAGACAGGCAAGTTTAGTTCCTTCTTTCTTTTTTCATACAGTTGCCCTTGGACGCAATCAGCTCCTGAAAAAGGAGAAACCAAAATGGAAAAGCGATTACCCCATGACAGATGGACAGCTACGTAGCAAGAGAGATGAATTTTGGGACACAGCACCTGCTTTTGAAGGCCGCAAAGAAATCTGGGATGCCTTGAAGGCTGCATCACATGCATTTGAGAACAATGATCATGAATTGGCACAAGCAATCATTGATGGTGCAAATATAACTTTACCACATGGTAAGTATATTCTTAATGGATGTACTGTAGCGCTTGTGAGCAGAAAAGCACTCTTGAGAGTCTTAGTGTACCCCACGCTTTCCTTTTTTATTTTCTTGGCCTCCTAGACCAGAGGTCCCCAACTTTTTGGGCACCAGGGATTGGTTCCGTGAAGAAAGGTTTTTCCACGGACCGGAGGGTGCATGGTTTTGTGTGCTGCCTGCATCCTGCAGATGGGGCGTTGCTCGTTTGTGCGGACCTGTTGCTGCCATGCCACGGCCCGGTACTGGTCCATGGACCAGGGGTTGGGGACCCCTATCCTAGACCACACTGACTTAACTGAAACAATATAACCCTGAAAAATGTTACTTGACATTAGCTTCTTTTCAGTGCACGTTATTAAAATTTACTATGTTTTTTTTCTAGATTTGAAAAATTATTAAGTTACTTTTAATATACAGTTGAACAGAAATAGTTCTGAACTTCTCCATTTTGCTTTGTTAGGGAGGAGGGAGTGAGGGAGTTTGCAGTGTGCTATGACATGTTTTCAAACTTAGCCAACTGCCGGTCAACTGAAAATCACTTAAATAGTGAAGAGACTCCGTTTAAGGTAAAGGTGATTGAAAGTGGGTCAGAGTAATGAAATCTGAATCTGGGATGGATGGATGGATGGATGGATGACTGAGCAGGCTGAATTTTGGAGGTAAGCAAAGGAGTAAGAATTTTTGAAACATTACAAGACCATTAATATAATTCCAGCTGGGTTTAAACACTTCTTTATAGTTCACATATGTTCGTGAAATCATAAGAAAAGCTCTTCTATCCTCCTGTTCCAAACAATGGCAAGGATTGCAATGAGTCTTGGTCTTAGGATAGAATTGTAATAAACAGTACTATCCTCCATGAAATTTGTTTAATCAAACTGTTCCACTTTTGTTAAACCTTTTCATCTCCTCTCCCTGGGAAAAGGAACTTTATATGAGCAAATGCTTAACAGGCTGAAATGCAGAATGAAATTTAAAGATGCTAATAAAGTGTAAATAAGTGTAAATATTTTATAAGATTCTTCAGTGCATATTTTCAGGCAGTGCATGCAAAACATACTAGGGAGGAATTGTTTACTTTGCTTTTCCCTTCCTCCCTCTCACATTTTTAATGAGCATGTTTTGCACTGTTTTTATTTATTAACAATTCTGGATAAAAATACCCAAATCTTGCAAGATTGTATAATGTCATAAGAGATTGTGATTTTTTTATTACTATTTGCAAACCAGCAGTGGTCACCCTCTGATTTAACTACATATTGCTTTTCACAAAAACTTTCCAAAACAGTTTATTCAAGGACATCCAATATGTATCATAAAGGTGTTTACAATGTGTAGTGGGAGCAGACTTTCTTATGTAGATCTTCCATTCTCAAAGGAGTTATTTCCCCTTACCTTCCACCTGATTAATTATTTGATTCTGTCTTGTGGAGTCCTTTGTGCTCTCTGAGCTTGCTTGTTTGCTTGCAGATGTTTCATTACCCAACTGGGTAACATCATCAGCGATAAGAGCATCAGAACGAGATTCTTGCTTGGAGAACAATCCTCCTGATACCTCCCAAAGACTATCCCCTTTTTAAAATTCATTTGGGATGTGATTTAGTCAGAAGATGGGGCTGCTTGTGTTGCCAATTCTTTTTGCTGATCCCTTCACTCCAGTGCTAATGAGTTACAAAGATTTACAAAGAGCAAATCCGAACAAAAACACAGTTCCACATATGAGATGCTTTACTTCTTCAGACACTGTGGAAATTCTTTTTCAGAGTATTCTAAAAGGAATTGTTTTTGTTTCTTGTTACTTAACCTTCACTGTGATATAAAGCATTTAAGGGTGTTTTTTTTGCTGAAATTGGAAAGGTGATTTACCATCATGCCCTGCATTTCAAGAAAAAAAAATGCTTCATTTTTAGGGATTCTAATAATGTGGAAGTACCGTAGTATAATTCATCAGAATTATCTGGCTATGAGCCAGTTGTCAGTGAAATTCAACATACTTTGTACATAAATAAATATGTAAGTTTGCAAGAATGTTGGCTGGTGGGGTATGCAGAGTAGGGCAGCGTATTTTGGTGGTGTCAGGTAATGAGAAATATGGCAGGAGACAAAGGGCAGGTCACGTGGTAGGAAATGTGCCCTTGGTATCTGGTACTGATCTTGTGGTTTCAGCCCCTTGAACTCAGTCCATTTCAGTAGATTTGTGGAGGGTCTGGTTTTAGACTGCTGGCTTTAAATACCAGATTGGCCTGTAATAAGGCTTGTCTTATTGCTGACTTGATTCTTGAAGAGAAGGCTGATCTCACTTATATCACCAAGAAGTAGCTGAGGGCAGAGCTGGGGTTCCTATCTCAGAAAACGTGCTCAGCTGGTTATCAGGTGAGGCACCAGCTTAGCCTACAGGGCAGGGAGGCAGTGTGGCTGTTATCATAAGAGAATCTCTGATAGCTTCCAGGGCCATTGTTCCAAGGGTGCCTTTTTTCCTAGGTTGGGCTCGAGGAACCAAATGGAATTACTACTGTTGCAGCCTCCCTGCTGTGTAGCAGCTTTCCTGCCTGATCTCCTAGATTTCACTGCAGGGCTGAAGATGGAGTTTCCCAGATATAGTTTCAGAGGACTTTGTTCTGTCATCTCTGGGGCAGGGGTAGGAGTTCATGGAATTGATGACTTCTCATAGGCCTGACTCAGATCAGCCAGGGTCAAACACCCAATTTGGTCTTCTTGTCAGAGCTGTGCCTGTGTGATCTGGAATTGGTGGACCTATCCTTCATCCCCTTGTCATTGTCACATCGCACCTTGGTGGTAATGAGCTTCTTTTAGAGCCTTACCCTCTCCAGAGAGAGGCAGGACCTATTAGATCAATCTCACTCCCCAGCAAGCGATAGACTCAGATAGGTTTCAAAAAGAGCTGAATATTAGTGCTTTCATTCATAATTAAACATATACCTTCTGTTCTGTACATGTACTTGTTAGCTCTTTTTCACATGATCAGACCATTTTCATTCACATCTATTGCGTTCTTCTGTTTCTTTTTGATACATCATTTTATTTCATTTGTTAATTCATGCTGTTTACCTTCCACTCCTTCTATACTCAAAATTACAAACTTCCATAATGCCCACAGCTATTGTCTTCACTGGCGACTTTCACGGGATGTAGAGAGCGAGAGCCACATGAGTCTTCAGGTCTTAAATTATATTTATGACACTTTGTTTTGGTTTGTTCAGAGGAAGGACTGAATAAAAGAAATAGAAAGGTTTCCATCTTGAAAGCCCTTCATGGCTTGGGAATGGGTTATATAAGGGACCGTCTCTTCCCAATCCACTAGAGTGAGGAGGCACAGAATGTTACAAGTTCCATCTCCTAAAAAGGTACTTCTGGTGGGACCCAGAAGAAGGGCCTTCTCTGTGATGGCTCCTTCCCTTTGGAAGCTACTATAATGTTCAACAAATAATGAACATTTAAAAACCAGTATCAGGTAGGACAGCTCTAAATTAAGTTCCATTTCAACAACCTGGCCACTGATTTAATGTAGAGCAGCATGTTGTATGGTTAGGAATTTGGCAAGAAGAATAAAAGATAGTGATTCCTCATGGGTATTCGTAGAACTGCTTAGGAAGAAAATGAAATACAAATATCTCCTAAAATATAAGACGCGATAATAAATTACTCATTAATATTCATTCCTCCTTGTCATAGATTCTAAAGACACAACATTGTTCTGGAAATTGGTAAATACCACTTTGGGTGAAGCTTAAGAACATCCTAGAGATTAGAATATCCAAAGAGGAAAGGGAGATATTAGATTTTTTGCTCCCTGCCCTATTCCTGCTAATTCTTCAATTAATTTAAATCCTAATGATGCTACATGCTTCTCCCTCTTCTCCCCACTCTCTAAAAGAAATCAGACTGATCCTAGTACTGCCATTAAACATAGCCCCGGAAAAAGACTATATCCCAGGTGCTTTATTAAAAGCTAATATCATTTGGTAGAAGCCTATTTTGGTTAAGCTCTTTAATGATATTAATTCCTCTTACCAACTTCCCCAGGGCTGAAATATAAGAATAGTGATCACAATGTACAGAAAAGGTGATGGTAGCCACCTAGGGAACTGTAGACAATTAATCCGTATAATTGAAATGTATGCAAAACATCTGGCTAATAAATTAGAGAACTGGGTCATTGATAACAATGTGCTTGAGAGCAACAGGCAGGGATTTTAGCAGAACACTCAACAATTGATTCGGATCTTGTATTGGATCAACTGATTAATAAGCATGATAAACATGCCAACAGGAAACGGTGGCCTTTGTGGATTTCTGTGCAGGTTTTTATCTGTTGATAAAACAAGCTACAAATTAAGTTCTGCACAGTATTATATTCCTCTTGTAAATGTAGCCAGGCCACGCCCTATATGCCAGCTGCACAATCTACATTCCTCTCAAGTGAGGGATGCTCTTTGTTACATACACAGAGTCATCAACCAATCCGTTCAAGTGATGAAGATAACAGCTTAGTCCTTTTTAAAATGAAGGATATGTAATTTCAAGAGAAACAGTGAACCACATTGGGGAAGAATGCAGCTAAAATTTCCACACAGCCTCTGCATGAAGTTTAGAATTCCAAAAAAACCAGGGATGACCATATAAGAGATAACAGAAAAGCTTAACTGCAAGATGAATCTATTTCTATATGAATAGATATGCTCAAGCCATAAATTTTGTACCATATTTTACGACATGTTACTGTGTTGTGCTAAAGTGCAATTTTCTATTGTCTCCAGGTATGTCAGTAAAATCAGATTTTACCTCAGCTTTAAATCATGCTTCAACCTAGGCATGAGGGAATTTTCTTCTTTCCGCTCCCTCCCACTCTTCATTCCTCCCATTCATTCATTTTGTGACATGTAATATAGATTGGAATCGTTCCAGTGTCTTTTCAGAGATCTTTAACAGATTTGTAGATCGGCACCATCTTGTGGACTCTTTGGAGCGTTGGGTTTTTGTTTTTTTTTTGGAAGGTTTCCTGCTTAATTCAGTTTCTTCTAGCTGTGTATCCCCTGATTTGAACAGCTCTGTAACTTCTTATTTCAATATTGAATGTTTGTATTTTAATCTGTAAAGTTAAAAAAAATACTTTTAATAAAGTTTGACTTTATTTATTTCTTAAGATATTGCTTTATTTCCCAAAGATAGAAGAAGGGGCTGTATCTTTTAGCCACATGCCTATGAGCCGTGTGGCATAGAGGAGACATTTCAGTTTTAGTATTTTGACATTTAAATTTCCAGAAAGGTAGCACAGATTGTGAAACTTTTGTCTCACACACTAAGGTTAAGGGGAAAGTGCCAGCTGGGCGCCCATTGGAAGATCGATGGTGCCAGCAGGAACTACCATCCTACTTTCCCAAAGCTGAACACGAGGCTAGAATTCTGGGAGGAGAGACTTGAGACTTCTACTCACAAAGTCAGAAAATTATTTTCCCATTTTCTGCTTTACATAAAAACATCAAGCTTGACTTCTGGTGTCTACGTGCATAGTTCCATAAACTTTTCTTGGCATCAATACAAAATTGATTTTCTACCTTCGTCCAGAAGGTTTTCCCACTTCCTAGTCTAGTTTGCAACCTTAGATTATCGAACTATCTGTCTCCAAATATTTTAGGATAGGGAGGGAGGCCCTTCTCTCAGTCACTCTCCCTGGGTC
Organism: Vipera ursinii; assembly: GCF_947247035.1. Lineage (NCBI taxonomy): Eukaryota > Metazoa > Chordata > Lepidosauria > Squamata > Viperidae > Vipera > Vipera ursinii. The sequence goes on along the minus strand of NC_139513.1, from coordinate 97,085,668 downwards.
ATTTCCTATTTAGATTATTGCAACACACTCTACATGGGGCTATCCTTGAAAAGTATCCAGAAGCTTTAGCTGGTAAGAATGCGATGGCACAGTGAAATTTTTGGCACCCCAAGGATGGCACATATAACACCGTCACTGCCTGACCTGCACTGGTTGCTGGTTTGTTTCTGGGTCCAATTCAAGGTGTTGGTTATCACTTTAAAACCCTACATGTCATGAGGCCAAGTTACCTGCAGAATGGTTTTCTTCCCATTACATCGACCCATCCCATCCACCCACCCATGTTACGGCCCCTGTCAAGAATTTTGACTGGCAGGTTCCAGGTAGAGAAGCTTTTCTGCTGCTGCTGCTGCCTCCCTGTAGAATATCCTACCCCGAGAGATGAGGCAGGCCCCCAGTTTCCAAAACTCTTCCAAAAGAGTTTTAACACCTGGCTCTGCCCACTTGGGATGCTCAGAGAAGCACTCAAACTTGGTGTTGGTTAGTGCCCTTACCGTTTTAACTTTAATTCTATTCTTCTCTTAACTGCCTCATATTGAATTCTAATATTTTTATGCAGTATTTATGTGTTTAACTATACACTGCCCAGAGTTGCTCTGTTTGTGAGATGGGTAGTCTCTAAATTGGATAAATATTATTAAATATATACGGCCATCGATCCCACTGCCACGAGATCTAGGGAGCTTACAAGGTTGAAAATTTAAAAAACCCACAGAAATCATTAAAAACATTAAAAAATATAACTTATTAAAACCATTAAAATATTAACCGAGTCCAATCCTTTTTCTTTCTGAGATGAGTTAGAGGCTGCCGTTGATCATTTCCAGCTTATTTTCTATCAAATAATTTTGATTCTGTACCTATTCACTCAACATCTCTCTCTGATAAATGTGTCTCTGGGCTTTTAAGTACTATATCTTTTTCCAGTAAGTGAGATTACATTCGTTACAGTATATGTCTACGAAAGAAAAAGAGTGCAGTCTCCAAAAGCCACAGCATAGGCTGTAGCGCTCCAGTGTTATTACCTAATGGAGAAAGGTAGAAGCAATAAAAAGTTCATAGATTTCATAATGAGTGCAAGAGAAAGTATATTTATGCAATGGAGGTTCTTCAATACTGGAATTTCTCAAGGGATCTTCACATTATCAGAGATGTTTGATAGTGTACTAAGCATTTAGCAAGCAGCCAACAGCAAACTTTTCCCTTCTCCAAATAGCAATATGCTATTTTAGAAGTCAGGGAATCTTCCTAATTCTTCTGCAGCAGAATTTCAGCTGTGCCTACTTTGCCACAAATCATAGCAGCTTGGCATTGTTACTGCAGATTGATGGCAACCAAGAGGGAGTTCTGGAGAGACATGAATCTGGGAAGACAGGAGGCAGGCCATCTGCTCTACATTGCTGACTCCTGCAATAAAGTTCAGGTATTGTCAAAGTGACAGATCTGATCATTGTATATCAGACTGTTGAATTTTAAAAATAATAATGGGTTGCTGTTACTGCTTACAAATTCAAATTTTAACTATGTTGATGGAGGATTTTATTACCCACTTTGAGAATTGTCTTAAATGGAAAGTGAATTATAATAATTAAAATATATAATTTACTGCTCTGGAGATGAGGAAAAGGAATTGACATTCCTAGTTATTTTTCCTGTCAGTGAACTCTAAACAGTTCTTATTAGGTTTCTGTTAGGGCTAGGTGGAATGCTGAGACCAACTTTATTTTGTTGTACTATATGAAATAAAACAATAAATTGTTTTAATTGTATTGTCTATTTTTGAAATAAAATTTATACAAGGGATTATTTTACTGAATACTATCCATGGGTCTTAATAATTAAAATTAGGCTTTAATAAAAATGCTGAAATTCTGCAGAGGTTTCATGAATATTTCTACTATGTTTAACTTTATCTCATGATTTGTACATGCAGTTTGTAAGCTTTCTAGACATTATAAATCTTAATTTGCTTCTTCTTAAGATAAATGATGGTTGATTGTGCTTATTTGGTTAAATGATCGCAAACTTAATTTTATGTAAATTAATTATCTGAAAAGACAGGAATGTGCCTAAAAGACTTTTGGGTTGATCTTCCATGATATAAACAGGAGGGGGGGAAGCTTAATAAAATGCACAGCTGTTAGCTTTTGAAGCTGATAATATTGCACTAATATCCTGCCAGGGAAATTAGATGTAGCAATCTGAATGATAAATTACACACAAACACAGTGTAGAATTAATTAGATATATATTTGCATTTTTGTGAGCATTCTCATAAAACATGAGTTTGGAAAAGTTGTTCCCTGATGCTGACATCCCAGCAGTGGTAGGAATGGGAGCCATTTACTGCTTTTATTGCACACAGGAATTGTAGTTTGATTTATCGGTGGTCCCAGTAATTAGGAAATGTCCTTCTGAAATTCATCCTCCACAGATAAATGCACAGCATTAGATCTAGATGGGGGTGAGGGGTAGGGTGGATAACAGCTTCATAAACTGCCGGATTTGTAAATTTGGTGATTATGGGTTTTGGCAGTTTTATTATTTCAGACAAAAAGTAATTCTGTTCAGAAATATGTAATCAAAATATTTGTTAGAATTCTAGTACTGTACAGTGGACATCTTAAAACCAGTGAAATACGTACTAAAAACTAATAATTAAATTTGAACTTCAGACTAAAATGGTTTTATGTACCAAAGAACTATTAAATATCAATGGATCAGCATACATGGTTCTGATTTTAATGGTTGAATTTTGATTTTATTATTTATCAACTGATCTTTGAATAAAGATAAGCAGTTCACACTTTTGATGAAGCTCAGTAGTCTTTAAGACCATAGTTAAAAACATTACATTTGGACATAATCATTCTAATTTGTAACTTGTCATTCCAGGATTTTGAGTTCATCCCATTTTATTCTTATGGTAATCTTATGAAGAAAATTAAGCTGAGCAAGAACAATTTATCAAAAAGTATCCACTTGTATTCATAGCTATTTTAGGATTCGAAGTCAGAATTTTTCCTAAATCTATTGATAGGATGCTTTACTGTAATTAGGCTTCCCTTTTGCCTAACTCAGGTCTCTGTGCCAGGAGTATATTTAACCAACACCTTTTGAGGTTTTCTTCCTTGCACGCATGTGTGTATGAGGGGAAAAATAAAGTGTTTGTGTGGACTTGAACAATAGGTTGAGATAATTATCCCCAACTTTAAAAATAACCATTTGCTACTTTTTTTGAAGTGCATGCATAAATCTGTGTATGTGATACAGTTTCGGAAAAAGTCTTTTACTTGATAATCTGGACATGTGTACGCATGCAAGTTTGGATGAATAAATGAAGCATATGTGGTAACAAAATGAAATAAGCGGAAGAATTACATATAAGGAATCATTTTGAGGATAAGTTTGAAGAGATGTAGAACCTTGCCAGTGCTTTGAGAGGATTCAAGTGAAGAAGGCGGTGTATAGATTATTCATGAGCTATTTATTATTTTCTGAGTTATTCTGTGGCTATTTATATAGATTGCAAAAATATGCATAATTGTTTATTTACTTTGCTGTGAAAAGTTTAAAAATATTTTGAACATATATTGTAATCCCAACAGAACATTTTAAAAGAGGTTCTGAATTTGCAACAAATCTTTCTCAGTTTATATATACATCTACTCCTTTATCCTGAAGCAAAGTGCTTTAATTTAAATCTCCACTGAGTTATTACAATATGGGGAACTTTTTCTCACAAGGGATCCATTTTTGTCTTTGTTGGCAGATGCATAATAGATAGTACTGAAACTTTCAAGCTTTCAAAGAACCAAAAAGAGATTGGGAAACCACCATGCATTATTGACTTATGTACAACAGTATATTTTGTACCTGGATATTTCTGAAGAAGAATTTGTGAATTACTTAGTTAACTTCCTTTACGTTCATGTTGTAAAGTTATTGCATCATTAAAAATCATGAAGTGAATTTGACTTATAAAATTGTGAAACACATTTTCCGTAATGCATCTCAGTTCTAGAATATCATTGCAACAAAATAAAAGATTTACATAGGTATATTCTAGGGCAGCAATAGAGCAGCAGTTTGGAAGTATTTAAAGCACTAAGGGAGAAACCACCATTAGTGCTCAGTGCCTTGAGGGAGAAACCTCCAAGATAGACATATGTTTCAAGTGGCACGTAAATACTTTCCTGGTTTTTCCCCCCTTTATTCAGCATATATTCTCTTTGCTAAAGCTACTTGAGTGCCCAACGGATCAAGGAGAGCACTTTCACGATTATTTTACCTATGCAAAGCAGAGAAAATAATAACTAAATAACTGAAAATAATGACTGAAATAAATCTAGCTCATGGGATTACAGTTCAGGTTTTCCAGTATCCAAAAATGATTTGTCTAAACGTAGTTTCCACATTAATTTAAAACTCAGTTATATTATGCATTTAAAGTATTTTCCAATACTGAATTAAAAGCATATAATAACACAACAAAGTGTAAGCATGGTAAATAATCTTTAGTACAAAACTGAATAGGGAACTAATAGGTCATTAAGGATTAATAGGAGTCGAGTCTCATCTAGAGATGATTTTTTTTGGTAAATTTAAAGCCATGTTGCTAATATACTAGCATTAAAACGTAATGATTCAGAGAACAAAGTCCTAATAATAATAAGATGCTGAACTTACACAAGTTGCATATCCACAACTTAGATCTCTGTATAGACTTAAGAAAGAATTGAGAGAAATGAAGTTAATTGGTTCTGGAAAACAAAGTGGATAGATTTGTAGCAGATCTTCTCACTTAACCATTATAAGTCATCTCAGGGTGAGATGATACTATTTTATAATATACTTAGAATCTCCTTATTCTTACTATATACTGTAATTCAGATGGAACCCTGAGAGCTACAAAAAAAAACCACCTGATTATCTTGCTCAGGCAAAGTCAACACATTGTCCCAAACTTTCCTGCTTGTTTTCTTGCACTGACAAGGCAGAAAACACAACCCTGGAGTGAATTTTAACAATGCTCCTGTTTTGCCCACACAAAACGTATTTCATGTTTTGCTGAGAATTTGTTCAGAGAAAATGGGGAACAAAACCTGGAACACCACTTGGGAAGTGGTGAGACTTCAGTGTGTGCCGTCTGTCAAGCTACACAGTGGTTGGTGGATAGGTTAGCAGCGGCTGGTGATTTCTGGTGTGGCATATAAATCTTATATGTCCAAATCTTTATAGAGTATCTGTAGAGGTGTATGTATTAGTGAAATTCAATATTTTATCAGTTATTTTAAATTTCTAGCTGTTTAAAATAGAAAAGGTTTTATTTTATGATAAGAGAAAAGCCTAAGATACATAACAACTTTGTATCTTAATAAATGATTTCTTGCCCAAACCTCATCCTGTTCATTTCATTCTGAGATGGTTTGCCAAGTTCATTTGTCATTTTAGGGGGGGGGTCATGATATAACAGGTTTGAGGATTCCTATTCTAAGAAATGGACCCCCAACATTGCAATAGAACTGTTACTTGCTGCATTTATTAAATAATTGTTATGTTGTATCTCTGTTAACTGCAAAACAATATTCAACCTAGAACTGACATGTTTTCAGAAATCTTAGAATATTGCTCACTTTCCTTTCAGCACTCAGAAATATCCTTATAGTAACAAGAACTTCCGCTAGTATCTCTTTTCTGTAATTGGTACTCAAGCAATGAACTCCGTGGGAGATGTACCCAAAGGCAAAGCTGTCCAATCTTCTTGCTGTGCCCCTTACAAGAGGACGAAAAACTATAATTGTCATTCTTCTTTTCTCCAATTATTATCAATGCAGGAGAAATAAATTAAGAACAAGCATCAGGAAATTTCTGAACAGTACAAGCTGACAACTCTGTCATGGATTCTCCTTTTTAAAAAATGATTGTCAAATCACCTGTCAGAAAACTGTTAAGACATATATGGAAGAGGATGATTTGGTGGCACTAGTCTTACTAGTTCCTTCATATTTCATGAGTATTAGTTTCCAGCCATAGTAGTACTATAACCCCATCCTTCTTATAACTCATAATATTTTATAATCTATAATCTTACGGCACCTAAAAATAATTATGCAGGGGGGAGAAGATAAGAATTCCTGCAATCAACTGTAATGGCTTGGTGTAACTGCCAAGCACCTAAATTTTGTTCACCTGACTGCGGAGGTGGTGCGGTGGCCATAAATTCAGGCAGGAGTCATAAGTCCCTTTGTTCAGCACTGTTGTAATTTCAGTCATTGAACAAATGGTTGTAAGTCAAGGACTATCTGCATTTTCCCAAATATTTTATTTCTTGTAATAACGGTCACTGTTAAATAAGAAGGAAGGAACTTGGGACTGCAAGATCTTTCATACAGAAGCACAGAAAAAAAAAGAAGAAGAGAAAAGTGACTTTTGCTTAGATTCACTCTGACATGAGCCAGAGACAGTTTCATAATATAGGCATTTAATTTAAATGGGAGAAACCTGTCAACTATATAAGCATAGACATCTCTTGTTTTGTCACAACCAATTGAGCAAATCTCATTTATCTTGAATCTAGTTACATGAATTTAGTGCTTTTTGGTTTCTCTCAGTATTTTCAAAGATCATTAGACTTACAGTTTTTCATCAGTTGATATGTGTGCTGCATGATCATGCTTTTTAAAAACAGATGAGCATTCCATAATGCTAAGAAAATAATACATATGTGGTTTATAGTATATTCTACAACTAATTAGTTGTTTCTAAGCCTTTGGGGTGCTGTGCTAGTTTTTGTTGTGGTTTTTTTTTATAATCTTAATGTTTATGTGAAGCATTCAGGATATGGTATATAAGATGAGTGGCTATACAAATTTTTTATTTAGCAAAGTCATTTCCATTTGGTTTTGGGGTTTTTTTAATAAATATCAGCCAGTTGCTTTTTTTCCTTTGAGTGCTTAATATTTAAAGTGTATCATATTAAGAACTTATTTCATGATTACAAAGGTTCAAGTTGATTCTATGAATGTTAAATCCTTAAGATGTCACCTGTTGAAAATGCAAATTCAGTTTTGTCTCACCTTTTCTTTGGTAGCATCTATTAAATTTTAACTAAGCAACATGTGGGGTTAACCTTCTCAATTCTGGCCACGGATTGCATAAAAATCATGTTTGCCTTGTTTTAATATATATTTCTTAATATTCCTTCCTTGAAATTCTCTTCCAGAAAGAAATTTTGCTCACCTAAAGACCTGCTGAGTATTTAACTTCAGCCCTGCTTTATTTGTTACTTGACACATTTTGCATTTTTCCCACAGTATTATTTTATTATGTATTTGTTAAATTTATTTGCTGCCTATCTTGCCTTGGGGCTACTCTAAGCGGCTTACAACAATAAAAACAGAGAAACGAAAAGAAGTGTTAAACTTGTTTGTAAAATTATGTGGCATTTTTGATGGCTGAAATGTTTTAAGTTGATGAGCCAAAGAGCTTCAAATAAAATCAGTAACTGAAGAAATTCAAAAGACTAGGTTGTCATGGACAATTTGAAGCTCCACTATATGTTTCAAAATTCAGGAAGCCTTATTTTTAATAGAGAAATAACAAATCTCACTAATTTAGGCCATGTCATACCTTCATGATAGATATTCTTATTTGTTCTACTAGGAATTTACTATAAATTTACTATTACTTTATGGGCTGGTCTGTTCCAGTATATGTTGGATAGCGAAGCATATTCAGTAATTATCAACAGAAATATTTAAAACCACAGATAATAATACAATGATAAGGAGGACTTATATTGTGTTAGAGCTAATAATAATAATCTTATGATCACCTTATTGTCTCATGCAAGATATTTTAAAAACAAGCAAGAGCAAAGTTTCATGTCTTTAGAAACAGAGCAGGAAAGAAACCGAAGTTTGAAAACAGTATTGGAATAGTCTTTATTTTCTGAAGTCGTCCTGCCCGCTCCCCCCCAAAAAAGAATATCTTTAAAATGAAAGGGTCATTTTGCATTTGTGAAATGGGGGTGAATGTATTGAATTTTTCTTGGCAAGGCTTGTGGAGGAGATGGCCATCTTAAATTTCAAGTCTTCCTTTTGGATAAACCTATATTGTAGACTAGAAAATGTTTAGTGAGACACATGACGATGTAAGATGAAATACCTTGCGTCAATAGACAGCAATATTTTTTAACTGAAATACATTAAAGGCAGTCCTCATTACAATGTTTTCAGCAACAGTTCAGCCTTACGATGGTGCTGGATATGACTAGTCCTCTTGAGTTCTTGCCATTGCAACATTCCCATGGTCACGTGATTGCTACCTGGGTGCTTGGCAACTGGCTCGCATTTGCAGTTTGCTGCAGTCCTCTGCAATCATGCGGTTGCCATTCATGGCCTTCCCGGTCAGCTTCCCTAGAAAGTCAGTGGGGAAGCTGGCAGGGAAGGTCACCGTTTTTTGTAATAACTCTCCCCCTCCCTGAGCCTCTCTACGCTTTTCTCTCACCCTGGTGCGACCTCCCCAGCCCTCAGTCCACTTCCTCAAACCCTTGCGCACCCTCCTCAGTTCTCGCTACATCTCCCTTGCATCGCCTCTCACACTCTCCCTGAGCCTTGCCGTGGCTCCCTCACACCCTTCTCAACCCTCACCCACTTCCTCGCACTTTCCTCCACCCGGCAATTTACCTGCCTGCCAGCCTGCTGGGTCTTGCAACTTCCTGCCAGTTTCTCCATTAACTTGGTTGTGGGAAGCCAGCAGGAAGTTGTCTTGCCTAACAACTGCATTGTTTAGCAACAGGAGTTCCGGTCTCAAGTGTTATATAGTAAGTCGAGGACTACCTGTATACTTTTTAGATGGTACAGTAATTTCAAATATAATAATAAATAAATAAATAAATAAATAAATAATAATAATAATAATAATAATAATAATAATAATAATAATAATAATAATAATAATAATAAAAGTTGGAAGGGACCTTGGAGGTCATCTAGTCCAACCCCCTGCTCAGGCAGGAAACCCTATACCATTTCAGACAAATGGCTGTCCAGTATCCTGCAACATTGTGAAATGTGACCTTTTTTTTTGGTTTATATATAAATCAGAGGCTGATACACTCAAGCTTTCAGTGAGAGGCCGCCACTTAAAATACATACATTTTCTGTAATTGGTAATATTGTACCTATTCATATTTTCTGAATATGATAAATACTCTTATGAAGCTAAAAGCAAATTGAAATAACCTGTGCATGTGAGCAAGGCTTGAAATTAACATACTATATGCTCTAATAGCACTAGTGTACAAAGGTGAATGTGTTTGTACTTGTTCGCTTCATATAACATATACATACACTGTAATGCCAAAAAAAATTTATAATTCTGAAGAGAATGGGAGGATAAAAGTTGCCTGCTGTACATTGTGCCTAAAAAAATTTCAAGCAATTCAAGAAATGCAACATTGGTTTAATTTAAAAAAATGTGTTATTTACTCAGTTTTCCCCCCCTTTCTTCTCAAGGTGCTCTTACAGAGTGCTATGATGAACTGGGAAACAGATACCAGCTTCCTGTCTACTGCCTTGCTCCACCCATCAACATGATAGAAGAGAAGGGTGATCTAGAGACTCTGGATTTTCCGGATCCGCCGCCTAACTCCGGTCATGAATGCCAGCTTCGTTTACGCCTCTCAACAGGCAAAGACCTCAAACTTGTGGTCCGCAGTATGGACACTGTGTATCACATGAAGAGACGACTACACACAGTGGAAGGGGTAGAACCTAGAAGTCAGCGATGGTTTTTTTCAGGCCGGCCACTCGCAGACAAAATGAAACTGGAGGAACTGAAAATACCAAGGGATTATGTGGTGCAAGTAATTGTGAGCCAGCCCTTAACAAATCCTGTCTTGGTGGAGAACTGATTTTTGCCTATATGCCTCTTCTTCCCTTTCCTTGCTCTTTTATCATGTGGGAACTTTTTCACTTTCCATCCTCTCCTGCAAATGGTTTGGTTCCAAGCAATGACCAGCAAACCCTCCATCTGTGATGGAATTTAGGTAAAAAAAAAACACACATAGGCAAATATACGCGCACACAAATCTATGTATAAACACACGGTCCCTGTTTCTAAACTATACTTGGACATTTGGTTCAATTTAGTATTTCTTGACACCACTCTTAGCAAAGTAAGTGGAAAAAATGTTTGTGACAGAGTGAGCCTGAAATTCAAGGTAGATAAAGCTGAAACTGAGCTTTTGAACTGTAAGTGATGTATTTGATCCATGAAGGTGAAAAGCACTTTTTTAAAGGATTAAACCAAATTGAACTGTTTCATGAAATCAGTGTCACTTATAGTTCAGCTGATCATTGTAGCTCCCCCGGTTAATCTAGCATGCTGTGATATTTGTAGAGGTTGTTTCTATTAGGGTTTTATTTACTGGCTCAGTAAGACTCCTGCTTAATAATGAGTAGCAAAGAACTAGAGGTACACTCCAATAATGGTATGTTCTCAAATTCAGGTTTTACTAGACGTTTTGGTACATTCCGATTTAGCAACAAATAGCAATTTGCTAGGGCTGACTTCAGGGTGTATAAATACTGCCTTCTGAAAAATTAGGCAATAACTTATTAAATACATAAATTTCTTGTCTACTGTAAGCTGTCCACTATAAGGAAACCTGCCGTACAAATCCCTGTCACCAATAAAAGGGCCTACTAAATGTGCACTATTGTGATTGGTGAAAAATCAAACATTCAAAGTACACCAGCTTGAAAATAATAAAGGCACAGATGACATCTTTATTTAATATGTTCACCTCTGATGTTTAAAACAATAGTTTTGAACCTTCTTTACCCTCAAAAATAGCAATGAACTAATTGGGGGGGGAGCACAAGCTGGTTTCATACATTTTTCTAATAAGAGTTCGGCTTACTTGATAGCATTTTTACCCACTGATATTTGTATTTTCTTGCTATAATCAAGGACTGAGGTTTTTATTCCTACTCAAATTAAATATACATATGTATGCACACACACACACTGCCATTGTACACAGAATGAGAGAATGTGGTAAGAAAGTATTGGGAGAAAAAAAAAGCCTCACTAGCAGGTGAAAATATTATAGACTGTATAACACTAGATCTTTCAAATATTCCATTAGACCCATAAGTACATTTTGGGGGATTCTGCATTGCATGTATATTTATGTTATTTTCCCTGAATCCATAAATAAGTTGTAGAGATGGAAGCTTGCATTAAGACCGGATTCATTTAGTTTGTAAAAGCAGCATATATACCCCATAAACTTTTAAATAAGAGAGCATCTTTCAAATGTTCTTATCTTCCATGACACCTGTTCTTACTTATGCATTTTAACAGTGTACAAACAGTGCCTGTGGCAAATAGATTATAACTTTCTATAGTCGATAGATTTTAAATGATGTCATTTATCTAGAGCTCAATGTGAATCTTAACAGTATCATACAGGATTTTCCCTTTAGAATCTGAAGGTCAGACATTCTTTAGAGGCATAGGTACAGTATATATCCTTTTAGGAGTGCTTTGAGCAAAATTAGTAATGATTCTCTCTAGAATAAAATAAATTTGGAGAATGGCACTGGCCAGGTGTATCAGAACAGTTAGCATACTCATCAAACATGTTATTTTAAAATGGGGCATGACGTGCTTCTTGATTCTGACATGGTCCTGTGCGTGGTAGTAATGTCATCATCTCTGACACCACTTTTGCTGGCTAAATACCAAATCTGATTTTTTATGCACATGAACCTTACAGTTACAAAGCTTCTAGTTTTGATTAAATTGATTTTTTTAAAAAAAAAACTATCCCTTTTTTTTTTCATTTGGAAATAAGTTTTTATATTTACAGGAATGTATCGTGCATCAGAACCATAGAAGTCTTCTGGCCATTGTCTATTACTGTCTGATATTTCTGTGTAGATTTGGGTCAGTTAGTAATTAAAATGTTTTCTTAGAAATAGTGGCAGTTTTCAAATTGTTGATTAAGTTTCCCATTTCCTGAAACTGATATTAAGAGCTCAACAATCATTGAATGAATTCAAAATTCTGCATATCTCACTAGGGATACTTTTTAATATTGTGACTAAATGAAGTAAGGTCTGGATGTGCTTTAAGTGAAATTTAAATATCTACAATGTTAGAATTTTCATTTATTTGGGCAGTGCCTGGATAAGGTATATGCACTACATATTGTGCAAGTTACGGGATTACACATCAGGAAAACTATGACAAAATTTATTATTTAGCACTTCCCCCCCCCCCCTCCCCGAGGACTATTTAGAAAAGAGAGAAAAATTGCAGCTATTAATGAAAAAGTAAAAGCATATATAGCCTGATGATTTTTGTAACTATTTCCCTTTTTTATGTATTCACCCAGTTCATCGAATTAAGTTTGATTGTCCCCCAGTGAATTATATTTACAGTACTGCTGCCTCAAATATGGAGATAGGGATGGTGGAAATGAAGTGAGCACCAGCTCCTTCCTCTCGTTGGCAATCACTCCAACGCTGTAGGAAAAATATGACCAGCAAATCTATCCAGTATGAGCATTGACAATAAGTCAATCAAAAGAGTAAGGAACAGCCACTGCTTCCTTCCCTTTTTCTCTTTATTGAGACTAGAGAGTTGACCTGTTGTTCAGAGAAGGAAGTTGATGCTTTTCAGTGCTGATGCGTCAGGATTCAATTGTGGGTCCTCAACAGCTGCCAAGAATGCTGGCCAACGTGATTATAGGCTTTTTAGAATTACTGTAACAATTTTGTAAAAAACCAATAGCATTTAGAATATAGCTGCCTGTAAAGTGTTCATCAGTAACCATACTGCTCTGAAGTAACCACCACCAGAATACATTAGAATAGTTTCTGTATTTCTCACAGCCCCTCGTGGGCTTTCATGAACAGAATGCACACTGGGAAAATTTTGTAATGCTCTTTTTCATTGTTCTCTAACATGTTTATAAATCAGTGTGGAAGACACATTGCAAGACGCTCCCTGAAAAAATGAAGGATACTGCTCTTACAATTAGAATAGAATATTTTGGAGGAAGAAATGAATTTTTTTATTATTACATTTATATCCCGCCCTTCTCCGAAGACTCAGGGCGGCTTACAAGTTTAGCAGTAGCCTTCATTCTATGTATATGCCTGCTTGTTAGGGCTTTCACACACACCCCAAGCGGCATTATTACAAAGTCAGCTTAATTGCCCCCAACAATCTGGGTCCTCATTTTACCTACCTCGGAAGGATGGAAGGCTGAGTCAACCTTGAGCCTGGTGGGACTCGAACCTGCACTAATTGCAGGCAGCTGGTGTTACTTAAGGAGGCATTAGCCCACTGCTCCACCAAGGCTCAATTATCCATAGAGTTAGAATTTGGTTAACACCAACAAAAGGTCAATTTGGGGCAAGTGCATGATAATTTAGTTAACTTCTTTTGCACTGATAAGAGCTTCTATTCACAAATAAGGGATATTTAATATCTGGTTTAATTCATAAGTATCATGAATAATTTTTACTTTGAATAGAAGTTGTTTCTCAGAACAAAGGAATGAGTGTATCATTTCTTTTTTTTTCTGCTCCAGAGAAGTTATTTTAAATATTATAGTTTATAATATGTCATTACCACCCTCATCTGACTTTTAGTAAATAATAAGCTTACTATAGGTTTTTAAACTTGTTAACCTGCAAGACAGAACAATTTCATTTGTTGCTTTAACAGAAGTTCAAGCAAGCTCTGTATTAAACTGTATGTGTAGTCCAGATTCTGATTGACTGCCAGCTCGGTGTGTACTATAATATTTGGCCGAGTTATCAAAAGCAAACAACCATTTTCCTAATAGCCACATCAAATTCCCACATCTAATTAACATTTTTTGCTGTTGAAGTAGGGCTACAAATATATCCAATAATAAGTATATTTGTCCCCTTGTCTGGCAAAGGTGTCAGTACTGCATGCTTCAGAATTAATGGATAGTCTACAATTTGTTTTTCCTGGAATAGTTTGAAAGACAAAAGGGCTTGTACTGCATTGTGTACAAAAACATAGCAACAAGTTAATATAAGACAGACAGTGTTCACTGTGCTTCATTTATGCTGCAGAAAAAGGTTGTCAAGAAGATTAAGGAAGTAGTCATATAAAAATGATTATAATTCTCTCATCTGTAAAGAGATGTTCAAGAAATAATTCGATAAGAAAAATAGAGTAATATACTGTGTTTTAAAAGTAAATTGATGGATAAATCCTTCAGTTTTATTAATAGTATGGTTTCACTATTATTCCACATAAATCATTAGGATTTATACTTAGATGGTAAAAGCAATATATTTAGTTGGGAGATTGTTTGTTTGATAACATGATATAAACAACTGACAAGGTGCAGAAAAGATCTTATGTAAGTGCTTTCCTTCCTTAAACATCCAAACCCAAAGATAGATTAATGTAACAGATGTGAACACGTAGATACAATGAAAGCACTGGCATACTAGTGCTGAGATTTTTCTTGCTCACTTGAAATTCTTTGGTGTTCTAACACAAAAAGTCATGTTTATTTCATTTTTACATGATCATGCATTCTTCTGCATTCATAGCTAGTGTTTGCTTATGATTATATGGAGCTTTCCTTGAAGTTCAGTTTCTTCATCAATCTAGCAATGTACTTCACTTGCAAATGTCTCCCAAGTGTGCTTTTAAAAATCCATTTCTATCAAACAAAATGTAAATAGAAAGAAATGCTGTGTATGGGAAATACGGAAATGAACTAATTTTCAACAATTTACTCAAAGCAACAGAATATTAAACTAATGCTAGCAATTTCTATTGGTTGGCATCCATGTTCCCAAGTTTAGTTGGCTGATTTTTGAAATAATGTCATGAATTATTCTTTCTTCAGTTCTTTTGTTTCCATCTCCTTTTGAGAGTGGACTATTTGAAGGCATAACAGTAAATGTATAGAAATAAAAAAGTATAAAAGTGGGAGAAGGGTTTCCTTAGGGCACAGGTCTGCAACCCGTGGCTCCGGAGCTGCATGCGGCTCTTTCAGCCGTCTCCTGCGGCTCCCAGTCCTCTGCCATGTGCAGTCCAAAAAAAAAAAGCGGGACTAAAAAAGTTCATCCAATCAATTCAAATATGCAGGGTAAGTGCATATCTTGCCTTGGCTCCACTCTTCAGTCAAACCCTGTTCTGTGCATGCACGCATGTACGCACATGCGCACACATTTTTTGCGGCTCCCAGTTTTTCCTTTTGTGAGGGAACCGGTTCCGAGTGGCTCTTTCACTGTTTCAGGTTGCTGACCCCTGCCTTAGAGTTTGCTCCATAATTAAGTTTGAACAACAGTGATAGGTTTCATGCATTAGCAATCCATGAAAAATTATGTTTATGCCTTCTGATTAAGGTCACGGGTTAAATATTTCTGGAAATAGTGCAGATGGTTTGCAAACCAGAACTATGTTGTCAAACACAAGATCCCAATATTGTTTTTATGGAGAATAGTAAAAAGGCATCTTTTTGATCACTTTTTGTTTCCTGGTAGTTAAATCAAGCCAAAGATGGAAGTCAACTTAAATGAGTTTTTTGGGTGTTTTTTTTTATTTGAACTCACAGATATACAAACCATTTTGGGGGCTTTAACTGAAAAAATGAAATTGCCTTCTGTCAAGGGCCTTCGTTGTGCCTCCTTCTCCATATCCTGGGAATGTCAAGAAACTGGAGACAGCCTTTCGAGCTGTTTTGCATTAGGCAGCTGGCAGTTTATAATGAAACTCTTTTCTGATGTGCTAAGCAAAGGACTCAATTTTAATGTCCTATTTGCCTCATGGTAGTGGCTTCCAAAGATGGCTGGTACCATCAATTTGTATTTCTTGAATAAAATATCTTCTCTTTTCTGGTAAATACTTTTTTGTACACTGTTTGTTGTGTGCCATGTATCTAAAAAGCATTCATGTTCTACAAATGGTTAGTAATTCAGTACCAGTACACAATTTCAATGGCTAAAAAGAAAGTCAGAGGAATTACAGTGATGTGACACCTTTTCTTCCTGTAACTTTTATAAAATTAAAAAAATAACTTTACGCATGGATTGTATGAACCTTTTTAAGAGGCATTTTTTTATTAGCCCAAGAATAAATTCTTGCTTTCTCTGAAAAGCAAGAGATCGCTGAGCACAAATAGTTCTGTTTGAACAGTGAAAGTATAAATGAAACTTTTTGATTTCAAAAAGGTAGAAATGTATATTATAGAATTCTGTGTTAAAAATAAAAATAAAATGCCTTTTAGTTATTTGGGGAGGGTTAAAGAATAAAGATAATACAGTATATGTCTTGTTTTAAAATAGAAGTTCTGTGTTCTTTCTCTCTTAGAGATAAATTATTTAGTGGTCATTTCTGTCCTGCCTTGCTGGAGTCTGCGCTGCTATGCCTAACTGAAAATTCTGAATCTGTTTAGAGCAGGGGTGTCAAACTCAATTTCATGGAGGGCCGCATCAGCATTGCAGTTGCCCTCAAGGGGCCGGGTGGGTGTGGCCGACTGGGTGGGTGTGGCTATGTGTATGGCCTACTGGGTGAGCATGGCCAGCTCTACATCGTTCGTATGAAGGGTGCCTATGGGGGCCTGGGCAGGAGTGGGACAGATCTGAGGGTCTCTGGCAGAAGGAGGGTCTCTGGGCCAGGGCCAAGGCAGTGGGGGCCGTTCCCTCACTGTTTCCAGGATGGCTTTGCAGGCCGCATGAAACCACTTTGCGGGCCGGGTCCGGCCCCCGGGCCTTGTGTTTGACATGTCTGGTTTAGAGCATTCAAAATATTGGTTACATAGTATCATTACTCCCTTATGTCATTTTTAGCTTCTACTTGAGAGTACAAAGTATATGAGTGGGAAGATTTTCGTCAGAAACATCCCACAACCATGGGTCATTTTTAGTCAGCAAATCCTTCATTGATAATTTGAATACAGAAGTGCCGTGATTATGTCCATGAATGAATATTTAACACATTTGCATCTACCTTAAGATTTCTATTTTGCTTGCGTACTGTTCTTTTTCAATTACCATCTTCCAAAACTTTCCTTTTCTTTTTCTCTGGATGATAAAACCTATAGCCGTGGTGGCGAACCTATGGCACATGTGCCACAGGTGGCACGCAGAGCCCTCTCTGTGGGCACGCACTCCGTTGCCTTAGTCCTAGGCCTTCAGCTGGGTTTTATAAAACCTTTTTGCTTTAGCCTCTGCCACCGTGTGCAAAAAAAAAAAAAGTTTAATCAATTTCAACTTCTCATGGGAAAACAAAGATCTCGCAAATTTGGAATTGATTGAACTTTTTAGTCCCACCCAGTCTGCCATTACCACTGCAGCCACGCCCACCCAATGGGTCACACCCAGCCAATGGGCCACGCCCACCCAGCACCCGACAATACATAAGTGGGTTT
This sequence comes from Vipera ursinii, assembly GCF_947247035.1. Taxonomy (NCBI): domain Eukaryota; kingdom Metazoa; phylum Chordata; class Lepidosauria; order Squamata; family Viperidae; genus Vipera; species Vipera ursinii. Next base: position 97,068,219 of record NC_139513.1, on the reverse strand, counting down.
TGGGTTTCAGTTTGGGCACTCAGTCTATAAAAGGTTCGCCATCACTGACCTATAGCCCATATTTTTGGGGTTTTTATTTACCACGATGTTTGTGAATTACTTCTTAAAAGTCACACCTGTGAAAAGTAGTACAGAGTTCAAAAATTGATAGTGGGTTTTTTTCAGGTATCTCCTCACGTTTGGAAGAAAAAAAATTCCAACTGTACTACTTCACATAAAAATGTGCCAAGAAGCCACAGCAGCTGCCAGCATGCATACAAATCAAAATGTATGTGAACTTCTAATATTTTAGAAATATATTAGATACCTCAGTGCAAAAATCGAGGTCAAAGTTTTGATACTATGATGGAAATTCAGACTGACCATGACATTCTTCCCCTAAATGAAATGTGGTTCAGTACTCTATCCTAAAGAAATGGGAAAGTCCTTTTGCAATTAAAAAAAACATTTGAAAACTAATCATGTTTGAAAAGTTTGTAGTTTTCACATGACTCTTGGACATACTAGTTTATTTCTATATAAGTATCTCTGGCCACCTAATGAGAAGGAAGGACTCACTGGAGAAGAGCCTAATGCTGGGAAAGGTTGAAGGCAAGAGAAGAAGGGGACGACAGAGAATGAGGTGGCTGGATGGAGTCACTGAAGCAGAAGGCATGAGCTTAAATGGACTCCAGAAGATGGTAGAGGACAGGAAGGCCTGGAGGAACGTTGCCCATGGGGTCGCGATGGGTCGGACACGACTTCGCAGCTAACAACAACAAAACATCTCTGTAAAGGGATAGCAATATCTGAGCACTTTCCTTCAGTGTGGTGCCTAGAATCAATCAATATTCCTTGGATATTTGTAGTAGGCCACAATACGTTCTTTTTAGACATGCAGTCAATCTAAACGAAGTCAAAGGAAAGTGTTGAGTCCTGCAAATGTATAGTTGTGGACGTGGAAGATCAGACAATGAATCAGTTGCGGGGGTGGGTGGGTAAGGGCATTAAAAGGAGTTAGTTTTGGCCTGAAGCAACTCCGGGCTGGTTGGGATGATCGGCCATGTTAAAAAAAAACCAAAAAAAGGTGTTTTGATTTCTCAAACTAGCCTAGAGCTCTGGACTTTCCAGACATTCATTCATCCATTCTAGATCAAGGTGTCCCATCTTATCCTGGCCTTTTTAAATATGGTCCATGCAATCCTTCCATTTTTCTAATAAGCACACAATTCATCCCAATAAGTGATCGGTTGTTTCTTGATTCTCAGCCTTCTTTTTTTACTTTTTGAAAAATAGGTTATACTTTAAAAGGTGCTTTATTCGTTAAAGAACACAGAATATTTCCATAACACAGCACCCCATCTGATTATTGCTCACGTATATCTTGTGACTGTTTTGAACATTTTGCAAGGTTTTCTTATCATCCTTTTGGTTCAATTGGCTGAATCTTGGAGAGCAGTCATAGATTAATTCTATATGCTGTTAGAACTTCTTGTTCTGTTTAAATCTGGTATAATCAGTATATTCCTCCTCTGCTTCAGCTTCACTTGCAGCTCTCGCCATCTCTCTCTTCAGTTTATCTTTTGCTTTCCTCTGTTGTCTATCAATGCAGAAGATCGTAAACATTCTAAACTCCTTGTAGTTCAATTGCTAATGGAGTGAAACATAATAGTATTTTAGTGGAATATTGACAGGCTTATAAAGTAGCGGTACCTTGGTACTCAACTGCTTTGAAACTCATAGAATTCGATACTGAACACATTATGATGTGAAAATTTCATCCTGGTACTCAACGCAAAAGCTAGAACTTGTCGGTGTCGGCTATGTTATGGGAAAATTTTGTTTGATACTCATTGTTTTGGTACTCATTGTGCCTCCCAGAACCAATTAGTGATGAGTAGCAAGGTACCACTGTAATCCCCAGACGGCATTTGGCTGTCTCTCTTCAAACAGTATTCTGCTTCACTCTTCCTTCTCCCTCTATTAGTACTCTTCAAACTAAATCTCAAAAGTCCATAGAACTGCCCGAATATAATACCAACCATTTATCCTTTTACAATCTATATACAAAAATAAATTGGATTGGAAGGTGCATCTTACTTCAATATTTACAACTGTTTGCCTGAGCTCTCCATTTGTAAGTGTACTGAAGTAACAGTTGACTATAGCCTTCCAACCAGCTATTAGAAGCTGCATCACCCAAACCAAGTGGGTGGATCTTCTCCATTGCATTCTGGAGTTGACTTCTGGAAAGGGCCATCTTATAAATAGTTGAAACCGAGTAAGCTAATAAACTTTTTCAAGCTTGAAGTTTCATATAATCTTAACAAAGAGACAAATAGAATTTCTTGTGAATTTTACAGAATTTCTCAAGTAAGCAACTGAATCTTAAACATGAAGCAAGTTCAAAGCTTTCATTCTTTAATGAAACTTGGTTGCAATATGATTCAGAAAGTTTCAGTGTCAGTGGATGTTGCCATGTTGATACAAGAAGGGATGCCACATTACCAAGATCCTTCACAGCATTCACATGAACACACATCATGTTACACATGGGCCGACAGGTTGAAAGGATAATCATGCCTTCTTAAAATCACTAAACCCTTCCACTGCACCAATTTGAACATTCCGTATTTGTATATAAATGAAGTGTGGAACTATTCACAGAGATACAAGGTAAAAATAGTAAACTTTTGAGCCAAAAATTATCCCAAAATACATCATGCTTGCTACAAAATTAACTTTGTTCCCCCCCCCCCAAGTCCTGGCTAAAACACACACTGGTTTACTATGATCTTTAAACATAGCAGAGAGACTAACATACAAGGAGGATATAAGTTTTTGGTGGGCAGCACAGTTACAATATTAGATGGGGTTGCTTCTGGCTAACAAAAGATACTGAAATGTCACAGCTAGGAAGGAGGAGCCTGTCTCGTGTTCATCATATTGGATTACCTCATCACCTGAGATGTCAAAGTCCTTGAATATCTGACTCAGCTCAGTCTTTCTGATGTTGAAAAGGAAGCGTGTGGCCTGGAACTCTGCTGGAGCAACTGTATGGCCCCCATCAATGTCCAGCAACTCAAAAACAGCGTGAGAATGACGATACATGAACTGTTTTTCAAGATGGTTCTGGTCAAAGACAGAAAGGCAAGAACAGCAATAAGAGCTGCTGCTCTAGTGTCTTCAAACATTAAAACTAAACATTATTGACAGGTATCAGAAAAAAACAACTTGAGATGCTCCTATAATGGCAATCTGAATGTGAATGAGAGCAAATCTCATGGATGAGAACAGGATTTGAAACCCTTTTCTGTGATGGCTTGATGCCTGGGCTTTCAGTGATAAGATTTAATGAGAGGTGTGATTAGGGATAATTATACAAAGAGGCCAAATTTTTGAAGAAGTTAGGTTGTAGACCATAGAATATCTTTCAGGCAGGAAGACTTCAACAGAATGTTGGTTTGTGTTCATGTAATGCATATCTACAACAAAGCAAAAATCATATCTTATGGGGGGGAGGCATTTCAGCTTCTCGCATTCTTAAATCTAAGTAACACTGTGCACAGTTAGTCCTCATTTACCGACTCGATTCAGAACCATTCAAAGTTGTGATGGCACTGAATAAGTGGTAATTCTGACCATTGTAGCACCCCTAGTGTCACATAATTGGGATTTGAGCATATGGGAACTGGATCACACTTCACAATAGTTGCAGCATTCTGCATTGACGAGCTAGCTCTTTGTGGCTTTCCTTGTTGGTTTCCCTGATGTAAAGTCAATGCAGAAGCTGGCAGGGAAAGTTGCTAATTGCCCTGGCAAGTTCTGCTAGCTTTTCTGCACTCACACCCACTGCCCCATGCATCCCAGTCTTCCTACACTTCTGTGTGGCCTGTTCCAGCCTTCCCAAGCCCTCCCTCCCACATAATATCCCCCACCCTCCTGCAGCACCATCACACTCCTCACCTGGCTCTTCCATCATTTCCCACTTAACAATCTGTGCATCTTGGGGTTACAAAGGTAATTGGGACCGCCAGGATCATGGTTGCTAGGCAATGCTTTACAACTGCATAGCTTAGTGACAGCAAACCTGGTCCCAATTACCATGTAACCTGAGGACTATCTATAGAGAAAAATTCATTACCTCACTATCAAATGTCATTAACTAATGGGAGAATCCAGGGACGCGGTGGCTCAGTGGGTTAGGATGCTGAGCTTGTCAATCAGAAGATCGGCAGTTTGGCGGGTCAAATCCCGAGTGCCGCGTAACAGAGTGAGCGCCTGTTACTCGTCCCAGCTTCTGCCAACCTAGCAGTTCGAAAGCACGTAAAAATGCAAGTAGAAAAATAGGGACCACTACGGTGGGAAGGTAACAGCGTTCCGTGTGCCTTTGGCGTCTAGTCATGCCGGCCACATGACCACGGAGACATCCTCGGACAAACGCTGGCTCTTCGGCTTTGAAACGGAGATGAGCACTGGCCCCTAGAGTTGGAAATGACTAGCACGCATGTGCAGGGGAACCTTTACCTTTACCTTAATGGGAGAATACCCATCATTCTTTTCAACTTTGAATGGAAAAAGATTTACACATGGTTACACTGGCAGGTATACTGATAGGTCAGAACTAGCTTTTGCCGAACTAAATATAACAAATTCTATTGGAAGGCTGCACAATGAAATGGGAGGGAGCTGCTTCATGCAATTCTCTCCCCACACTTGTCAATCAGGCTACATTTGAACATGGATTTAGTACTGATTCAGAGGGTCAATAAACCCATGTTTAAAAAAATAATCTTGTAGCAGCTGCCAGGTATATAAAAAGAGTAGAAAGAGGGAGATTCTTACTGTATGGTGCAACTGCCCATGAGTTACTTTGAGCCATACTGTACAAGTCCTCCATGTACCTGTCCTATAATGGATTTGGATTTATGAAAAATCCTTCCTTTTTTAAGCTAGGGTATGAGTGGATGCTAGTCACAAGAGAAGAATGCAAGCCTGACATTTATTTCTACCTCCACAAATCATGATTTGTACAGTTAAGAGCATATCTAAAATATTTATAGTTATTTCCTAGCGGTAGGTGACCACTTGTAGTCTCTTCATCTGAAGCAAAAAAACTTCCTTATTCCACTTTAGCATTTAAAAATAAAATTGCTACCAGTTCAGCTAAATACAATTCAGGCATAGTTCACACATTGTGTAAATTGCAATTTTTGCTAATTTTGACTTTGAATAAGATGACATGCTGACACATCAGTCTCAGTTGATCTTGCCTTCTGTCAGCAGGAGCCAGATGCCCAAATTGTAGAAGCTCTTATCATGGTTTGTTTATACCAGTTCCTAAACTGGCATCCCAGACTAGTCTCTATCCTATAAACCAGAATTAGAAGATACAAGTTATTCTTACATCTTCCATTGGGTTCTCAGGGAAAAATCTGCCAAGGATTCTGACTTAAATTACAAGAGAAAACATGCGGCTTCTAGTCAACTGATTCCCATAGAAGCATCAACCAAGGAGGAGCAGGTAAACACACTGTACAGATAAGTAAGCTTTTTCACTGGGAAATCAGAAATGAGAAATCAGCTTGTATGAAGAATTGGACTCAGAATTGTCCATCCATTTACAGAATGGAAAATGCTCACATAACATATTTTTCTTCCCTTACTTAGTACCCAAACGTCCTCTAAAAATCCTGCTATATAAGAGAAAACTAGATTACCTGATGATAGATAGGCTTCACTGCAAAACCAAATGTTTCTTCAGTCACCTCCAGCAATCTAGCTCACTTACCTCATGTGCCATTATTATGCACACCAACATATAGAATTCATCAAAGCCGATTTCCCCTTTGCCATCCCAATCAAGTAAATCAAAAACCAGCATGATTTGAGCTGAGGATAGATTAGTTACATGCTGAAGGAAGCGGTAAAACTGCAGATCTGAAAAATAATGTGGTGTTAGGCGTTGTGTGTGCAAAGGGTCTACTATATAGTTAACTATTAATAATAGTTAATAGTTAATAGTTAATAATAGTATACTGTATATTTTAAAATCTCCAGATATGGGCTGCAAAAATCCAGATGATGGTACAGAACATTTTTGTTTATATCTTGTAGTAATCATCTTGATTTTTACTAGCCAAATCTGGTAACTCTATTATATCCCAACTTGTAATATAGCAGCTAATATTGGTTGGATTAATACATAATGATTTACTGAATAAGTGATAATAAGTTTCCCACAAGACAGAAGTCAAGATCTAACAATATAATTTGGCTTAGTTAAATGTTTGAATCCAGCCACTGATTAACAGCAGAACAAATAAGAGTGGTTGTCAGTATCTCAAAAATCCATAAAAGACATTTTCCACATATTATTGAAAAAGTTTATTTAAAATATATAATTGAATATATGTACATTCCTGACTCTAACTGCAACCTAAAATAAGTTGCATGGTGATGTCACAGAATCAAAAAAGTACGCTACCTTAAATCAAATGAAGAGGCAGACATTATTGGAAACAAGTATGAAAACCAGTTTTCCTCTTCCAAATTTGGCAGCAGTCTGTCCTTTGCTTTGCTTGAGACAGTCCAGTGTAGTACTCCTATCTGGTACCTTCTAGATCAGCTGGGCCTGAAACTCCCAGAATTCCCATCCCAATCGCTATACAGTCTGGAATTCTGGGAGATTAGTTCCAAAGCATCCAGGGAGCACCATGTTTGGAAAAGCTGCACCGTGAAGTTGTGAAGCAACTTCAAAGAAGTGCTTTGCTCAAAATGGCTTCAAAGAACCTCTCCCAAAGATGCTTTTGAAAAGATAACTGGACTTTGGTTTTTTTCCTTGAAGACTTTTCACTTCTCATCCAAGAAGCTTCTTCAGTTCTGGTTGAATGGTAGGGAATGGAGGGATTTATATTCTTAGCAGTCATCTGGTTGTTAGCATTCTGAAGGTCAGTTATTAGTTCTCTGAGACTTGCTAAGGCTACTTGGGGGTTTATCTGTACTCTCAGATTCACCTGAATCAGAGTGCAGGAGATAGGTGGTGTCATATCCCTCTCCCTCTGTTGAGATACGGCTGTTCAGTTTTAACATAGATGGCCTCTTTTACCCCTCTTTCAAACCAATGGTCCTCTTTCCTTGAAGATAGCAAGGTCCACATTCTGGACACCACTTATCTCCTGTTTACAACAAAGTCCTTTCAGCAGTCCCAAGAAAGTTCTATGCCCATTTGCACTCTGATTCAGGTGAACTTGAGGGTACAGATAAACCCCACCCCCAAGTGGCGTCAATGATCAGGTGACTGCTAAGAATATAACCTCTCCAATTCCTCTTCAGTGTACTGATTTTTGGACTCAGAATTGTTACAATTAGATCAACTTTGAACTCCTAATTCCAGATAGGAGCTACGTTTGCATGATATATGAACCTCAGCCTAGCCAGCCATATTTAACCTAGTAAGCTGTGCTGTGTGCTTAGTTTACACTTTAATCTGTCACAGTAATCCACCAAGATAACTGAGCTGAGTAAATCATGGCTGATTTAACCATAGTTGACTGTGTCAAGGAAATAAAGCTACTGGGATAAATTAGAAAAGGTTAGTGGAATACTCTAAGAGAGGCATATAATGCAATCTACTTGGGCTCATCTTTGATAGTTAATCTATGTTCAACATAGCAGTATCATTTGACTTCAAGTCCGGAGATATCCAATGAGGTATATTCAGTTTTCTCTTGCTGTGGTCTTTTCAATAAAGTGGAGGGCCCCCTCCCAATATTTAAAGATCTTCAAAAGGAAATAATACAGTAATGATAATCCTATATTTCATTTTTATGAACTTTTTTTTAGCTTCCGTATCCTACTTACTATTCAAAGTGTTCTTCTTATGAACATCAAGGAGATGAAAGTAAGCTGTCAAAGCTCTGGCATTTCTGACAGATAATAAGCAGTATATTTTATCTAAACAAAGAAAATGAAAGAAGCTTTTTGGCTTCAGCCTCATCTTGCCATAGAAGAATTATGTTTATATTTGGAATTCTGGAATTGACCATGGTGATGCCAACACTATAATCCCAGAATTCCACCCTGGAATTAGAACCTGATGACGAAAAAGACTTTTGTGCTATTCTACAAAGGTTTTGCACCCAGAGAATATGGATGAATAAGAAACATTTCTGCCTTGTGTTTAATTATCTACTATCCTAGCATCAATCTAAGCCTTTTGGTTCTCCTACAGGAGCAGTAGATTACATTGTCTTTCTCCACAGGCACCAGTGCAATGTTATTGCAACACTTTATTGGTGCTTGCTACATTCCCTTCCCCATGTAACATGCACACAATTCTTCAAGAGGAGGAAAGACCTCTGCAATGCAAACTGTCAATCGGATCATCTTTATATAAACAAATGGCCTCTAAGTCCCATTATTATGATATAGGCCCTATTCGCCTTCTAAGGAAAAATGGAATGGGATTTATTTGGAAGTAGGCCTCCTGACCAGAAAGAAAAGGCAGATAAATTTGGAGCTGAAAATATCTTAAGGATCTTGAGAGACTAACAACACTTACCATTTGCATTCTGCTACATCAGTATTTTTCAAACTTGGCAACGTTAAGATGCGTGGACTTCAATTCCCAGAATTCCCCAGCTGGCATGAATTCCAGACATGCCACTCTTCACCTTTCTCAAACATGCATTTCATGTATATTCTGTCCAGTTTTCAGTCTTTTATTGCTGAAAGATAAGTATATTTACTAATGAAATTCTATTATGAATCTTCTGGTTGCAGATTTAACTACTTCTTAAATTTTGTTATTTTTCTATTATACTATTGTACAATAAGAATGATCATCAGGATGTTACAAGATTGTTATTTTGTTTTTCATCTACCATATTTGCTACATAAGTGAGCTCTGAAATTCCACATAGTTCCTCTAGATGTCTCTACTAGATTATACTTATCAACATTTCTTATTTTTAAAAAAATAGCTAAAATATTTCAATGGATAAATTTGGACGCAAGATTAAAAATGAAATTAAAAACATTTTTTAAAATACTGAAAAACTTGTGAGATATGCAATAGTGGCAAATATCTGTAGCTCAGGTATAGGATGAGGGTGAAGTTTCGTTCTCCGAGCTTGTGGGTTGGTTTCCGAACATTTCGTTACCCAGGCTAGGTAAAACATTTAAAACGCTGCTGAAGATGTTACCTAGCCTGGTAATGAAACATTTGGAAACCAACCCACAAGCTTGGAGAATGAACCTTCACCCTCAACTTTTGTAAGATAGCCAAATTTGACTTTCTTCTCCAAAATTTTGCCAAATTCAGGCAGAAAGACAAAACAGAATTTGGGGGGCAGGGCAGTTTTCACAAGACAGGGATCTCATAGAATCAGAGTGCCAAAGCTCACAAGATGTTAATATTCAAGAAAGCACATGAATATCTTGTGAGCTTTGGCACTCTGATCAGACATGTTGAAGACATTGTCTGCTTACGAGACCCTCCCAGATCATATATTGAGAATATACCTACTGTACAGATAACTTTGTTGACTTCTGAATGCCCTCCCTTATGTGATGACTAACCATGCTGGGTAGATTTACAGGAATAGAGGCCCAAACATAGGGGCATAACTTGGCCCACTTCTAGAAGGAATATGACACAGCAATAAATTTGAAGGCTTGGCTTTCTGTATTATGTCAGAGTTTATTTAACAAAAGTGAGGGGGGGGAAATGAAATGAGTGCCTGACTCAGGAAATGAGTGCTTTGCAAGGGTCTCCTTCATATATATATATATATATATTTAAAAAAGACAACATTTTGGCTCCATCCTTTCAAAAAGGATACTTGGTTGACTATGTGCTACTCTCCACTCACACATTCTGTCCTATATTATAAATGCAGCATTGTCTGTCCTATGTTCTACAAATAAGTTTATAAATCTTTTCTCAAAGCTGCTAAATCAATGGAAGCAACAATACCACAAGTCTGTACTAGTTCCTGATGCCATAATGGGGACTGTAAACTGACAGGTTGGAATAACAAAGACTTAGACCATGTTTTCACAGCATATACTGTACCATAATTGAAACATGATTCAGTAAACTAACACAGTAATCCTGGATTCATAGTAGCTAAACTCAGCTCAGCAGCAACCAACACTGGCTACATAGAAGTCTTGAGTATTTAACCCTTCTGCAGCACTGGCATTGTGTGGATTTAGACAACACTGGACACTTCTTCTCTAGTGGCCCACTTATGAGCATTTCCATACCAGCCATTCAGAGTAACTTCAGTGTCATCTAAACTTCATTGTGCCAAACTAACAATTCTCTTTTCTCACTTCAATAATTGGCTGGATGCTCCTGACAACATCTGATTGGAAGCTTAAAACTTGGAAAACATGCAGCAAAGGTAAAAACAACATATACTTATATACTTAACCAAGTTTAAGAATGATTCCCATGCTTTGCATAACACACAGCAGGGCACATACAAGCATATCTATCATTTACAGTGAGACTTCTAAGTCAGAGGTGTCAAACTCGCAGCCCGCAGGCCAAATGCGTCATGGCAAAACTGCGCCCACCCCATTGCCAGCAATGGGGAAAAAAATCACGATATGTCGTGGCACATCATGTGACGTTGCGAGTTTGACACCCCTGTTCCAAGTGGATTTAAATGCCTGCAATACTGCAAATCAGCAGATATACAAAAAGGGGAAAGTTAAAACTCAGTTGTTCTTTTCTCTTTTTTCTTTTTGTTATGTAATTTTTACTAAATCTGTATGGCTTATTTTTCCCTTTTAAGCATAGTGTGCACACACACACACATAGATGCACACAAAATTATTAAGTAATTACATAATGAGGTAATCAGTTCAAGACCAAAACCTTTATTATATACTTATTACTTTGCAATCTGTAGCATTCTCTTTTTTTAAAGTGTTACATACATTTTTGGATGAAAAAGCCAAATAGTGTAATGTTATGCTTGCAGCATTACCATCCTAAATTGTAATTAATATTATAGGTTTTTTTCTGTTTAATATTCTATTGTTTAATTTAGAGAAGTAAACAATTATAACTAATTACTAATTTAAATAATTTAGACAAATAATTACAACTAAATAAAATTAAAAATATTAATATATATTCTTGTATTGAACCAATATATCAAGACTTAAAGCAATATATTGTAATAAAAAGGGCAAAAAAGATGCTGCAAATTCTAGAGGTTACTATCAATTAAAGGAACACAAATCCATCCTTATTACAATTTTGTCAGCACATCAGTGAAATTACTGGCCAATAACAGAAGGTACTTATTACAACTCTATTGCAAGTTTGAAAGGCTTAAAATGCAGCGCACTTCCAATAAAGTAGTCATGTATTGCATTTACACAAAGAGGCAGCAAGCTACATTATGACTTAACTTTATGGATGAACCACCTCTGTTTAAACAATTCTGAACTAGCTATGTGTAACCTACTTCTTGTCAATATCATACACTACTCACGCTGAAGCTTATTTTGGTTTGCTTGATCCAGTTTCCTACATTGGCCACACAAACTGGACCACAAGCTGGGTATAGCCTGCTAATCCAGTTTTATAAGCCACAGAGAGCACCAACAACATTTTGGCAATAGTCTTACTAACTGACAGGCATTTAAAAACCTGCTGTTATTTAAAGCACTTGGGCTGCCCTAGACAACCCATTATTTTCTCTGAGCAATTCAGGAAATCAGGTCTTACTCACCCACTTCTATCCCAACTTAGCCTGACAATTTTCAGAAAGTCACATTCAAAGGCACGATTGACTTCCCCTTCCCCCCTTTGCCGCCCCCCCCCAAGGGGCACCGGCTCTTTAAATTAGGACCTTGAAATCCTTCCCCGAATTCTTTAGCTCAGCAGCTCTGTTGTGAAGGAAGCATCTTGAACGCGGAAGAGGCTACCCACGGGTATTCGATGGTCCCCATTTCTCCGACTGCGGTTTTGTCCCGCCAAACTTAACGAGGTCTGGGGGGGGGGTAAAGAAATCGCAAAGTGTGTGTACACACACACACACACCCTTCAAGGAGGAGGAGGAAGACACGAGTCTGGGGGGGGGGGGTAAAGAAATCGCAAAGTGTGTGTGTACACACACACACACACACACACACACACACCCTTCAAGGAGGAGGAGGAAGACACGGGTCGGGGGGGTAAAGAAATCGCAAAGTGTGTGTACACGCACACACAGCATTCAAGGAGGAGGAGGAAGACACGGGTCTGGGGGGGAAGAAATCGCAAAGTGTGTGTACACACACACACACCCTTCAAGGAGGAGGAGGAAGACACGGGTCTGGGGGGGGTGTGTGTAAAGAAATCGCAAAGTGTGTGTATACACACACACAACCTTCAAGGAGGAGGAAGAAGACACGGGTCTGGGGAGGTGTAAAGAAATCGCAAAGTGTGTGTACACACACACACACACACACCCTTCAAGGAGGAGGAGGAAGACACGGGTCGGGGGGGTAAAGAAATCGCAAAGTGTGTGTACACGCACACACAGCATTCAAGGAGGAGGAGGAAGACACGGGTCTGGGGGGGAAGAAATCGCAAAGTGTGTGTACACACACACACACCCTTCAAGGAGGAGGAGGAAGACACGGGTCTGGGGGGGGTGTGTGTAAAGAAATCGCAAAGTGTGTGTATACACACACACAACCTTCAAGGAGGAGGAAGAAGACACGGGTCTGGGGAGGTGTAAAGAAATCGCAAAGTGTGTGTACACACACACACACACACACACACCCTTCAAGGAGGAGGAGGAAGACACGGTTCTGGGGGGGTAAAGAAATCGCAAAGTGTGTGCACACACACACACACACACCCTTCAAGGAGGAGGAGGAAGACACGGGTCGGGGAGGGGGTTAAAGAAATCGCAAAGTGTGTGTACACACACACACACACACCCTTCAAGGAGGAGGAGGAAGACACGAGTCTGGGGGGGAAGAAATCGCAAAGTGTGTGTACACACACACACACCCTTCAAGGAGGAGGAGGAAGACACGGGTCTGGGGTGTGTGTGTAAAGAAATCGCAAAGTGTGTGTATACACACACACAACCTTCAAGGAGGAGGAGGAAGACACGGGTCGGGGGGGGGGTAAAGAAATCGCAAAGTGTGTGTACACACACACACACACACACACACACACACCCTTCAAGGAGGAGGAGGAAGACACGGGTCTGGGGAGGTGTAAAGAAATCGCAAAGTGTGTGTACACACACACACACACACACACACACACACCCTTCAAGGAGGAGGAGGAAGACACGGTTCTGGGGGGGGGTAAAGAAATCGCAAAGTGTGTGTACACACACACACACACACCCTTCAAGGAGGAGGAGGAAGACACGGGTCGGGGAGGGGGTTAAAGAAATCGCAAAGTGTGTGTACACACACACACACACACCCTTCAAGGAGGAGGAGGAGGAGGAAGACCCGGGGCGGGCTCCCCCTGCTCTGACGCGACCCGCGCGGGGGAGCAGCTCGTCGGAACGCGTGCTGGGGCGGAGCCGCAGGAACTGGAAGGTGTCCCGGCGGAGAGGGGCGGGGCCCGCCAGTGAGGCCGGGAGGGGTTGGCCCCCGTCCGACTTAGCAGGTGAAGCGTCGCTCGCAAAGTCTTCCCAAGTTCTCGGCTGGCTGGGTCGGTCCTTTCCCGCTGCCTCGGGGGTAACCGCGCCGGAGCGCTCGTTTCGCGCGCTGCCGGTTGCGTTTGGAGCCGCTCCCTCAGCCCTGAGGTAGCCCGGCAAGCAGAGGGTGGCGGGCGCCCCACGCTTGGCGGAGGAACCGGCGGAGAAGCATCCTTGGGGCTTTCTTCTCAGCCGAAGCCCCGCGAAAGCACCGACCGACCGACCGGGCGGGAACGGGCTCGGCTTCTTCCTCGGAAGTTCTCCTTCCGTCGTTAGGCTTCGACGGATCCTTAGCCCTTTTCCAGCCTGGTCGGTTTTGCCTGCAGAGAAGAAGCCCGTCCAGAGTCGTTTCTCTTCCGTTTGCATCTCCTAACACGTCGATGGTGAGGATCTCGAAGCTCAAGCCTGGACGCTGCCATGGCCTTCGCTAATTTCCGGCGCATCTTGCGCCTCTCTAACTTTGAGAAGCGGCGATCCAAAGAGTACGAGCACGTGCGCCGGGACTTGGATCCCAACGAAGTCTGGGAGATCGTCGGAGAGCTAGGCGACGGCGCCTTCGGCAAGGTGTACAAGGTGAGCGGGAAGATGGAGACGGGATGGGGCGGCGGGTGTGTGTGTGTGTCGGACGGGCAACTCGGAGTAGGTTCAGAGAAGGAACAAGCGGGGGGGGGGAGCGGGTATCCGAGGGAAGTGGCTGTGCTCAGCGGTAAGATATGAAAGACTTTTTCCGGTACTGTATCAAACGTAAAAGAAGATTCTCCTCTTCTGGATTGCTAGATAAGCATGATGGACTTAAGATGCCACAGGACAGAACTTCTGTTCAGTTCCAGCAGTTTGACCATGGAAAGGTGTGCGCTGCCCCCTTCACTGGATGTGTGGACAGTTTACATTTATCATATGTAAATGTTACACTTTATGTAGTATTTCATACCATATTTTATATAAAGCTACATAAATGTTTTTAATGAATTAAATTCAGGGGTTTCCTTGGTAAGTCTAGAAAATACCCCACTCCATATCATATTGTAATTGTATTTTATTTTTTAGTTAGTCAACTTATGGCTGCCGCTTGTCAAACTACTCAGGGCAGAGGAAGTGACTCCAAGCCATAACAAGCCACTGATCAATAAACTATGGTCTATAAATTACAGTGGCTGAGTTGTACAATGCAGTGTGCCTAAATGAAGTAAACCACACTATGACTTGCTGTAATATATCAACCAAATCTGTTATTCTAAGATAAATTTCTCTAACAATTACAATCTTTTTTTATTCTTTGCAGAAGTGATATTAGATTGTGGGAGAATGTGTAAATGTGTACTTTCCCCACATTTGTAGTAAGAATGATTTACTATAATAACTGAAGATGGGATTGGAGATTTTGCATTCTCTTTCTGGATGACTCTGTACTTTGTTTATTCAGGGACATGTGTAATTATGCATCAAGCACCAAGATTGTATCTTCTGAGTTGTAAATATATGGTGTAATCTCAAACTAAGGAGACTGTCCAGATCTGGAAGAGCCTTTCAGTTCAATACTTTGTTCTCTGTACTCATAGATTGTTTCTGCTAGATTGTTTTTGCACTATAGGCCTCAAAGTAAGTTTGAGCCCCATATATCTAGTCAAACCACATTAAGGTTTGTTCCCTTTTATGACATTGCTCTAGCCACTATTCATGACAAATGTCTGGGGAGTTACACATGGCCCATCCAAAAGGATGAAATAGAAACTTCTATTTTAAAAGAAAGTTTGTGGAAGAGAGAAAAGTTAACAGCCTTTTTTCTTCTCCCTCCATTCTGATTGTCTTCATTTGTTGGATCTAACATTATCTTCCATTTTCACTATATAAATGTTTTGGGGGTATTCTAATATAGCTGTGCAATTCCAATGAATAATTATGGATAGGAACTGCCAAGAAAATGGCAAGACTCATTGTCCTGGCTGAGGGATTATTGGAGCAGCAAGCTAAGGGATGTAAAAGTAAGGCTCAAGAAGGCTCCTTTACAGCTTAGTAATGAAAAGAAGTAGTTTAGATTTCTGAACTTATTGTGCCCAACACAAAATAAGCGGCTGCATGGTTAATGTGGTTTGGAAATGCTCCTTTTCTTCTAAGCATTTTTAGGAAAATAATAACTGGGAATTGGACATGATTTCTGCATAGATATTATTCTGACATCCAATTCTTAAACAGTAGGCAAAGGAAGAGACTTGAAAACAACTGAAAGCAATAATCCCTGCAGGGCTTCTCCAATATATCTGCTCAGAATATTTGAAATGGATGCTCTCTGAACTCATGATTGATATATGCTGTAGCTACATTATAAGAATTCACATGGCCACTAGAAGTGCAAAAGAATGAGTTAAGAAGGCTCATTAGGATG
The DNA here is from genome assembly GCF_947247035.1 of Vipera ursinii. Lineage (NCBI taxonomy): Eukaryota > Metazoa > Chordata > Lepidosauria > Squamata > Viperidae > Vipera > Vipera ursinii. The sequence continues at coordinate 97,052,181 of NC_139513.1, read as the reverse complement.
GGAGTTGTTAGCTTCTATCCTCCATTAAAGATGCAAATCAGGAGTTAGGGTTAGGGTTAAGACCACTTTTGGGGCAATTCAAGAATGAGGATATGGCATGCCAAAGGTTCTAGGCTCTGCTGGGTGTCTTACGGTACTATTGGTCAGATCTGGTTTCATTATTCCTTGAATTATCTGATATGAATGGCACCTTTGCCTTTCACGATAGAATAGGAGCAACACAGAGAATCTTATTCCAGGAAAGATACAATGAGTTCTGGACCACTCCAGAACCTGTCATTGCACTGGATGATAAAAGAGCTTTGAAGCAGGAGCCTGATCAGTAGTTGACTGGGGAGACAGAAGTCACATCCACAGCCATTGATTTGCAGGGTGCCTCAGAGCTTGAAGCTCTCTTCCTGTTTCTGACATCTAGATGAAACCATGGGTCAGGTCATCAGTCTGTTCAGAATCTTTAGTATGCTGATGATATACGACTGTATATTTCAATCCTGGGCTGCCTCGGTGAAGCTATCAATGTGCTGTCCCAATGTCTGGAGGCTGTTCAGGTGCAAGGGACAGAACATACTTCAACTCAGTCCTATCAAGACTGAATGGCTATGGCTATTTCCCTTCCCCCATCCCCACATTTCCATTGTTGGTCTTGGATGGGTTTATATTTCCCATTCCAGACTGGTGCACAGCTTGGGGTTCTTCTGGACTTGCAGCCATTGAATCTATGGCTGGGAAACCCTTTTCAAAGGTTGATCTTGTGTGCCAGTTGTCCTTTCCTTGACCAGGAAATCCTTAGGCAGTTACTCAGATGCTGTCACTTCACAACTGGATGATTGGAATATACTCAACATGGGACTGGCTCTGAAGAGCATCTAGAAGCTACAACCGGTACAAAATGCAGTGGCACAAACAGTAACAAATGCTTCTTGATATGTGTGAGTGCTGCTGTATGAAGTATATTGATGACCAGTTGGGTTTGGTATAAGCTGTCAGTCATTACCTTCATGGCATAGTGCCTGTTTACCTGAGAGACTGTCTACCACCATTTTTTTCTATTGGCCAAGTATGTTGCAGCAGAGTAGATATACTCCAGGTCCCCTTTATTAAATATTGTTGTCTTACAGGACCAAGGGAGCATGTCTTCTCTGTCACAACCACTGTCCTCTGGACAACATACCACCACAGACATAGACAGTGTCCTTTCTTCTGGGGTTCCAAAAAGCTCTTAAGACTTGGCTTTGCTTTCAAGTCTGGGATTAATGGTTTGGTCTGGGCTGTCTGTGGTGTTGTGGGAGGCTTCAGAACTAAATGGCTGAACTAATGGAAATTTGTTGTCCTTTATGTGATCCTCACCCTGCCCTCTTTTTTGGGTATTTGCCAAACATGCATTGAACGTAATTGTTGGTCCACTACCATCTAGTTCAGCTTTCCTCACTATATTAATATGATGAGGCTAGAATTCCATGAGGGGGGAGGGGGGAAGGGAGTGAGAAACACTGGCCTAGTTGATAGGGCCTGGATGCAGTAGTTTTTAAATGAAGACGTTAGACTATGCACATTGAGTTTCTGAAAACAATATTATCCTTTCTAGAAAAATAAAGAATGATATATTGGCCCTGGAAATTGTAACTCGTCTATCTTACAAAGAGAGCTTCCAGCTTCATTCTCTTTCTCATATCTGGCTATAAAGAGGAAACTTATCTGAAGAAACACATATCTTATTTCGCAAATATATTCTGCCAAGACAGTACAAAATAAGTGCTTATTGTTAAATGGGAAATGAGCAGAATTTGATAGTAAAGAATGTTCACTGTAGAATGCCATTTAATGAATATTTCTTCTTTCAAGGGACCAGATCTTATCAAGATGCATGCTAATATGATCCCTATCAAAGGACTCTTTAAAAATGGAGTTTCTTGATTAGAAGTAGTCAATTCTTGGTATTGTACAAAATCCCTGTTCCCATTTCCTTTCTATCTAACTGATAGGCAGAGAACATGTCTTTGTTCTCCTAGCAATATTTGGTTGCTGATATTAATATCAATGGGAGATAAGTGATTTTGAAGGGAATGACTAGGAAGAAGACACCAAGAAATTAGAGCATTAATTTGTTTTCTGCAACTTGGTTATCATGTAGGCAAAGTAATGAAGATATCCACAAAGATACATTTGAGGAAAAATTATTGTAAGGATTATAAAAGAAATGATTTTTCAGTCTGCAGTACTTTTGTTAATTCAGTCCAAAATCAGCTCAAAATTCTGTGATGGTGCAGTCTTCCAAGGAATTTATGTTTCATAGTTCTGTACATGTTACTTCAGTAGGCAGGATTGCAAGATATATATCATCTAATTTAATTTAATTAATTTAATTTATTAGATTTATATACCGCCCTTTCCCGAAGGACTCAGGGCGGTTTACAGGGTGTGTAAAATCCAACCAATTCAAAATACAAAAGTTAAAAAACAATTAAAAAGATTACATTATCCCTGAAAATAAAAATCCCAGTTAAAAATTCTCAGCCTGGGCCGGAGAGCTCAAAGAGCCAAGTCTTCAGGTCCCGGCGGAATGAACGAAGGTCAGGGGCAGTCCTGAGCTCCACGGGCAGCTGGTTCCAGAGGGCAGGCGCACCCACAGAGAAGGCCCTCCCCCTGGGTGTTATCCGTCGGCAATCTTTTACTGGCGGCACCCTGAGAAGACCCTCCCTGTGTGAGCGCACTGGACGAAGGGAACTTGATGCTGGCAGCAGGTGTTCCCTCAAATATATATATATATCTTTATATATATATATATATATATATATATATATATATATATATATATATATATATATATATATATATATATATATATATATATATATATATATATATATATATATATATATAATACAGTTAGAGGATGTCTAAGACTTAGATGCCTATAACATCATTTTAAACAGTCTTTGTTGTTAAAGCAGTATTTAACATATAATGTGTGTACTGCCTATTAGTGACTATTAGTATCAGATTTTTTTTGCATCCTTTGTCTTCCACTGGCTAGAATTCTAATGAACTAATATACACATTTGTATTCCTCTATTATTTTTCCCATAGACAGGATTGTCATTAGTGATCAATACTATCCTTTAATGTCAACTAGTTATTATTGAGAGTAGTGGTTAAGGCATCAAACTAGAAACCAGGAGACTGTGACTTCTAGTTTACCCCCCCCCCCCCCTTAGGCAAAAAAGCCAGCTGGGTGACCTTGGGCCAGCCACTCTCTCAGCCCTAAGAAGCAGACAGTGACAAACCAATTCTGAAATCTTGATAGGAAATCTCCATGGAAATGTCCAGGCAGTTACTAGAAGCAAAGAAAGTGTCTTGAAGACATACATAAAATTAGACAATGTAAAATCTGTCTTCATTACAGTACTGATATTTTTATAATAGTAATGGTTGGATGACTCTAGAAGATGCTTTAAATCACTTTTGGAGATCTTGCTTTACTTGGGTTAGCTGGCTTTGATGTTGGTTTTTAAACTTTGAATTGTAGTTTGAAATAACTTGGAAGAGTGTGTGTGTGTGTGTTTTCAAGATTATTGAAAGTATCAATTTGGAGTCAGGTTCTTCCTTATTATTAAGCCAAAAAAAAATCTATGTTTTGACTCTACTATTCTTTTCATTTTCCTGTCCCCCATTCTGCATTAGTAGTTGCTATTGGTAGGAAAAAAAATGTCCAACAAAGGTCAAGATAAATTGAACTAGATGTTGCAGGAACACTTGACATATTAGATTACACTTGTCAAAATTTGTCACCAGCATTCCTAGCAATCATACTGGTTAGGAATTCTGAGAATTTCTTGGCATATATGGAATATACTAAATTGGCAGAGACTGCAGCAAAAAATAATAATAATGGTGCTATTAATAGCTGCCTATTTTTTCCTTCTACCACCAATAAATAAATGTCCTGAAACATAAAGAAGATGGGCATAAGTTTTAGTCTTCAGTTTGTGGAACCATGTGAACAGGCAAGGGAAAGATGGATTGTGAAGGTTAAATTCAGCAGAGTTAAATATATATATATATATATATTCTTGGCCACTTGAATGCTTGAGCAGCTTGTTCAGCTCTCAAAACTCTCCTTCCAAGGAACAGATGCTCGGATTAAAATCTCCAAATAAAATTGACCACTCATGTAAACTGCAGACAATCTGTTAAACTGTAACATATTTGAGAACAAGTAGCAGAAGAAAACTTATTCAAGGATCGCACAATTAGGTTGTAGGCCATCAGAGTTCGATTCCGAACCAGGCTAAACTCCCGCAGTATTTCAAACATTTTGAACATTAACATGTCCCATGAAAAAGGTGTCTCAGAGGGAGAATAATTGTGCACTATCTGTGCCTCTGGTGAATTGCTCAGCTCTGAGGCACAGTGATATCGGTGAGGACACCAACGCCCTTGATAATCTGACTATGGCAGGATAGGGGACAGGATGTGTTTTCAACACAGTGATCTGTGTGACTTTCAGTTCCTCCAATAAACAATGTACTGAAGTAACTTCCTGCTGATTATTTTCCTTTTTTATTCTTTTTTGATCTTGTATGCATGGTTGAGAGGCATTTTAAAACTCTGTACTGTTAATATTTCACTCAATTTTAGCAATCCTCTAACGTTCAATTTCAGATGGCTGTTTGTCTTGCTGTAATTTAAGCTTATTTGTATTTGCTATTTGCATCTAGCATCGAACACAGAATTATCTTGTCATTCAAACAGTTGAGATGCTAATACAAGTATTTCATAATTCTGCTTTTTGAGAAGCTCTTGATCTTTTTCCTGTAAGGACACTGCAGCTTTTCCTTTCTCTTCTCTGAACCTCCCATTTTCTGAAAACAGCATCTTGGCTGTGGTGTCACTTTATGTTTGAGAAAATTAAGTATATTCATGCTATGTTTCCTGGAATTAATCAAATAGGAATTTGGTTGCTTCCAAATGTAACAGTTATAATTCAGAATTATTCATCAAAGAATAGAATTTTATATTATGAATAACATTTCGTTTACCTGGATTGTTTGAATGGACTAAGAAACATATTATTGCAAATGCCAGAAGTAACAAAAGCATGGCAGAATATGCATTTCAGTATTTCATTAATGGAGATGGACATAATTGCAACAAAGAAGATATAAGTTCCAGAAACTTTAACTAGATCTTAGGAAGTGTTAATAATTGTTAAAGTCATTCCCTCCTCCCCTTTTTTTTAAACTATGCTGTCATCAGAGGGAGAGAGAATGCCTCTAAGTCTTCACCCCCTCCTCCCAGAAATCTAAATAGAGACATATTTTCTTTGTAGTTCCTGGGGAAAAGACTGCTAACATCCAGATATATCCTGTGTTCTATTAAGCAAAACATGGCTTTAATTCTGAGCATCTTGTTTTTGCAGGGCTGGGGAAAGAAAACATTTTGCCAAACCATGTTTTCTTTAATTATACTCCTGGATATTTTCTAGCTCTGAACAACAAAAGAAAGGCAACATGTTTACAAATCAGAAATGTAGATACTACACAGTCAGGAAAAGTTTGCTGGCAATTGGATCTATATAATGAAGCAAGTTGCAGCTGTCCTACTAGAAGTCTCCTTGGGACTATAACACCAAAGTATGCTGCTAGAACCATGAAATTGCTTCCTTTATGGCTGACCATCCATATAAGATGGGGGAGTCAAAAACAGTCCTAGGAAAAGGCAACGGCAAATAGCTTTCATAAGACTGCCAAAAATGCAATTGGATGCAATCTCTATGAGTCAAATTGGTTCGTAAAGAAAAGTTGCCTGTGACTGTCTCTAGGAATCATACCTAGTCTGCCTGACCTCTGCAGTAATTCATTAATCTTCTGAACCAATGGACATATTTGGAACTTTGAGGACATGGGCATTCTCATAAAATTGCTCCCAGGAGGGCATATTCATTCACAATATGACTGCCATGGTGAGCACTGCCAGTCATTGTTATTTATCAGAAGTCAATGTGATGCTCCAATAATCTAGGATGCTCACTACCATCCCTCCTACTCTCCAGGAAGTCCTACTACCCAACTTCAAGTAGATGAAGTCCTCAGATTGACTCCTGGTGACTTCACAAACCTGTCAGGCTAGCATGGAGGTTGGATGGAGCTCAAATGGCTTGCAAGATCATGCATAGTAAACAAATGAATCCATCCTGTGCTGGGAGTAAACTTTATATTGGTAGGTTGTGCTAATCTACATATGTGTGTGGTGCAGCACAATTGTGTGTTACAGCTTTCCTAGGTTGTTCATCTTTAGACAAGAGAGTTAAGATGCTGGACTGGGACTGGGGTATCCAAATTGAAATCTATCTTCAACAATGGAATTTCAGCTTTGGGCTAGTTATTGTTTGTCAGCCCAGTCTGCCTTGATTTACTGTGTATGGGTAAATCACATGATATTTCAATGGAAGCCACCTTGAGCTTCTAAAGAAAATCAGGGTATACATAAAAGTGGAAGGTAAACTCAGTATTTGTCATATTGAAACCTCCCTACAGCCCACTGGAGAAAAAGCAAAACCAGAACACTTCATTAACATTTTGTAAATAGGAAATTTGTGGTATTTGGAAGGATTTAGTCATAAACCTTACCATGACAGCAACTTACTATTAGGTCTAATGATGTAGTGCATTGGAGCAGGTAACAGATCCCTCTATGTGTTGCTTTCCTAACCTTTAATTAGATATGTCATTTAATTGTCCTATCATATTCTCCCCAATAACAAATTGTTATACCAAACTATTTCTCTTTTTACAGTACTGTAAATGCTGGTCAAAGACTATAATAAAGGGATTTGATTTGATCTGATTTTATCCCAGCAATCCTTGAAGTGAATGGACAGCCCACACTTCACAGTGTTTCTTCTCCCAACAAAGCAACAGCAAAGCAAACCAGATAAATGGTAATTCAGTCAATTCAGTCAAGGCAAGAAACATCATTCCGGTGGGGAGCTGGAGACTAGAAATTCTATCCCCTTCCCTTGATAATTTTACTTAAAAGTGCTTCCTTGATAGTGCACTGCAGCCGATTTGTCAGAAGCAGTTCTGGTTTGTAGCTTCTCCTGCTGCTCAGGATTGTGTTTGGATGCCCAACGAAAATCTTGGGTCCGGAGCACATTTAGACGGACTTCTAATTCTACTCTCCTTATGATTCAGCCATTGTCAAAACATGTCCGTTTGTCTAAATCAGCAAGAGGAAACTCAAAGGTGCTTTTTTCTTCAAAAGGCAGCTGGGATGTTCTTTCCTTGAAGAAGAAGAAAATGTTTTGCTTCTCATCCAAGAAGCTTCATCAGTTCTGATGGCGGGGGGAGTGGGGGAATGGGAGGCTAGGTACTGAGAGTTGAGACTGGATGATAGGGGGTTGGAAGGATAGGTTCTGATAGGATGGAGGTGGGGGATGGAAAGATTGCATTTCTTTGCAGTCATCTGGTCATTAGCACTCTCTCTGAGAGTTGTTGAGGCCATTTTGGCAGAGGGGGAGTAATAAGCTACCACCTATCTCCAGTTTATAACGCAGCCCTTATAGCAGTTCCTAGAAGATTCCACAACCAATTGCACCCTGATTCAAGTAGCCCTGAGGGCACAGATAAACTCCCAAGTGGCCTCAACAGCTTTCAGAGAGTGCTTACGACCAGATGACTGCAAAGAAATATAATCTTTCCATTTCCCTCCCCTCCCCCACTATCCAGTCTTAACTGTCAGTACCTATCCTTCCCTCCCCCTACTATCAGAACTGATTAAACTTCTTGGATGAGGAGCAAAACATTTTCTTCTTCTTCAAGGAAAACACAGTCCAGTTGCCGTTTGAAGAAAAAAGAAGCATATCTGAGACAACTATAACCTGAGAATCTCCACAGACATTCAGCAAAAGGAAGGTAGTTGGCTAAACACAAAGACAGTTTAACTGAAAGTTCTGGTAACTTCTCATTTATTACTGGAAGAAATGTACAATTCTAACAACTAGACATGTACATTTACAATTAAATGGAGTGGTTATTTACACAGTTCCATTCTTGCAATGACTTGTAAGAGTGTTATACTCTGTTTTAAGCCTTGATCTGACCTATTTTTGACCTTCCTTCCCTGCATTAGTTGCCCCTTGGCCTGATAAAACCACAGCTAATCACGAGTGGAAGATTTAAGATCTAGATCTTCAGGCAGATAAAACCAGAGTTCTAATCACCCCTCCTTGGACTATGGTTAGAAATCTTAATTGTTCTTCTGAGCAGGAGGTCACTGCTTTTCTGCTATGAGACCAAACTTCAGCCATTTCCAAAAGGGTTGCCAAATTTCTAAAAACAGCCGTGGATTGTAAAAGTCATCTGGTAGCTCTTTCACACAATTTATTGTTTCAGGCTTTCCTGCACAAGTTTATTGTTGGTTTACATTTGATCTATCATTGTATTGTTATATTTTTATATTTATCTTGTACTATAAATAAATATAATAATAACAAGAGATGAATACCATTGTATTTGAGTTTATTTATGAATGCATTATTATCTATATTCTGAGGGAAAATGTAAGTTATATTTCCCAGCCTGGTTGTGATCTATCGTAGTATAGCAATAGCACATAGACTTATATACCACTTCATAATGCTTTACAGAACTCTCTAAGTGGTTTACAGATTCAGCATATTGCCCCTAACAACCTGAGTCCTCATTTTACTGACCACAGAAGGATGGAAAGGTGAGTCAACCTTAAGTCAGTCAGGATCAAACTGGCAGTGGACAAGAGTTAGCCTGCAATACTGCATTCTAACCGCTATGCCACCATGGCTCAATTTTTTTGTAATATGTAATGTAACCTACAAACTAGACTTTTTTCTTCTAATTTGACTGATGTGTTCCCTTTCTGAATTATTATTGATCAGGCTGTTTGTCTCCTAAATACTGAATAATAAAAACAGCACCCACATTGACTTAACAAGGAGAACCAGATATGGAACTAATAGTAAAACCTTTATATAGTATCAGTAATAATGTCCTAAAACATCAGTGATTCAAACAGGATGCAGTGAATTACTTAGAAAGCAATTAATCATCCTGATGTCTTTGCAACATAACTATAATAAAGATGGAAGAAGCAAGCAAGTTACACAGAACAGTCTTTTGTTTCTTTTTTAGCCATTGCAATATATGAGAAAAGAGCAAGCATGTTTACTGGAGTTCAGATTCAGAACAGTTAAATATATAAACATGTGAATTTGTTTATGTATAGTGACATGCACATAATACACAACATGGCATATATATATGTGTGTGTGTGTGTGTGTGTGTGTGTGTGTGTGTGTAAGCTTTCTTCTCTTTCTCTTCAAGTTTGTTTTCCATAGCCAGATGCCTACCAGTCCAGCCCTGGCTTTTTCAAAATGCATCCACATGTGGAAAAATTATGGGGAGTAAAAATATCAAATGAATGTTGTTTCCATTATTCCAAATATGGATAAATAAAAAAAATTGTCTTTACTACATTCGATGTGCAGCTGCGAATAGTCATAAGCAAAGCCTCAATGGCAGTATGAGCTGTAAGTTTATATAATTTAACCTCCTCGTGTGGGTCTTGCCTTTGGCATTTTAGGAAGAATCTTTTTAACCAGAGCTTCCTTCCTTGACAGATGTACTATAAATCATGTGACAATTCAGAAGGAAGGCATGGGTTGAAGGGAAGGGGAAGAATGTGTTTTGACCATGCACCTGGATTCTTGTGCAATCCAACTGTAGTACTTCTGCATTTTTAAATATTCTTTCTTTTTTTACTGGCATCTAGGCAAGTCTCTCACCTTGGGCAATTCAGTTGGATTGCAACTCTTCCTTTTTCCTCTTTCCACTAACGGACAGTTTCTGTTCCTCACCAGAACACATTCTGATTGACATATCAACAGGAGAATATTTGGCTGCCGTTCTGTATTAGGGCTACCTTCTTCTGAATGCTCCTATTCTGATATATTCTTTGGGATCAACCAAGAAATTTCTATAAGTGACCTCTCTTTTCCTGGGCAATGTATGTACCACCTCTGTGTTCTTGCACTTCATTTTCAGTTACTGCTAGGTGGGCAAATTGCTCCATGAAACCAAGAAGGCGATTCCTACTAAAATGTGTTTCTTTACAATCAAAAAGCTAGGTTGCAATACCTTCTATTATTTTACCTTATGCAGTTTTCGACATCCACCCCATGATTTTTTTTTTCATATGACAAAAAAAACAGCTTTTCTCAATTATTACTGATAGTCTCCATATTGTTCTTGACAAAGTCCTTAACTTTGGAATCGCTCTGCCTGCTTCAACTGTAAATGTAAACATTCAGAGTTATGATCTGGTTCTGGGTCAGAACATTCTGTGTTTATTAAGCAAAAGTATGAAGAAACTTGACAACTGCTGTTGGAAGTTGGAGGTGTTAACCCTTTATATCTAAGTTAAATTGTGATCTTGTACCTAATGAAGCTGTTGGAACACCAAGGACACTTTTAAAAACAGGGAGGAATCTGTTTTGCAACACAATATTATCTGCTCTAAGTAATTGAGCTTTTAATCAGATATACACCAAAGTGGAGCAAGTAAGTGCTTTATTGCAGTTTTATTGCAGGTCATATATTTAATTATTGATACAAACCAAACCAAACCCATATTGTGAGTTCATGAATGACAAACTAATACATTCTGAAACCTTGAGCAGGAAACTATAAAATGGTTAAATTTCCCTTACGAGTATTTATTGTTTATACTATAGTGCCATACTTGTAAATAAAGAGCAATATCAAATCCTGGGCAAGGAAATTCCCTGCCACTGGTCTATGTTTCCCAAGCAATAAGATGATATGGTCTCCAGGACAAAGATGAAGATAAAGAATTATGAATCACTAAGTAACCCTCAAAAATACACCATAGATATTTCCCCCCAGTGTATACTTAGATTGATTCTCATAAATGCAAAATAAATTTTGCTTCGAAATCATGCCTCTTTGGGATGTGCTCACTTAGAAATTATTCTGAAAATACACTTTAGACTTTCTGAATGCAAGAGAAAATCACCTCCCTGTTATCTATGAAAAAGGCCAATCCTTTTGCACAACTCTGAAAAATTTGATGCTCCTGCTTTACGAGCTCCTGCTTTTAACAAGTGGAACATTTTGAAGTTTTCAGCTAGTTCAGAATCCTGCAAAAAGCTGGGCTCTTTAATGACTGGCAATGCCCTGCATGTTTCTTGAAAGTCTGATGTATTTAAGAATTACTCGCATAATATGCATATTTCTTATTGGCATTATTTTGAATCAGAATTCGATTGACTATTTTGAGAACCAGTTACTACTGACTAGTTTGGAAGGAAACCTGTGTAGACATAGCTTCAGGGCCAGAAATCTTGACAACTGATGTAATGATTTTAAGTTTTGTATAATGTCAGATGGACATTCTTCCCTGATTTGACCAGAGCAGGCCCATCAATATACTTAGTGGGAAATTACTAATACATATTGCCTATTCACACTGATAGCAATGGCATTGCTCAGCAGTCCCCAACCTTTGCGATTTGGTGGCCTAGTGGGAAGGGGAGAGGGGAACAGCCACGCAAGTGGCAGGTTGTCGTGTGCATGCACGCATGCGCAACTTGATTTGTGTGAGTGGCGGGCCAGCACTCATGCACATATGTGCACATTGTTTTGCACAGGTTGAGCTGCACATGCATGTATATGCACACTGGTCCACCACTCGTGCAAGTCACACTGCAAGCATGCATACCAGCCCGCTGCTCATGTGGCCCGGTTGTGAATAGGCCACAACCCAGTAATGGGCTGAGGCCTGGGAGGTTGGAGACCCCAGCCTTAGCTAGTCTGAAAATGAATATTTTCATGTTTAACTTTAGCTGTATGAAAACTACATGTGCCCCTCTCCAGTAACAAATCATATTTACAATCCTACTTCTTATTTGCAAGAATTAGTATAGATTGTCAGTATCCTGTTGAAGCATGATGAGTTGCTGGGGATAAACACAACTATCTAGGGCAGGGGTCTTCAAACTTGGCCCTTTTATGACTTGTGGACTTCAACTCCCAGAATTCCTCAGCCAGGCTTGCTGGCTGAGGAATTCTGGGAGTTGAAGTCCACAAGTCATAAAAGGGCCAAGAGTGAAAACTCCTGATCTAGGGCAATGTTTCCCAACCTATCCAATTGTTGTCTGCCATTCAAAAATACACCATAGATATAGTGATATGGGCAGCTTTAAATTTTGATGAACAAACAACACTATGTCCTCCAGATGTGTTATGATCAGAACTCCCATGGTAATAGCTATGCTAGCTAGGAATGTAAGAGCCATTCACATTCACTTTATATGAAAGCTGGCTCTTTCAATACTTTTCTTAAAATGGAACCGTTGGGGTTTACAATTAATTGGGCATTAGGGGTCAGTATTTGTGGTAATTTGGCAATCACCTGCATTTGCAAATACATCTGTAGGTTTCTGAAATCAAGTGGAAAAATGCTCTCCATAATGCTAAACCATTAAAATACTTTGGCAGCTTTAAGATAGGAGGTGGAAAGAAAAAGCTGCTTAATCTTCCAGGCTGTGCATAATAGGCATGTGGCTAAGAATTGATTTTTGAATAAAGCATTCCTTTATTTTTAACTGTGGGGAGATACCAAGTGCTGTTTAAAGCACCTGTTGGACAAAATTACCTTTTAAAAAACAAAGAGGGATTTGAAGTTCTTCAAAATGCTGCTGATAATTATTTAATCATAATGGTTACCATTTTCTTTATCCATTCACAATTTTCAGTGTTTTCGTTTCACCACAAAAGTGTAGAAAGTTTTTGTGTAGTAATGTATATAAACACAAAATAGTGGCATTTGAAAATGCCATAGATCTGACTGAGGACCTTAACAAGAAACCCTGAAACATTGCTACATATTTATATAATTGAAACAGTATTCAACATGATTTCTTCACTGCCAGCTGCTGCACAAATAGTGCATTAAAGATGACTGACACAGGACCATTAAAAACAGTAAGAATGTTTCATCTCCTGATCTCCTGCGGATACCAAACCTCTGAGCAAGCCCATACCTTGTTTTTATTTAAGCCTCCCTCCCTTTAAAAATGCAACTCAACATTTCAAAGTGGGGAAAAAAGAACACACCAGGAACATCTATGTATGTTTCACTTTAATAATTTATTTATTTTATTTTATTAAATTTATATACCGCCCTATTCCTGTAGGACTCAGGGTGGTTTACAGGGAGAGTTAAAAACAAACATACAAAAGTTAAAATCAGATTAAAATTAATTAAATCAAGTCCCCAATTTAAACAAAAACCCAATAAAATTAAAACCCCTCAGCCTGGGCCAGACAGCTCAAAGAGCCAAGTTTTCAGGTCCCGGCGAAATGAGCGAAGGTCGGGGGCAGTCCTAAGTTCCATTGGGAGTTGGTTCCATAAGGTCGGCGCGCCCACAGAGAACGCTCTTCCTCTGGGAATAACCCGCCGGCATTCCTTAACCGGCGGTATCCTGAGAAGGCCCTCCCTGTGGGAGCGCACAGGACGAAGGGAGCTTGATGCCGGCAGCAGGTGTTCACTGAGATAACCCGGACCCAAGCCATTTAGGGCTTTATAGGTATTGTATTAATATATTGCATGACTTTGATACAGAGGAAACTGTTTGGCAGAAACCATCATATTTCATATTGCCCTGAGAGTCTTTAGTTTGATTTATTTAAGAGAATGTGAAATTATTGGAATTCTGATTTTATTCATTCCAAGTGTTCCCATGGTATATATCACCATTCTGAATTGTGATATTAAGGAGTAGCACTGCATTAGGGCTGGTAGAGATTTAGTCCAAGAGAAAGATCATTGGAAAAAACTGTGCTGCTGACCTAATGTTAGTTTTGTCCTCTACTTATGCATAACGTAACAAAGAGAAACTTGAGAGATTTTCCAAAGATAAGTGGCATATTCAGTACTTCAGAATTACTCAGTCATGTAAAATTCCTAATTACTATTCCAGTTTTTTTCCCTCTACACTTTGATATCAGTCTTTTAATTGTGGTGGGTAGGTGAGGGGAAAATAGAATATTGTGTAGATATTGGAAGTTTGTGAATATAGGATTTTTGTCTCATCTTGCTAGAGCTATTAGTGTGCTAAGTACAAGTTTGTTTTCCTGAATCATTGTTTCACATCCTCTGAAAGATGAACGGCAAGGCCACTCTAGTTACTGAGTACAGCTCAAAAGGGATTTTGTAATTTCCGCTGCTATTGTTCAATGTATAATTATTTCTGTTACAACATCTCTCTCTCTCTCTATCCCTTATGGAGAAAGTATTTTGGCAGGCAATTTGGATTGCTTTCCCCCCACCCTCTCTTTAATAGTGAAACAAGCTAATTCCTACCCACCTACCCCCTAGTGCTGTGGAATCCAGTTCATTGTCCTTTCTGGACATAGGCCAGCAGTTCTGACTATAATACAGAAAAGACAAGCAGCCAAAAATGAAGCAGCTTCATTGTTTTTATCTGAAATCAGAAGTGTGTTTGCAGTTCTAGCAGTTTCCTAAATTTTTAAAAAGTCAATGCTGTTAGTTGTCCTCTAAGAGGCTCGTGCACCAAAAAACTGGGCACAGTTGATATCTAAAGTCAGGCTCATGTGGAACTAGAGATGAAGGCAAATATATGTGACCCAGGATAATGTTGCGGGATCCAGTCTGGGTCGGTCCATGGGACTAGAGTTTTAGTCTTCCAAGCTTTCAGATTCATGCTGGAACCCATCCTCAGGGAAATTCTCTTTAGCAGAATGTAAATAGCTGTTTAAATTAGTTCTCAGTAATATATTGGCAACAGAGGAACAATTTTGTCCTCCTGGTTTAGATAGGAAATGGATACAAACTTCCTACCTATCTGTATTTGTCGAGATGGGAAGCACCACCCTTGAAAATGCCATATAATGTTTTCACAGCATTGTATACATTTATTACAATCTGCACAATGCTCAAGGGTGCAACTAGACTTTCTACATGGCTGCTTTGAATTTACTTTCACTTCTCACCTGCTGTGAATTCACTTCAGGTGATAACACTGATACCTTATTTTTTTAACTCTGTACCTTTGCGTCCCCCATTTAAGGTTAAATAATTGGACAACAACTTATTGTTGAAAGAAATTTTGTGCACTTGTACTTGTGGTACAAACTTCAATGCCTCTAATATCTCCAAGGAAAAACATGCCCTTTTGTTACTCCTCCCAAATGTTGTTCAATAATATGTAATACTGTTTAGAGTATATGAGCAACATAATTCTTGTACCCAGAAATGTGTGAAAGAATACAGAAGTTTGCCTTAGCCTGGTCAGATCTTCAGATTTTAGAATTATGAGTCTATTAGTAGATAAAGCAATACGTTTTGAAGAAGCAGAAACTGTTGGTAGTTACGCTGTCAGAAAATAAAAGTGCATATTGCTCTAAAGGAAAACCTTTTATGCAATGACTCTTCCTGTTTTTTTTCCTGTTTTCTTCAACTATTTTTTCTAAAAATGTGAACATGTAGAAGAGTCTCAAGTTGAGAAAACATAGTTCCATTTTATTATCATACTGATATTTTTTTCAGTTCTAAATTTATTTTTGCAGATTTACCTTACTGCAGAATTTAGAGATCCTGTATTTCTTAGAGGGCCTTTATGTGTTATAACCAAATCATATATTGACATTTAATAAAGGTACTAAATTTGCTAATTTTATGAGTAAATGTTAGGAATAAGCAGAACTATCCACAATGCGTGTTACTGCAGCAAAGATAATTTGAATGAGTAAAGAATAATATGAAAATGACTATTTCAATTCTTTTTAGTGTATTTCAGGAAACAAATGAGAAAAGAAAAATTTGCATCTCTAACCCTGAACTCCGCTCAGTTCAAGGCAGTAATTCCTAGCTTTGAGTCACAAGTGATAACCAACTTATTTTATTTGATTTTTATTTTGGTTTTCTTCCTTGAACTCAAGGTTATACAAATATAATTCTCTTCTGCATTTTCCCCCAAGTCAGTTATGTTGTGAGTTTGGTGGGGTTGACAGTGATTGATCCAAGGCTACCCATTGTGTTCTTTGGATGAACCTGACCTTGAAACTCCCCAGCTAACTTCTTTACCAGGTTGATTCTCAATTGCTGTTATATCTGACCATTTGCCACACTGGCTGAGAGGGCAGGATGTCCTTCAAAAGAACCTAGAGATGAAAGACACTACTTAAAACTCATGTTTCTTACCCAACTCACATCTCTGTCTCTTGATACGTCAGTAATTTACAATTCACAAATGGAAAATCAGAATAGCCTCTTTGTAAAGATGGCATATTGAGCAAATAGATTTTGAAAACACATTCATGTCAGTGTCTGATTTTATTTGCAAATGACTGAGTTTGCAGACAACAAGTGATCAGTATAATGCATTTCTACTTGGCACAAAAAAGGAAGTCATATCTGGCCAGAGTGACTACCAAATTTAATCATGTGGGTAATTTATTAGATCAATTCCATAAGCTGAAATTTTGCATCACTTTCTGAGTTCAGATTTAACCTGGAGGAGCCAAATCACATCGCATATAGACATGTATGCCTTACACACAGTACAAGGCTTCATCTCCCACCCTTATGTTACATTCTTATGTTGTGGATGATTTCCACCAAGTTTAGTCTCAAAGGAAGCTTTTTCTAGGAGTTCTCTGAAAGCAAACTACGCAAACCACAGAAACGAGGGAGCCACAGCTCTTACAACAGGCACACAGTTCCCACAAGTAAAAGTTTGTTAATAACAGCTCACCAAATTGTTCAGTTCACTGGACAGCCTTTTGCTAAGGTGAGTTGGGCTAGAGTATCAGTTTGCAGCTTGAGCCGTTTGCAGCTAAATTCTCACAGACATCCTTTCTCTTACATTTGCTAAAATATACAGTTACTTTTTTAACAAAACTTTATTGAGTTTCAAAAGAAATTAAAATACAAAAGAATTATCTTTAATCTCTGTACTAATCGAGTCTTTGACTGTGAGTGTTTATGTAGGTACCAAAGTATCACGAACAAACTCAGAAATCCTATAATATATGAGGTCTTTATACAAGACTTTGTACAAATAGAAAAACAAACAGTGAGGATGGAACATGATTACTGAACACAGAATTAATACTTAGTGTTCGGAAGTGCCCAGGACTGAAAACTAACTGTGAAAGGGAATGGGTTTGGGTATTATGGAAGGTGGCAGAACTGAAGAGAACTCCGAAGAGAAGCAGTCTATCTTGTAACTCTATCCTGCAGTTGTCGCATGTTTATATATGTATGGATGCCCCTTGTTTGAGTTTCTTAGCCCTCTTCAATTGAACAAAATAGTTCATTATTACTTTATTTTTTTCAATATTTAATCACAAATCACAAATATAAAAATTCCATAGATGCATGAAAAAAGACAGATAAAAAACAAATACAATAAATGTGCTCTCATTCCTAAAAAAAATAATGGGAGTAGACGTTTTAATCACTTTCCATCTAAAATGAGAGGAAGTTTGCTTCCTGATAGAGGCCAGCACAGAACAAGCTAAGGCGTGCATGAGAACATTGCAATGGTTGAGTCTTGCTCTGTGGAATGAGTTGTTGAAGTATGCCTATAACGCAAAAAAGCCATGTCTAAAGGTAATTCATCACTTGAAAGTTTTCATTTTTTAATACACCCAGAGAGAGGGGGAACTTTTCAACGTAGTAAAATTATACAAAAATATACAAAAATAAAAAGAAATAGGAAGTCAAATAGAAAAAGGAAATAAAAAGGAAAAGAAAACATACAATTACTGTATGTTGTCTGTTTTCTATCAGGTAATTATCATCTTAAATTTTCTACCTTTCTCTTCATCCTTGTTTAATCCCTGAGTTCTGAAATCATGAATTCAATCTTTTTTTTCTTTCAGCAAAAAGTCCACATAAGGTTTGTAATCTTTCATTACATTGTCATTTTTTCTCTGATGAGCGCTTCCATTTCTCCTCTGGCTGTTATCAACCATACTCCATATGCTGTGAAATCATTTTCATACTGCACTGAACAGATGGAAGATGAAGAAATGTAATATATTTGTAAATCCCTTGGAAAGCATACTGAGAATAATCTTTGAGCATTGTACTTTGCCCTGAGGGCAAGATGTATCACAGAAGTTTGTTGACTTAATATATAACTTCACTGGTCTGTATTTCCATTTTTCACACTTTCACAAATTTAGAAATTATGATAGAAATATTCTACTAGACAATCAGAGTAACTGAATTAAATTCGTGATGAGGCAGAAAGGCCTCTGTCACTGTTTACTTTCATATGGTTTCATCTCTCCCTTTATTCCCTGAAATAGCTATTCTACAAATGATCTATTGCTCTATAGTTACTGCTTTAGAAATGAGATTACTGGAAATTAGAATAACAATATGTGTAATAATTAACAGGCATTAAAAGGCTTGTAAAACAAGCTATTAACGTATTTGATTGTAGCCTCTGTTATCTAGCAAATAAGTTTTGCTGCAAATATGAGTCTGGAAAATTTAAAGGATAAATAAATAGACAACTAATGGAGTAATGGGATAGAGTGTCAGAGGACAAACACATAAACATAAATATCTCTCTGTCTTGTGGGCTTTGTTGCATGACTCAACAGACGCTTCCACTGCAGAGTATAAATCCATTTACTGTCCTGGGGCAGGATTTTCCAAAAGTTTTTCATACCAAATGCCATTCTTGATCTTTGTGTGACATGTCAGGGCCATAGTCCAAAAAATAGTGGGCTGAAAAGTACATTTGTTTTCATTTTATTTATAAATCAGAATTATTAACCTGTTTTTGGTAATGAATTTAATAATTTCACCTTTGGATACATTAAAATAATAATTTGGTAACAACTTTAGAAAGTCCCTAAAGAGTGCACTGTGGGCTACTCAGGAATGGAGTTTCAGGTTGTATGCTTCTGTTACAAGCTTGTATAATTTCTTCATAAAGATGATTACAAAAGTTGCTTAAAAGGAAAAAGAAACTGACAAAAAGTCAAGATTTGTTTACTCTCTTGTAAGAATGAATCTGACTTTTTTTCCCCCTGGTTTAACAAAAGGACGAGGGGTGACATGATAGCAGTGTTCCAATATCTCAGGGGTTGCCACAAAGAAGAGGGAGCCAAGCTATTCTCCAAAGCACCTGAAAGCAGGACAAGAAGCAACGGATGGAAAGTAATCAAAGAGAGAAGCAACCTAGAACTAAGGAGAAACTTCCTGACAGTTAGAACAATTAACCGGTGGAACAACCTGCCTCCAGAGGTGGTGAATGCTCCAACACTGGAGGTTTTTAAGAAGAGACTGGACAGCCATTTGTCTGAAATGGTATAGGGTTTCCTGCCTCAGCAGGGGGTTGGACTAGATGTCCTCCAAGGTCCCTCCCTACATCATCATCATTGTTGTTGATGTTGTTATTATTGATCATCGCACAGTCAGCCAGATGTTCAGACTAGATTTGCCATTTTTGTCTACCTATCGAGTCCTTACCAAGGACTTGGGATAGGCAGATGTGGATGTTTGATGGTATTACAGATATCATCGCAGGATGGAAGCAGTTACTAGTAAGGCTGCCTTTTGCAATTGATTAATGGCAAGTTTGTCAATGCCAATGGTGTTCAAGTGGTGCTCCAGTTGTTTTGGGATTGCACCCAAGGTGCCTATTATTATTGGTATTACCCTTGCTTGCCTTTGCCACAGTCTTTCTATTTCATTTCCTAAAGCCATGCCAACACATAATCCAGAAAAGATGTACAGCATTTGGAGGGTCTCAATAAGGTTGGGTCCTTATTATAATGGAACTCTTAAAGCTGGTGCCTAACCAGTATCACTAGGATCCTAAAAAGAAAGAAAGTCCAGTTGCCTTTTGAAAAAGCACCTTGGGACAACCATGACAACCATGAGAATCTTTGTAGACACTAGGATCTTGGTTTGTTTTGCCCAGTTGGAAACTCTCATACTTCTTAATATCACTTTGGTGGTGGCCCTGTGATGAGTAGAATTGTGTTCTGCTACTCCAAGCCAATAGTTCTGCACCCTGTGGGGAGAGAGAGCAGATCTTTCTATCATTTGGTGCACGTAGTTTCCTGTAGTAAGTTCCACGCAGTAGGCCCGAGTATTTCCCGGTGCTTTTTGATCTTTTGTTTTGCAAGCACAAACTACACTTCTCTAAAAAGAAGTACAATAACATTTTAAAAAGAAAAGAAAATTATTATTTTTGTCTCTCCACCTTGCCTGATGGTGCAAGGGTACAAACTCAGCTTCAGCCTCCAAAATGCTGCTTGCTAAACAGCACTATAACATCGCAGTAGCCAACATATTCTTGCATTTCCAATGTTGTCCTCACTCAAGCACACCTTGAATGTTTATGCTGGGCACAAAAGCCATTATAAACTGTCTGTGAAGATATTATAAACAGAGATCTAAAAACAGAAAGCAGTAATGTAGACAACAAGCCCTTAGCATTTTCCAGTGAAGCATAATTCTCTGCTCATTCACCCCACAAAACCCCGATGTGGGCTTTGCAGAAGATTCAGGGTGGAAAGTACCGCTACGTGTCTTCAAGTAAAGAAAGAATTATATACTACATTCAGAGTATTAGGCAAAGATGTGGAGCATGTGGTCTTGTGCGGTACTTAAATAGATTGGTTAAGTTTATTCAATAAGGCTTTTACTGTCTCTGCTATTCATCCGTTTGTATATGTATACCTCTGTTTATCACAAAAGCTTATCCTAAGTATCCCTTTTTTGTCAACTGGAGAAAAACTATGTGTGGATGATATGTGTAATCGTTGACTGGCTGTCCCTATGCCTTGGCAGATTACCTGGATAATGACCTGGGAAATAATAATAATAATAATAATAATAATAATAATAATAATAATAATAATAATAATAATAATAATAATAATAATAATAACAACAACAACAACAATAGTTGTTGTTGTTGTTATTTAGACTTATATACCGCCCTTCTCCCATAGCACCCAGGGCGGTTCACAAGGCGATTAAAACAATATAACAATACAAAAGTTAATAACAACTTAAAATAAATTAAAATATCCTTGATTAAAATCTAAAACCCTTAACTCTAATTAAAAAACCCAATTACAATAGGTTAAAAATTAAAAGTTCTCAGTCCTGGCCGGAAAGCTCAAAGAGCCAGGTCTTCAAGTCCCGGCGGAACGAACAAAAATCTGGGGCAGTCCTGAGCTCTACGGGTAACTGGTTCCAAAGGGCAGGTGCCAATGGGGCAGTCTAGAGAAATTCAACTATGGCTTTATGCATTGCCCTCTTTTGCTTGGTATGCTCCTCATTCCCTCACATTTTGGCCAAATTAAGAGAGTTAGCACTGGGAATTGGGTTCAGATGATCAAGGAAACTGAATCAGATATCATTGTCCAAGATGGGTAGGAGGGCCACTGCTGTTCAGGACTTTTCTCAAAAAGCTTTCAGAACTGATGTTAAAACTTTATAGAGACTGCCGGGCTTTGTCTGGCTCAGTTGACCAGTAGCAAATCAGTAATGAGAGCCAATTCATTTTTCCTCTAGTACAGGAAACACAAGTTTAAGACTTGAGGACTTCAACTCCCAGAATTCCTCAATCAGCATGGGTGGCTGATTAATTCTGGGAGTTGAAGTTCACAGGTCTTAAAATTGCCAAGTCTGGAGAACTCTGCTCTAATATCTAGTATCTGTCTCTAGCTAATTGAGACAGCAGCATTTGGAAAACGCTCTCCTAAAAGGCTTCATTTGTCCAATTTAGTTAATAATGAAGTGCCAGATGCAGAGGAGGTAAAGTATTAGAGACTTTCTGGTAGAGACTTGAGTTTGCTTAATTTAAACTACTTCACTGTTTGTCATCCTTCAACTCAACTCAAGCTATCTTAGAGCAGTTTATAAAGATAGAATTACTTCCATATAACTTGAAGAGCTCTACATTTTCTGTTTACAATACAATCCATTTGCAATGTTTCCAGTTTGGACCCTCAGTGATATTCATTTTGCCTATATATCTTTGATCCATCCTGCTTTGATTTGTTAAGATACTTTGAGCCTTTACATTACTACCTCTTGCTCCACAGTTTCACTTCCTACTTTAGATGTATTGATGGTGAAGGCTCTGAACAGCATGCCCATTTATGAATTGTTTAGAATTGTTTAAACTGGAGAGACATCCAGTTTAATCTTAAGGTTCATGTATAATGCTTGCTGATAAATGGGCTGCAAACATTGTTAGATATACAGATATATACCAAAGTACATATGCAGATTTGAATACATGCAGCTTTTAACTGCTTTCGGTAATCCTAGCAACCTGGTCAGAAATTTAATGTAGAAATCTGTCTCATCTTGTAAGCTAACCAATTATGGTATAGACAAAAATGGTAATTTATAATGTCATACCAAGGGCTTTACCATAAAAAAAGACATTTGCCTCTCTTCCCTGTAATCCCTCAGCCATGGCAGTTGCTCAATGATGGTTTCAGATGGAGCTGCCTTCAGACTTAATAATAGAATATTTGATTGTTGCCTTGATTGTGGAGTTAATTTGAGTAATTCCCATAATTGCATATATGTTTAGACATTTTATGACACGTTTTATATATGCTCTCATGTACCAATTACACCTAGGTTATTATTGGGTACAATAATCATAACCCTAAATTGTGCTTCCAGGTGTGTGTGGAGTAGCATTCATCCGTTTGTCACACAAGATGTAATGTTCCTTTTACTTATATATTACAGGCCATAAACAGAGAGACCAGAGCCTTAGCTGCTGCCAAAGTTATTGAGACCAAAAGTGAAGATGAGCTGGAAGACTATATGGTGGAAATAGAGATCCTTGCTACTTGTGATCACCCACACATTGTAAAGCTGCTGGGATCCTTTTATTATGATAGCAAATTATGGGTAAGAGGACTCTATAATGCAGCGCTCTTCTTTTTCCAGGTCATTATATTTATTCAAGAATGTTAACATCGTGTGAGTGTGTAAGATTGTGCACAAGCAGACATATGCCAATTATGTGTAGCTTGGTCTTCTTGAAGCTATTTATTAAATATCTTCATATAATATTTTGCTTATGACATATTTTCCATAAATACAGTTAATGTGAATGAATGAATGAACCTTTATTGTCAAAGTACAACATGTGTACAGTGAGATTGGCTTAGCCTCCCTTTGTGTCCCCCCAACAACTCACAGTGACAACAAACCCAACCATCTTGTGACACCATGTGAACTAATTGCACAACACACAGGCCTGGCAAGTCAATCACACATACAGTTATTTCCCGTTCAGGAGTCTGACAGTGAAGTTTATATTGGCTTGTGATCCTTACCATTAATCTTAATTTGCACTGAGACAGACCTTCCTTTTGCACTAGCAGTGTTTCAGAGCTTCCTTGTGCCTATTTTTCTTCTGAATCTCTATAGAGCAGCCAGAAATGGATCTTTTTTGACAGCTGAACTTTGTTTTATTCAAATTGATGAAACTCTGGTGACTTCAAACTTTGAATTGTTCACCAGCTCGTAAGTTTATTTATTTATTTAATTGGATTTGTATGCCGCCCTTTCCCGAAGGACTCAGGGCGGTTAACAGGGTAATTAAAACAAAAAATACAAAAATTAAAAACAATTAAAAAGATTATAATACTTATGGCTAAATGCTGTTTTGTTTCAACAAGCCATAAACTGGTTCGCAAGATCTTTAGCTTAAAATAAGGATTGTCCTTCGTGGCATAGTAGCTGGGACTTTCTAATTGGACGACTCTTTAATCAACAGAAGTTTCATCTGAATTTTATTGCAGAAACACGTTCAGTGACATTTCTAGTATTCAGAGGAAAGAATCTACATTGCAACAGGAACCTTGACAACTATTACAAGAACAAAGTCAATCTTCTGTGGCAGTTATTTATTTAAAATCACTAAATTGCACTCTGCTTAAGTAGAGAAAAGCTGCAAGATATATTGAGAAAAGGAACCTCCCAAGTACACATGAATATAACTGAAAATAAAATGTGGAGAGTTTGGGTGGGAGCTGGTCACGTGGGGCTTTGGGGAGAAAGATATTTAACAACAGGAATGAAGTGGGCTCTTTGGAAAGACAGATGATTCACAAACCATCCGCCCTCATCTGACCACCTTTAGTTTTGATTCTGAAAACGTTTTCTCAGAAAGAACTTCAACTTGTTTAAACGAGAATGCGCTGTTGCTCAGGATTTTTTTTAAAGCGGTAAAGATTAACCTGTTTTCTTCTTCTCTAAAATGACTGACCTTCTGAGCTGGGATGCAGTTGGGAGTTGCTGTCTAAAAACCATTTAAAAGATAATGGAGAAGAGACAGGCAAATTCTCGTTCACTCAGTTTTTCATTAGTTGTGGTTTTATCTTGCTGCTAAGCTGCTTTTGCTCAGTGTTTCCACTTTTGAAAGATTTTTCTGATGTATTTTTATTTTGTTGTATTTTATTGGGTTTAATATACCTCCCCTAGTCCAAAAAAAACTCTTTAGTACAATGTCCATTATATTTCTAATTGAGCCGGTAATTGAAATTCTTGAGCTCTATTTCTTTTTCAGCTATTTTAGCTGCCTTGCTTAAAATCATTCCACACATAACCCTGCCTTATGCTGTTTCTCTTCATATATGACCAGTGCTTTTTTTGTAAAAGAAAAAGGTGCCAGAACTCACACGTCATACAACCCTCCTTGCCTACCTTTTAAGGTTCCATCCAAAAAAGGTGTCGGAACTCCATTCTGAGCGTTCTATGAGGAAAAAAAGCCCTGTATATGACTATTTCGCCATAGTATGAAAATCCTAACAGAATGGTTTTTAAAGTCAATGCGCATCCTAGTTATTATGTTGATATTGCAGCTTTCCCTCTAAAAAGATTAGTACTGTATGAGAATATGAGTTCCAGCTGCCCTGACTTACACATTTTAAATTGAATTAAGTGCCTCAGTGGAAGTGGAATGTTTATATGTGATCATCGCTACAGTTTCTCAACCTTGGCAATTTTAAGATGGGTGGACTTCAACAAGCACCAACTGGGGAATTCCAGGAGTTGAAATCCACCCATTTTAAAGTTGCTAAGATTGAGAAATACTGAACTAGTTGGAGCCCCAATAACAGACAAATGGACAACATCCCTTATTGGATTCTCTGTTTCTCCTGTGTCAGGTTTAGTTTACAGAAGTGGAACTTTAAGAACTAGAAGGCTAAAGTGCGGGCATGCGCTAAGAAGGAAGGAACTTTACAGTGTCTGGAATTTTCCAGTTGTCTCTAAATGATTCTTGAAAGGTTCAAAAGGGAACTAGGCTTGACACACAAGCTCTGACATCGGTCTCATGGGCATGAATCTTCAAGCCTTGATGAAGTATTTTATTAATACAAATTGTTTTAAAAGAAGGTGATTAAATTAGTGAATTATATTAAAATAGTCAATTTGTTGATTAAAATATTTTCTGGATTGAAATGGAAATCCATTCTGAGTAGGCATCCTGCAGTTTAGAACTTTATTTGCAATATAATAAAATAATGAACCCCAAGTTAAGATGTTGATTGCCAAATGAAGGGTCAAAGAAACACAGTTTATATGCAAATAATAATTAAAATGTTAAAGCAGCCTCCCCAACGTTGATGTCATATATGAATACTAAAGAGGTAGTCCTCATTTAGCAACCATAATTGGGACAAGCAACTTGGTCATTAAGTAAAGCAGCTGCTAAGTGAAACCATGACTGGCTTTATTATCTTACTTTAGCTTTGCTTTACAGACCTGCATTAAGTCACAGTTCTTTTTTCATCACTGTCATATCTGTGAACAATCATTGTCTAGTCACTAAATGAAGACGACCTGTACCACCCTCCCTACATTAATATTATGAATAATAATTTCAACACTATAACCTCCAATGCTATCTTCCTACATTTATTTATTGCAATAAAGAAAGAAAGTGACACTTAGAAGATGTTTTTTAAATTAGTCCTCAAGGTAGAATACTGTAGTTTTACTAGCTGAACTCACACATAGACATATGAGCAGGCCAGAATTAAAAGTATGAGCTGTTGATCCTTCATAGCATAGTTTGGAACTAAAAGGTAAAGGTAAAGGTTCCCCCGCACATGCGTGCTAGTCATTTCCGACTCTAGGGGCCGGTGCTCATCTCCGTTTCATAGCCGAAGAGCCAGCGCTTGTCCAAGGACGTCTCCGTGGTCATGTGGCCGGCATGACTAGACGCCAAAGGCGCACGGAACGCTGTTACCTTCCCACCGTAGTGGTCCCTATTTTTCTACTTGCATTTTTACGTGCTTTCGAACTGCTAGGTTGGCAGAAGCTGGGACGAGTAACAGGCGCTCACTCTGCTACGCGGCACTCGGGATTCGACCCGCCAAACTGCCGACCTTCCGATCGACAAGTTCAGCGTCCTAACCCACTGAGCCACCGCAAACATGAGTGGCAAACATGGTTTAGGACAAAGCATGTGGCATTGAATATAGAAGATGGTTTATATGAGTTTAGAATCCCAAACAGGTGTAATCTGTTCAGATTTAGAGTGCAATGTTAGAGTTATTATTTTCTAATTTTTTTCCCCCACCTGGGACTGTTTCCACGTTCTCTTGTAACTTGCTACTTGAGTTCAAGAATAACATTCCCAGTTTGATTTTTTCCCCTATTGTGTTTGTTTGTTCAGGAAAAATAAGACATTATGCTTGACATGCTGGTGAATGGTATTTTTGTATTGCAGAAGAATGATAGCAAAATGGAAGCAATCTGTTTCCCTAGGGAATTAGCTATTTAAATTCCACCTACTGAATACTTGCATGCCAGACAAGCTGTTGACATTTAACTTCCCCCACTCCCCAATAAGAATGTCTTTAGATTCTCTGAAGTTACCCAAAAGTGTGATGGTTTTGTGAGATCACACAGATTGCCTAGAAAGTGTGGGGAAGGCATTTGACATTTCTGCCAGACTTAGTTCCTGTTCAGTGAAGGGAAGGCAAGGATTAGTGACCCAGAGCAAAGGAGAGCAGATCTCCTCACTGTTTATGCTATCAATCACATTGGACATGGGAACTTTTACAGTCAGACAGTCAGCATTGCTAGGCATTTGAAAGATACAGGACAGATGTCTACCAGCAAATTCTGGAAATAAGAGAATGTGCCCTAAGTCAGGGGTCCCCAACCCCTGGTCCATGGACTGGCATCGGTCCACAGCATGCCAGAAACAAGGATGCACAAACCAGTGAAGCCCCATCCACGGGATGCAGGCAGCATGAGAAACCACGCCAGTCCACGGAAAAACCTCTCTCCACAGAACCAGTCTCTGGTGCCCAAAAGGTTGGGGGCCGCTGCTCTAAGTTGCTGCTCAATTCCTCCCCTTTTCCTATAAATATACCTAGAGGACTTCAAGTTAAGAATGCCCATACCTCAAATAGCTATTGCATTTTATATATAAATGCAGAGGCAGGGGAAGAAGAAAAACTCCACAGTCCCCCAGAGATGGTGCGGGGCAAAGATCCAGAGGAAGACAACAAAATAGTAATTTTCTCTGAAGGTAGTTATCACTCTTTCCTCTTTCCCTTTACTCATGCTCCCACCAGAATTCAAACTGCTTTCTAAATCCTTTTTTCAGATTATATTTCCTTTCACCTTCTTCTGAGATGCTCCATCACAAAATAGGAAAAATAGAGTAGCTTTCACCTCTGTAGTGTGTAACGAGATCAAGTCTTTCCCATTTCTCTTATAGGACAGATCATTGAGCACAGACGAGGTTGCAGAGCTGTTACAGGATGTGTCTGTTTAGAAAGTGTAGTTCTACATTAACTCTTTCAAATCAAAATCTTGATCTTTTTACTTGATGTTTCCCCTGCCAAACTGCATTTCATCTTTGTTTTTAATAAGCACTTGGTACCGATAAAGCAGATTGTCCTTCTGTTGTATTGAAACCATTATTTTCTTTTTCTCTCTCTCTCTCAGCTTGTGCAAATGCCAGTGTGGTGGAAAAAGACCTCATATGGCAACAAATTATGAGTGGGGTTACTTTGGTGTAAGCCACATAGTAGATTCATGTCAGAATTATAACAATGAATCTTGTGGGTGACCCACTCTTTGGGGAACAAGCTCTAAGGTTCATACACACCAAAGCTAATATAGTCCCTTCACCTAACTCCAAGCCTTCCCACACATCGTTTCTTCATCCCTAGAAAGTGTGACCAAATTCTTCAATTCATCCTCTCCACATTTATCAATTCTTCTTCAAATCTGGGAGTCAAGCTTGAAAGGTGAAATTCAGGACCGATCTCCCTCACATCTTCTTCTCTGGTCTGTTCGCTGATGAATTAGGATGATCAAAACTAAGGACTTTTCCTTTCATTGATTTCAAGATCATTGTGACTGTTGCTGATCATTTCATTCATACTCCATTTTCAGACAGCATTGCTTTCTAATCTGTAATGTCTTTCATGCTGTCCCATTCTTCTAGAATATTTTATTGGCCTCCTTGGCATCGAAGCTTTTGTGGTCCTAATTAATGGACCTGGATTCCCTGAACTAATCTAAATTAAGTATACTAAGAAGACCATTCTAAGTATTGGCTTTCTGTGCTGTATTTTGTTCTGAACCAGCCCTCTTCTCGCACCCCTAATCAAAAGAAGAGACTGGAAAGCGTCCAAGGCTAAAAGGCTTCTGCCAAGATTTAATAGTAAACACACAAGAGCTTATCTTCTCAAGCAAAAGAGTTGCTTTCAGCAACCAGCCCCTCCCCAAACACTCCTTTTATAGAGAGCTCAGGGCGTGGTCTCCCTGTGCCTCCTCCCGAGGAGTCCCATAGCCTTTCTTTGTTTGTCCCTGCTCGACTGCCTCCTGCGTCGGGCGTCCTTGAACAGGGCCAGCTGTGGGTCATCATCCTCCGCACTCTCGGGCTCACACAGCTGAGCAGAGGTTCCCGGCTGAGGACTCTGCAAAGTCTCCAAATCATCATCAGCCGGTTCGTTTCCCTCCTCCCCCACATCTGAGTCCTCCGATACATCGGAGCCGGCTGTTGGACCCACAGGCTGACCCTGAGTCACAACACTATCCCGCACCGCAGGGCCCTTCCCCCGGGTCTGCCGATCCGGATGCGGTCGGGATGGGAACTGTTCGTGAAACGCAGTCACCAACGCAGGGGCATGAACGGCGGTCGCGTCTTCCCATGTGAAGTCCTCCGGCCCGTACCCTTTCCACTCGATCAGGTACTGGAAGCGACCTTTCAGCCAGCGGGAATCCCTGATGCTGGCGACCTCGTACTCGGGGGTGCTGTCGCCATCACGAGGTCCTGATGGGGGAGGTTCCGCTTGGCGAAGTGGACAAGCCGGTTGTTCGGGGACCAACAAGGACCGATGGAAGACGGGGTGCACGCGCAGGGAACGTGGCAGAGTTAAACGATAGGCGACCGGATTGATGACGGCCTCGACGGGGAACGGTCCAAGGTATCGGTGGTCCAGCTTCCTCGCCGGCCGAGTGGATGGTAGGTTCCTGGTGGACAGCCAGACCCGATCCCCCACCGATAGTGGAGGCGTATCCCTTCTCGACCGATCGGCGAACCTCTTGTAGTCGGCCTTGGCCTTCTCCAGCTGCCGTCGCACCAACCGATGGATCGCCTGTAACTCCGCCATGAATTCGTTCGCTGCCGGCTCCGGTGAGTCCACGGGAGAAAGGGGGAAAAACCGAGGGTGATAACCCACATTGGCCAAGAACGGTGTCATCTGCGTGGAGGTGTGCTGCGAGTTGTTAAAGGCAAACTCGGCTATGGCCAAATAGTCCACCCAATTGTCCTGCTGCAGGTTAACGTAGCAGCGCAGATACTGCTCTAAGATGCCGATGACCTTCTCGGTACCCCCGTCGGTCTGAGGATGATGCGCGGACGAGAGGCAAACCTTAATGTCCAGCGCCCGCATCAACTCCTGCCAGAAGCGGGCTGTAAACTGGGCCCCCCTATCGGAGACGACTCTATCGGGAAGGCCGTGCAGCCGGAACACCTGTTGGATGAACATGCGACTAGTGGCGCGAGCTGACGGTAAGCCGCGACAGGGGATGAAGTGCGCCATCTTGGTCAACATGTCCACCACCACAAACACTGTCGTGAAGCCGGAGGATGGGGGTAGATCCGTCAGAAAGTCCATGGACACAGCCCCCCAGGGTCTCTTGGGCGTTGGCAAAGGCTGCAGTAAACCAGGCGGGGCCCCTGTCGCTGACTTGGCCTGCCTGCATGGGACGCAGGAGGTGACATAAGACTGAACATCGTGTCGGACTCGGGGCCACCAGAATGTACGGGAGACCAGGTTCAGAGTCTTGAACAGGCCAAAATGCCCCGCAGCCGGGTTATCATGACATTGGCTGAGGACGAGTCCCCTGAGTGGCCCTCCTGGAACATAGAGCCGGTCACGATAATACAGGAGTCCATCCGTGACTGACCAAGGCGAATCTGGCCCCACCTCTTCCTTCCGCTGAGCCACCCACGCCTCCTGCTGCTGCGCCTCCCGGATCCGAGCCCGTATATCCACCGGCTCCCGCACCGCAGCAAAAGACTCGACGGGGATCACGGTCCTGGGCGGAAGCTTGTCTTCCACTCGGGTGTACTCGGGCTTCCTGGACAGAGCATCCGCTCTCTGGTTGTGCCCGCTTGGTATGTACCGCACCCGGAAGTCAAACCTCGCAAAGAAGAGGGACCACCGGATCTGGCGTTGGTTCAAATTCCGAGCGGTCTGCAGGCTTTCCAGATTCTTGTGGTCTGTCCGGACCTCGATTTGATGCCGCGCCCCCTCCAGATGATGCCTCCAAGCCTCGAACGCCGCCTTGATGGCCAACAGCTCCTTCTCCCAGATGGTATAGTTGCGCTCCGAGGGATTCAATTTCCGTGAGTGATACGCGCAAGGGAAAAGGGTACCGTTGGGCGTCGCTGCCTGGAGTAACACGGCCCCAATGGCAATGTCGGAGGCGTCCGCCTCCACGACAAACGGCCGTTGCGGGTCAGGATGCTTCAAGATGGGCTCCTTCATGAAGGCGTCCTTCAAAGCTTGGAACGCCTGTTGTTCGGGGGCGTTCCACTGGAACCGAGTCTTCTTCTGCAGGAGCCGGGTGAGGGGGGCTGTCAAGGCAGCAAAGCCAGGGATGAATGTCCGATAGTAGTTGGCAAATCCAAGAAGTCGCTGAATATCCTTCACGCGACGCGGGGGTTGCCAACTCTGCAACGACTCAACTTTACTCGGTTCCATGGCGATGCCCTCAGGAGAAATGCGGTGACCCAAGAAATCAATGGTCACCTGGTAGAACTGGCACTTCTCCAACTTGGCAAACAGCCGATGTTTCCGGAGGCGCTGCAGGACCTGACGGAGATGCTGATGATGCGCTTCACGCGACGGGGAGTAAATCAGGATGTCGTCCAGGTAAATCACAACAAACTGGTCCAACAGATCCCGAAAGATGTCATTCATAAAATGCTGAAACACAGCAGGGGCGTTGGTCAGGCCAAACGGCATCACCGTGTACTCGAAATGTCCATAGCGAGTACCAAATGCCGTCTTCCACTCATCACCCGGCCGAACCCTGACGAGGTTGTAAGCTCCACGCAGGTCCAGTTTCGTGAAGATCTTAGCCTCCCGGAGTCGGTCCAAGAGCTCGGGGATGAGGGGCAGCGGGTAGCGGTTACGCACCGTGATAGCGTTGAGTTTCCGGTAGTCACAGCAAAGCCGTAACTCGCCCGACTTCTTTTTGACGAAGAGCACGGGCGCAGACACTGGCGAGGACGAGGGCCGGATGAAACCACGGGCCAAGTTCTTTGTCAGGAAGTCCCGCAATGCAGCCAACTCGGGCTCCGACATGGAGTACAAACGCCCCACTGGGAGAGGCGCATCAGGGACTAGGTCACTGGAGCAGTCGTAGGGCCTGTGCGGGGGTAATTGGTCCGCCTCTGACTCGCTGAACACGTCAGCAAAGTCGGACAGTTCGGGAGGCAAGGAAACCCCTGGGGAACCCTCCACCTGGCTGGCACAGATATGGCGGGTGTGGTCCACGCACTGCAAACTTGGGAAGGTGACCAAGTTCTGAGACCAATAGATCTGTGGATCATGCGCCCGGAGCCACGCCAGTCCCAAGACCACGGGGAAGTGCAGATCCGAAGTGACGTAGAACTGAATGGCCTCCACATGGGTACTGATGGCCATACACACGGGTTGCGTGGCGGCCGTGATAGGCCCGGACAGGAGCACTCGACCATCGATGGTCTCCACAAGCATGGGCGGATCCACTGGACACTGGGGAACAGCCCATTTGGCCACAAAGGCCGAATCCATAAAGTTAGTGGTAGCCCCAGAGTCAATTAAGGCATGGACCGGAATCCCCTCTGGCTTGCCAGGGAGGATCAGTCGTGCCTCCAAAATCAAATGCCGTGGAGGTTCACAGGCACCGTCGGAACGGCGTCGCTCGGCGTGATCGTTGTGGGTCGCCCGATCTTTCACACCGTCTAGATCGGGCTCGGGCCGTTTCCCGATAGCAAAGCAGGGGACTTTCTCGGGGCAGGCTTGGTCACTGACGCCCGCTGACGCTTCTTCGGGCAAGAAGCAGCCAAATGTCCAGGGTCCCCACAGTAAAAACACAACCCCTCCGATCGTCGTCTGTCCATTTCCGTCACCGATAGACGGGACCTGGCGGCACCCAGCTCCATTGGCTCCTCCCTCTGGACTGGGGGCTCACGCACAACAGGGGCGGCAGGGGTCTGTGGGGTGGCACGGCGACTCTTACGCTGCTGCAGCCGGGCATCGATCCGCAGACAAAGATGGATCAGCCCATTCAGGTCTGAGGGAATGTCCACGCGGGCCAGCTCATCCAACATCCCCTCTGACAAGCCATCCTGAAAGGCATCCACGAGCGCAGCCTCATTCCAGGCGGAATCCTGGCTAAGCAGCCGGAAATCGCTGATATAGGCCTGTAGAGGGCGCTGACCCTGCCTCAAAGCTTTCAGGCGTCGGGTAGCAGTCTGCGCCTTAATCGGGTCCTCGTACATGAGGCGCATATGGTCACAAAACCCCCCAAAGTTATCCAACAAAGGGCTAGGCTGTGCCAACAGAGGCGTGCCCCAACGAGCTGCATCTCCCGACAGAAGGCTCAACACGAATCCCACCTTATCTCGGTCAGTGGGGAAATCAGCTGCTCTCACGCTGATATAAAGCTGGCATTGTCCCAGGAAGGCAGGAAACAGTTCTGGTTTACCAGCAAATTTATCC
Source organism: Vipera ursinii (assembly GCF_947247035.1). Taxonomy (NCBI): domain Eukaryota; kingdom Metazoa; phylum Chordata; class Lepidosauria; order Squamata; family Viperidae; genus Vipera; species Vipera ursinii. Next base: position 97,018,837 of record NC_139513.1, on the reverse strand, counting down.
GGCATAGCTATCTGACATTTCCTCCTGGGTGGGGGTGCAGCATGTACCTGAGCCTGCAGTTGTGCCACCTGAGTGGCCAGCAAGGTGAGTTGCTGGTTGAGCTGGGCATTCTCGGCAAGAAGCTGCTCCATCGTAGTATTAAGGGGTGGGTGGCTGAAAGCAAACTGTTCTGAACCAGCCCTCTTCTCGCACCCCTAATCAAAAGAAGAGACTGGAAAGCGTCCAAGGCTAAAAGGCTTCTGCCAAGATTTAATAGTAAACACACAAGAGCTTATCTTCTCAAGCAAAAGAGTTGCTTTCAGCAACCAGCCCCTCCCCAAACACTCCTTTTATAGAGAGCTCAGGGCGTGGTCTCCCTGTGCCTCCTCCCGAGGAGTCCCATAGCCTTTCTTTGTTTGTCCCTGCTCGACTGCCTCCTGCGTCGGGCGTCCTTGAACAGGGCCAGCTGTGGGTCATCATCCTCCGCACTCTCGGGCTCACACAGCTGAGCAGAGGTTCCCGGCTGAGGACTCTGCAAAGTCTCCAAATCATCATCAACCGGTTCGTTTCCCTCCTCCCCCACATCTGAGTCCTCCGATACATCGGAGCCGGCTGTTGGACCCACAGGCTGACCCTGAGTCACAACACATTTCTCCTGAAATCTGCTACATACAGTAATTGTTTTTGGACCAACCGTATGACAGGCAGCTTAGCTAGCAACGCTCTTTCATTCTTCATTCTTTCCTTTCCTGGCATTGCAAAGCCTGTTGCTTGCCCAGCAATTACAATCATCCCCTTGAGTTAGGTCTGCGTCTGCTGAGGTTCCTCAGTCTCAGATTTTTGTCTGCCTCCACTGAGCCGTGGAGTTCTCCCCATTCATCTCCTGTACTGATTCTTTTGAACCTGATCATTTTGCCTCTGAAGATTTCTCAGGCTATTGGATATCTCTCTTTGAGACCATCCCATAATGCTCAAGTTTGGAACCAAGCACCCAGATCTTTCCACCAAGAACAGATTGATAATACCTTTTTTGGCCTTTGAGGTTCAGTAGTCTTCTGAACATAGTTATCAGGGCCTCTAGCTAGAATTTGGCAAGATAGTAGGCTCCTTACCTTGAAGTTAGCAGAATTTTCCCTCAGCATGTCTGTATAAGAATGTTTATTCTATCTTAAGCTGGAATTGCTTTAAATGGTTGGTTGCCCTCTCTGAACATGTAGTAGAGGCCCTACCGCTATATTAATTAGTTAATTATATGCTGCCCAATTCTCAACTCTGGGCAGTTCACAAATAAAAATATTAAACACAAGAATAAATACAAAAATAATACAAAATGAAGAGTAAAAGATGGCAAAGATGACGAATTGAACATGAATGAAAAAATGAACTCACATAGTCAAAAAAGAGGTTTCCCTCACTCTTGCCAAAGGCTTAGGTGAATAACTAGGTCTTCAAAGCCCTTTGAAATATCTGCAGGGTGAGGCCTATCTGGATCTCAGAGGAACCTTATTCCAGAGGGCAGGTATTGTGATAGATGACATTGTTTAAGCAAACCCAGAGCGTGCAAACCTAGCCAAATCAAAGTGGCTACTATGGCAGATAAGTGGCCCTAGTAACCAGGCCCTATACCCTGTAGGGCTTTATAGTAAAAACCAATACCTTGAATTGCACCTGGAAGCAACCAGTTCAGCTCACAAAGCAGAAGTATTATATAGGCATAATGGGACATGCCCATCACTGCCTGTACTATTGTGTTCTGGACCAATTGAAGCTTCCAGGTGGTCTTCAAGGGCAGCTTCATTACAGCATGCTACATTAGTCAAGCTGTAAGATGATCAGAGTGTAGGTAAGTGTCAGTCTAGGAAGACTCCCAATACAGCACCCTTCAATGGGGAAATGCCACCCCAAGCAAGATCAGAGATGAGATATCGTAGATCTAGATGGCCTAAATACCTATAGACACTCAGTATTTTTTGAGCTGAGTTGGAGATGGTTTCTCACCATCCAAACCCATACAGTCTCTAGGCACTGAGACAGAACCTTGAGAGCATCAGTTGACTGGCCTGGGGTTGAATGATATACTGCAGCATACTGATGTTACCAAACCCAGCAGTTTCATGTAGATCAGGGGTCTTCAAAGATGGCCCTTTTATGACTTGTGGACTTCAACTCCCAGAATTCCTCAGCCAGCATGCCTGGCTGAAGAATTCTGGGAGTTGAAGTCCACAAGTCATAAAAGGGCCAAGTCTGAAGACCCTTGATGTAGATGTTGAAAAGGATTACTAGAGCAATCCATTCAATAAATATATATCTTGATTTAAAGAGAAATGGAACTGGTATCAGCAGTTACACAATTGTGAACCTGACTTTGAACATTTATGTCTTTAATTTGGTTTGTTGTTTTGTTGTGATTGTCATATAGTTAAATAACTTCCTCTTATTAGTAGGCATGTTAAATGACCATTTAGTAAAATCTAGACTTAAGTGACCAGAATGTAGAAAGCTGCTATATGGCTCAAAATAAGGCAAACTAGAACTTCCAGTTTGCCATTGCGGCTGCCACGGCCGCTGGAAGGTGAGCTCCATCTTCCACGTTTGGTTTCGCTCCACTGGGGGACCCTGGAAAGGGTCGAAAGTCGCCCTTAGGAGTGATGAACAAGGAGGGGACCCCCACTTGACCACGGGAGGGCGGCAGTCCTTCCAATCCAGGGCAACTCTCCAAACCAGCGGAGGAAAGATTGGCCATAGTTATATGGCCTGACACTAGGCTGCAGACAGCCAAAGTTAAACTTACCACCATGCACTTTGAAAGCAACGCGGATGAAACTGGGTGAGATCTGATCTTCTCTTTACCCTAAATACTTTCTTTTCCTGTAAAAGCTACCTGAAGTATCTTTCCCCCAGTGAGGTGAGAGGGAAGGGAATTTCTATCCCACCCTCTAAGAATAGCGGTGACTGACTACCCAGGGGAATTAAAGGATTAAAAGAACAACTTTAATTTAATTGGATTTATATGTTCCTGAAACTTGGGGACCAAAAAGTTTCCTATTTTTATTGGAGGCTGTTGCTTTTATCTACAAAAAAGAAACCAGGGACGCTGTGGCTCAGTGGGTTAGGATGCTGAGCTTGTCGATCAGGTCGGCAGTTTAGCGGGTCAAATCCTGAGTGCTGCGTAACAGAGTGAGCGCCTGTTACTTGTCCCAGCTTCTGCCAACCTAGTAGTTCGAAAGCACGTAAAAATGCAAGTAGAAAAATAGGGACCACTACAGTGGGAAGGTAACAGTGTTCCGTGCGCCTTTGGCGTCTAGTCATGCTGGCCACATGACCACAGAGACATCCTCGGACAAGCGCTGGCTCTTCGGCTTTGAAACGGAGATGAGCACCGGCCCCTAGAGTTGAAATTGACTACCACACATGTGCGGGGGAACCTTTACCTTTACCTTACAAAAAAAAAGGATTATAAAAAATTTGGACTTAAAAAACCTTAAACAAATGATTTCTACTATAAAGACTAATTATAAACACATGAAAGAGATGGATGAAGACCTGGAAAAGATCCTTTCCATGTTGAAAGCAGTACATGAAACCATTTTTTCAGCTTGTGATAAAATAAGACCTAACATAAAAGATCAAGACGCCAGCTTAGATACACAAACCCAAACTTTGACTACAACCAAAGAACCAACAATGCAGAAGATAACAGAAGAAGTGGAATAATTAAATATTAAGACAGAGGACTCAATTGACCAATAAATACAGTTAATGGAAAATCCAGAAAAGAGAGTGACAACATTGAAAATGGAAAAGACTTTCTATATAAATCAGAAGGAATTTGAGAAAGAAGAACAGATTGAATGGAAGATAAACATATCAGGGCAATTATCGGGAATTGGAATAATAGGGAGACAACTTTATGGCTACAAATAGGCTAGTCCTTCTAAAAAAAATGGCAACTAAATGGTCTCCTTTATTTCAAATAACATATATAATAATAGAGGGAGATCTATTTGACGAGCTAAAAGCACTAATATGGAAGCCTAGTTGGCAAAGGAAGAAAGCCAGAAAAAGGATAAAGAAAATTGGGGTTTTGATTTATCAGAGGGGATTTTATATTATTAATTAGAGGGTTAAAGGGAGAAATTGAGATAAGGGGAATTCTGGTCATTAGATTTAACATATTTGGAAATTAGTTGAAAATAAGGATTTTATCTGTTTAATATTTAATATTTATCTGTTCAAATATTTAATATTTTAAAAATATATAAATATGTTTGATTTATTGATTAACCCAGGTAATATATACAATGGTTTTGACTTATTAAAGAGGATATTGTATTATTAAGTAAATGATTTAATATGGTGGGAAATAGATAACTTTTAGGAAATAGAACAAGATTATATTCAAATAGATAAAATGTGTATTTTGGATATTAGATTCTGTTATGAATTGAGATAAGGGAAATCTTGGTTATCTAAAACCTGAAAATTATAAATATCAAAGATTAAATTGGAATATTGATTGGGAAACTAAAAATTGGGAAAATTAGTAACAGGATATGGATTGTTTACGAAGATTGAATGTAAAAATAATTCAGATACGTATAAACTAAAAATTTATTGATAAATGTAATAATGATGTTTTTACTGAGTTGATATAATAAGAACTGTATTAGCTTAAATACAAGACAGTAAATGTTAAGGGAAAAAGAGAGGAAATATTTGATGTTGTAACTTGAGATTTGTACTAAAGATTTTGTTATCTGTTGATTAACCCAGCCACCATATTGCTTTTTAAATACTTAAACATAAAATTGGAAAAATAATAAAATATTATAAAAAATAAGGCAAACTAAAGCAGACAGGTCATCAGTGTTTCAAACAAAAACAGTACTTTCCAGTGTGGCCTGGAAATGTAAAAGGACTAAGATGTGTGCGGTCTATCTCTGAGCTGTCGTGGGGCTTCTTTCCTTCAGCTCAGAAAAAGAACTCGTAAACATCAGGTTTTCTATTGTTTTACAGTCAACCCATTTGACTGTGTTGTCTCACTGGAGTTTTCTGCAGTATAGATTCTGGAAAAGAAATGTCATAAGAACCAATGTATAGATTGGATGGTCGAGAAATATAATTTAGGGCAGGGGTCTGAAGTCTTTTTGAACCAGAGGACACATTTTAATTTAGACAGTATGTTATGGGCACTTTAACAAGATGGTTGCCTTGGTGGGTATGGGCAAATTTTTAAAAAAGCCCATTTGCCAGAAATCAAACAACACATTGGATTATAGCATCCCACCATTTTATAGAAGTGTTTTGAAAATGTAACATGCTAGCTTCTTAACTGTTGTTATTATTATTATGGAAGAAATATTATTTAGCTGCAAACAAGAGTTGGTGAGGCCACAAAATAGACCAAGTAATAGAAAATGAAGAAGATAAAGCCCTCTGGGACTTTAGAATTCAAATAGAGAAGCACTTGTTGCACAACACCCCCTAACAATTATTAATCAGAGTCACAAAAAAATAAAATCAGATGGAGTGGGGACCTTGACAGGTACATTTTATTTATTTATATAATTTCTGAAACTACTTGACTTCATAATAACTCTGGGAAGCATATCATACTAAGAACAATTTGAGACAATATAATACATAGGTAAGAGTGATAAACATCCAGAGAAAGCAATAAAGCCCACATAATGAGTGCAAAACATTCCCATATGCCACGCCCTCTAGCCCAAGGCCTGAGAGACTACTATTTTTTTTAGGGTTACTAAATGAGATCACGGTACAGACTGTACCTGTAGCTTATAGAAGCCAGTTTGATACAGTGGTGAAAGTGTTGACAAAGAAACCAGGAGACTCTGAGTTCTAAGCCTCCCTTGAGCCAACTGCATGATTTGAGGCCAGTCACAATCTCCCAGCTCAATCCACTTCCCAATGTTATTATTATGGGGAAAACTGGGGGAGGGATATCTAAGCTTTACAAATAAAAGCAAGATATAAATCTATTAATAATATGGATATCCAGGGAGTTACTGTTCCAGAGGATAGGTGTTGCAACAGAGACAGCACAATTCCTGGGTTCCATCAAATGACCCAGTTTAGTCAATGGATCTCAGAACATGATAACTCTGGCTGATTCACCGGAGAAGCACAAACTAGAGGAGGCAGAAGGTCCCTCAGGTAGTCAGGTCCAAGGCTATGAAGGCCTTTCTGTCACAAATGCTTCTGTCACAAGACCTGAGTAGTAGTGACTTTATCTTTTCACTTCTGATGGAAAGTATGAAACTCGTAATATTTTGAATACAGAAAGTAAATTGCAACCCAATATTTTGGGCATGATAAAGATCTTCTAGAGAGGGGATCTTGAGATAGAAGAGATGCAAGTCTCTCAAAGGTGCTTTTTCACGAGGCAACTGGACATTCTTTTTTCTCTTTGGAGACATTTCACTTCTCATCCAAGAAGCTTCTTCAGCTTCTTGAGAAGCTGAAGCAAAACGTCTTCAAAGAGAAAAAAGAAAGCCCAGTTGCCTCGTGAAAAAGCACCTTTGGGATAACCGTGACCTGGATGACTGAGAATCTCCACAGACATTAAGAGATGCAAATACAAGAGTCTTGTGTCAAAGCAGTATTTTTGGAAAGTTGGTAATCAGAATTTAGTTCTGGGACAGTTTCAGTAAAGCTAACAGAATACACCCAGTAATACACAAGTATCTCTCATTCTGTCTCTGGCAGCTCACACACCCTACTTTTTAGCGTGCTTCCCCTCCAGGATTAATTATTGAGAGAATTGCCAGTTTGTATGAAAAGTGACCAAAGGTCATGAATTCTTCACACAGGAAGGGTGGTGTCAAGTTTTCAGCTATAACCTTTGCTTACTCAGCAGTTAAATTTCCATGCCACAGACTTTAAGCCTCTTTTGCTGAAAAGAGTGAGGACTGGGTTAATAAATTTGAAAGGGTGGGTTTTATCTCTTTGGAGTGAAGTCACAAATCTGTCTCCAAAAACACAATGGCAAGCATCCTTTTTTAAAAAAAATATTGGTGGCTTTATCCTAACAGTCTTTCTGAGAGCACCTGACTTCTTACCTAATGAAACAGTAACACTCCTCTATTTATTAATTAAGGCTGATTTTCAACATTCTGCTACAAATCCTTTATGGATGGTATAGATATTTATTTTTCTACAGGAGAGGGAATGACCTCTGGTGCAGAGCTGCAGTGATCCTAGTTGTTTTCAGTTGTGTGATAACCATCCAGGAGTGATTGGTCTGGAGAATCTCTTGTTCCCAGTTTTCTAATCATGTTCCCCAACATCCATACAACTCAACCAGTTCCAAAACAGCTTCCAGCTAGTCATCTTGTTTCTTTTTTTAAAAAAGTCATTTCTCTTCATAAGGCTACTCTAGTTTGTGATTTAACACTTATGCTTGAAAACAATTCAAGAAATATTTTAAAAGGAATCGACAAGTAATAAAAAGAGAAATAACAAATGTGACCACTGGACAATCCTATTGCATGGAACTTACATTTATAAGGTATGGAATATCAAGTATGGCTTGAACTCAGCTATGGGACCTACCAATATAATCTACGTAAGACTATTTCTTCTTTCTTTGTTTTCCTTTTCTTTTTTAAATCACTTTTATTAAAATTATTTATGAAATTAAGAGTGTGTGTTGTTCAGTAGCTTTTTCACAACTGGAAAAAGAATGCTGAAGCAGATGGGCTGGAGATGATTCAGTAAGCCTATGCCAGACATGTCAAACACAAGGCCCGGGGGCCGGATCCGGCCCGTGAAGTGGTTTCATGCGGCCCGCGAAGCCATCCTGGAAACAGTGAGGGAACGGCCCCCACTGCCTTGGCCCTGGCCCAGAGACCCTCCTTCTGCCAGAGACCCTCAGATCTGTCCCACTCCAGCCCAGGCCCCCATAGTTACCCTTGATGCGAACGATGTAGAGCTGGCCACGCCCACCCAGTAGGCCATATGCACTTTAGCCACGCCCACCCAGTAGGCCATGCCCACCCAGGCCACACCCACCCGGCCCCCTGAGGGCAACCCCAATGCTGATGCGGCCCTCAATGAAATTGAGTTTGACACCCCTGGCCTATGCCAAATTTGTTCACCATTTTAAGGCTTTACAGAAACCATCTGGTATGCTGTCTTTTTAAGACTAGTAATCAAACATTGGAGGGCAGATTTTAGCTGAGAGATGAGGGCTGCCTAGTGCCACTGAGCTAAAGAACAGAAGGTCATGAAGTTAATGTGCTAATGTACATGAAAGGTTTAGATGAGTCCCAGGAATAACCAGTGCTAACAACTTTGATACCTTTTCTTCCCCGCTGTTTCATTTAAGAAAGACCATCAACATTGCTACTTGACTTGAGTAGTGAATTGTGTTATTTTCTATTTGTTCCACAGTAAATAAAACTTGTTTCTTTCTTCTGCCTTATTTGACCACACAACTTGTATATTGTAGCTGGCCAAGAGCTTAAAAAGTTAAGTAAATGTCTGCTTAATATTGTTCTGTAGAACGGAGCACTCTTAAATGTTTATGTTAGGGATTGGAAGGCAGGCGTTATTATTGGATTTCACATAACAGAAGCTATTACAGTTTCTACTGCAACTTAAATAGAATTTCTGGACCCTCAAGAACAAGGTGCTTCCTAGCAGCTTAAACTACTCATTTTCCACTCTTAGTATTACATGAACTGCACATGTATAATTTTTCAATTTCTTAGATTTACAAAGCTTTGCATCCTCTCCATCACTCTTCATGATTCATGCCAGCTTTTCAAACTTTTGGTTTAATTTTGTTATATTAAATATATTTATTTCTCATTCCTTTCCAGACCACCTATTCTGTAAATTAAAGGAAGACAATGTAAATAACTTAAGACAGATAATATTGGTCCATTTTTAGTTGGGGGTTAATCACCTTTTACCTTAAAAAATTATTGCATCAAATTGTTTCCAAGATAGAATTATCTCCATTTTCAGCAGTGCAAAACATTGCATTGAAAGAAAGCAATCATAGCATATATTTAAATATGACATATTTATAAGATTCATAAGCCACCTCATTCCAGAGGCTCTATGGAGTGTACAAAGTCGAACAAATACAATTATAAACAGTAACAAACAATAATGGCACAAATCTTTAGCTGTTTTATCTTCAAAGGATTTCCATAAAAGCCAAGTTTTAACTATTTTCTGGAAGATCCTAATAGTGTGGAGCATTCTTGCTGTTCAAAAGGAGGGGAACATCAACCAAAAATGACCGTTTCTATGCCCCCTCCTGTTGGAGCTCCTGATAGGAGCAAACTTCAGCAGGCACTACTTATTCAGCTACATTGGGCACTCATAATTATAAGTATTATAATTATTATAATCATAATTATAAGTATTATAATTATGACTGCCCCAATTATAAGTATTAGATAGATAGAAGAACTCCATCATGAAGATATATAACCGTGGTGGCGAACCTATGGCACATGTGCCACAGATGGGACGCAAAGCCCTCTCGGTGGGCAGGCGCGCTGTCACCCCGGTCCCAGGCCTTCAGCTGGGTTTTATAAAACCTTTTCGCTTTAGGCTGCCGCCGCATGCAAACAAAAAAAGGTTCAATCAATCAATTTCAACTTCTTGCAGGGAAAAAAAAAGATCTCACAAAGTTGGAATTGATTGATTGAACTTTTTAGTCCCACCCAGTCTGCCGTTATCACTGCAGCCACGCCCACCCAATTGGCCACACCTACCCAATGGGCCACACCCACCCAGCGCCCAGCGATACGTAAGTGGGTTTTGGGTTGCAGTTAGGGCACTCGGTTTCTAGAAGATTCGCCATCACTGATATATAACAAATTCACATGCATGAACAAAAGAGTGTCTCAAGCACAAATGAAACTTCTTACCGTTCTTGGATGGAATGGAGCAAGACTATAGCGAAAGAAATATTTCAGTGCAGGAACTGGAGTAGTTGTATGAAGTAAATATAATCACAGACTCCTAATTTAAATATTTCAGTAGTATAAATATCTTGCTTTACCATTTACAGTGTAAGAAAATAGATTATCTATAAGTGATCAATGAAAATGGTTTGTAAGCCTGGCTGTGTTTTAAGTTAAGAAAAAGTCTCCAAATTAAGCATCTCTCCTAGTAATTTTGCAGATATACAGTAGGTATGAGTTTACTTGGCACCAGACAAATGCAGTTTGCCATTTGCCATTTGTTTTTGTTTTTCAATTGTAATTGAAAAATTGTAATTCCCAGTGTAATTTCCTAAGTCCCAGCCAGTCTGATACGGCTTAGTTTTTTGAGATCAGCCAAAAGTTGACAAATAGTTGCTACTTAGCTGGACAGGCTAGTAGCCCAGCTAAGCAATTATCAATTATATTGTATCTATAGTATACAGGAGAGGGACAATTCTACAGTGACTGATTTTCTTAATTGACTGCATTTCCAGCTTTTATGAGTGGAACAAAATGTAAATGAGGCTTGCTTTATTGTTCATTGCAGTTCACAGATGCATCGAACATATCAAAATAAAAGGCAGTAAGCTACTAAAATGGCATAGGAACAATTGCAGCAGCGCTTCATATAACCAGTAAGAGCAATCCCAAATTAATTTATTGTTAGCAAAGCATGAGTTCTCCAGCTGCAGAGGCAAAGAGTACGGTTGTTTGGGGACTTTGGTCTGCCAAGAGGAGCTTCACTTAAAATTCATAGGAACAACTAGGGAATGGCTTATTGAGGCAAGTTAGCAGCTCTACAAATATCTCTATAAAAATTGTAGTAGGCTAAAACGTGGTTCAATTATTCAGTATTCCCAGACTGACAGAATAAATGCTTTCTGCATTAAGGGTTTGCAGGAATCTGCTTTCCAATATGGCTGATGGCAACTCTCAAACTAGAATAAGGAGAAAACCTTGTAGGATTGTGCCCGGTACAAAAAGTGTAGGTAGGGAATTATTAGCAACCAAGAGAAGGAATGAATTTGTGGGCATGCCTAATATGCCTAATCAATGAAGGAATGAATTTTGGAGCATGCCTAACACATATAAAATGTTGCAAAGTCTCATCCTAGCTGGAGACTTGGAGATGGCACAGGAACGAGTAGACACATAGGGACTGGAGGGTTTTAATTTTTTTCCCCAAACAAACTAAAAGGAATACATTTGGGGCACATGAAGCCCAAACTATAACAGTACTGTTGTTCCAATCTAACCCCAAGACAACCTAATGTGCTTTGTATGTATTAATAGTTTTGAAACAAATTATTATTTTTGTTAAAAATTACAAGAACTGTAAAATGGTTTGCCTTGATTTCAATACAACATTTTTCCTGTGTTCATAGGAGGAAAGATAACATCTTTAGTTATTCTTGCATTTGAGTGAGCATCTTAACACCTCAGAAGCAAAACTTAACTGGAAAGGTTCCAAAAAAATACTCAGATGGACGCTACAAAGAGCAATTTTAAAAGAAGATGAATTCAAATCTAAGATGGAGAGAGAACTAAGTTTTTTCTTTAAGGAAAATAAAGCTATAGACACCTCAGTACAAAACAATTGGGATACAGCCAAGGCAATGATGAGAGGGGTAGCGAGGGCATACATGGTATACAAAAATAAGGGGAAAAGACAACAACGAGAAAGATTAGAAGGGGAATACAAGAGTTTAGAAGTTATACTCCAACAAGATCCACAAAAAGAGAATATTAAGCAATCTATGGATCTGATTAAACACAAGCTTAACATTTTAGACAAAGAGAAATTAGCACAACAATTGAGAAACACGAAACAAATTTTTTTTGAAAATGCAAATAAACCGGGCCGTTGGCTCGCATATAAATTGGGAAAACAAAAGGGGAAAAACTGGATTCGCGAACTACGAGATGAGGAAGGGAGAATATTCCACCAGGAAGAAAAAAAAATCATAGCCCAGGAATTTTATGAGCATTTATACAAAGAAGATAGCCAGGCAAGTGTGGAGAAAATGGAGGAATATTTTCAAAAAGCCAAACTACCCAAGGTCACAGAAGATACCAGAAATATGCTAAACGAGGAAATTCGGCTATCTGAGGTGATAAAAGCTATTAATGCACAAAAGAATAGTAAAGCATCGGGCCCCGACGGTCTCCCATCAGAAATTTATAAAGAACTACAAAATATCTTAGCACAACCCCTAGTGGAGGTATTTAACACAGTATTAGAAGGCGCAAGAACGCCTAAATCTTGGTCGGAGGCAAACATAACCCTTATCCCGAAAGATAACACGGACCATACATTAATCCAAAATTATAGACCCATATCACTTCTTAATTCGGACTATAAGATATTTACATCAATTATAGCGGAACGATTGAAACGATTTCTGAATGATTTCATACACGCTGATCAGAATGGTTTTCTCGCTAAGAGACACATTAAGCACAACATTAGAATAATATTAGATACGTTGGAGTACTATGAATTACATAGTGGCCAACAGATGGCATTACTTTTTTTAGACGCCCAAAAGGCATTTGATAATGTTAAATGGTCTTTTTTGCGCCAACAGCTTAGCTTTATGAATATGGGTGAAAAATTTATAAATATAATTAGGGCAATTTATGACAACCAGGAAGCAAAAATAATCATTAATGGGGAAGCATCTAGGAAGTTTCAAAATCAAAAGGGAACACGGCAAGGCTGCCCTTTATCACCATTGCTGTTTATATTGACTCTTGAAGTATTAACGAGAATTATAAGAAACGACCCAAAGATAAAAGGATTAACCATTAAAAAGGAAACCTTTAAACTTCAAGCTTTCGCGGACGATCTGGTTTTTATTATGGAGGATCCATGTCAGATGGGACCAAATCTATTGGAAGAACTATCTAAATATGGCGAGGTTGCCGGACTGCGAATAAATAGAAATAAGACCAAGATGATTGTTAAAAATATGACCAATAAACAAAAAGAAAATCTGGCCGGAATCATGGATATAGAAATAGTCAAGAAAATAAAATATCTAGGGATTAACATTACGGCTAGATGCACCTCACTCAAAAAAGATAATTATGATAATGTAGTGAATCAAATAAAAGGTGATCTGGAAAGATGGGGAAATCTAAAACTCTCATTATTGGGACGAATTGCTGTCATTAAGATGAATATTTTGCCTAAAATCCTGTTTCTGTTTCAGAATATCCCAATACAACTCGATCCTAAATTTTTTCGAAATTTGAATAAATTATCATTAAATTTTGTTTGGCAGGGGAAAAAACCAAGAATTAAATTGAAATATTTACAGGACACGAAGGAAAATGGGGGTTTTGGATTGCCAGACTGGGAATTATATTACCATGCCGCGGCTCTGAGTTGGATTAGAGAATGGGTAATCTTGAGAAATAGAAGACTATTAACTTTAGAGGGTCACGATTTGCAATATGGTTGGCATGCTTTCCTTTGGACGGAGAAACAAGGTCTTTTCTCACATTTTCAAAAACATCGGATCAGGCAAGCGTTACTTAATACTTGGAAAAAAATTAGATCTCACAATTACACTAAAATTCCGGTCTGGCTATCCACCCTTCTATTTGATTTGGGTAACATAATCTCATACAAGGATATTCTGAATGAGGAGGGGGAATTGAAACTTAGGAATGAACTAGAATTACAAGGTATAAAACTCGATTGGTGGGCCTACTTACAAATCCAATCGAGATTTAGGAAGGATAAAAATGAATGGGGGATATATACCTCTGAAACAGCATTGGACAAAATATTATTGGGACCAGACTCTAAACAAATAAGGAATTTATATAAATTGCTTTTGGGATATAAGCTGTTTGAAGAGCAAGTGAAAGACCCCATGTTGATCTGGGCTAACAATTTAGGACATAACATTGACTTAGGTACTTGGCAAACAATTTGGGATAGAAACAAAAGGATAACACTGGCCTCATCGTATAAAGAAAATTTATTTAAAATGTTTTACCGATGGCATCTTCCCCCAGCCCGTCTAGCAAAAATGTATACAACAGCATCTCCCAAATGTTGGAAGTGCTCTGAAGAGATAGGCACATACTTCCACACGTGGTGGTCTTGCAGTAAAACACAAAAATTTTGGAGAATGATTTGGATTTGGTTGAAAGAAATATTGAAACAAGATATTGAGTTTAGTCCAGAACTTTTCTTGTTGGGAATTACGAAAGAGAAATATCCTAAAGATGTGCTATATTTAATGATTCATATTATCACAGCAGGTAGAATATCATTTGCGCAAAAATGGAAAAAGAATGAGATCCCAGGAGAAAAAGAGGTTATTAGGAAAATTTGGGACTGCGCTGAAATGGACAAATTAACTTTGGAACTAAAGAATAAAGATCAATCAGACTATTATAGAATTTGGAACAAATTGTATCTTTGGATGGATAAAAAGAAAGGTCTCTATTAGGTTTTACAGACTAGCTCACTGGTTTAAATATTGTGTTATTTCACCGATTTGTAATTTAAGTGTATTTAAGTGTATTTTTGATGTACATATATACATGTATATATATATATTTGAACATTGCAGACAAAAAGGTATGTCAGCTCGCTGGTACTGTGTCCAATGTTTTTAAATAATAAATTTAATAAAAATTTAAAAAAAAGAAGCAGCAAGGAGTTCAGCTTATTTGTGGAAATGTTACTGAAATGCAACTTTATTTTGGAGAAGAAATAACTGACTGAGATTTGTTATTGTTGTGGCTTTTCATTCAGTGATTCAGATTTTTTGTATATAGTAGTTACATAGTTGTGTGGGAATACATATAACAAATTTATGTGTGTTTTACATAACTTATTTGTTTTGCATATTTTATGAAATAAAGTGTGTATATTATATAAATATCATTTCTCCCTACCCATTTATTTCTCTTTCTCTTTAGATTATGATTGAGTTTTGTCCTGGTGGAGCTGTAGATGCTACCATGCTAGGTAAGTACAGTGAAGCTTCATATTGCCCCATATCGTATAGAATATTACAACTTGTGCCTAAAGGTATGTGGATAAACATTCCCATAATAGCCTGACAATAATCATATAGGTATAGAGGAAATTCAGTAGTAGGAAGATATTTTCATAGCTTTTCTTAAAATACAACAAAGCAGGCAAACCTACGGAAGTTGTGCTTTATTTTGGAGATCAGTCTGGGAGTTGTGGCTTCATCATGCGGAGAGTTCTTCTAGTGATGAGGTTTCATTTGCTACAGCTGTTATTTCAAAGTGACCTATAGTGACGGCTGAGTTTTCATGGTCTTTCCTGATAGGAAAGAAAAAGTTTGTGTTCTTCAGGATTTTAATTGCAGTTTCCCCACCCCCCAAAAATCACCCCCAGGACTGAAAAGGTGCTTTTAGAGGAAAGCAAAGTGAAAGAACCAAGCAATATTTCTAATTAAAATTAAAAGTTCAGTCACTGCCCTTAAGGCAGGGGGTAGTGAAGTTCTGACTTTTTAGGATTTAACCTGGCATAGAAACTGCAGATCTAAAGACTCAGATCTTCCAAGAAAGAGGGAGAAACTTTCATATGCAATCAGTCATTGTAAAAGACTGATTATGATCAATGGAAATGAATTCCAACTGTGCCCATTACTTTCACAATGGGCATGTCCTTTGGTCATTGCAAGCCTTGAAGACAACTTCAGCTTGGGGAGGACTTGAAATCCTGAAAAACTCTCTCATAGCCAATTTTTGTTATCTCTGGAAAATTTTTGAAGAGATACAATGCTGACAGAGGGAACATTCCCCCTTTTCCCTTCAACCATGTCTACCCTTTAAATTGGGGGTTTTCAAACTTGGCCCTTTTATGCTGACTGAGGAATTCTGTGAGTTGAAGTCCACAAGTCATAAAAAGTCCAAGTTTGAAGACCCCTGCTTTAAATGAATCCAACGTCTCTACTGGCAGTGGACAAATAAGAACCCGACAGTGAAATGGGAACTTTTCATCTGTAGTTAAGATGTTTTGCTGCTGAAAGAATGGTTGTCCTATTTAACACCTCCCTCTTGGATTATCCCTATTTGCCCCTAGTTGGCATTCATATTGGGTCATGCTGCTTAATGCAAAAGATAGAGAATATTCTTAAATGTCTTATCTATTATGGTTTAGCAAAAAAATATATGAGGAAACTAATTTCTATTACAATAGCTGTGAGTCAAGGCCTTCCTTATTTTATTATTAGTCATCTGTAATAATTGTGCCTTGGAGAATTACATATTTATTTATATAAATATTCTTATCTCTTTCTCCAATGAACATACATCTCTTGGTATGCTAAACAGCCTTGTTGGCTTTCAGCCTTAAGAACCTGTTTTTTTTTCCCCTCTCTGGGCAGTGGGCCAGAATTTGGGATGAGCCTGTCCTACAAAGCTTTTGAAATTTAGCATATGTGTACTTGCCCTTGATTATTCTGTATTGTTATATGTCTTTGTGTGTTGTCTGTTTTGTGATTCTTAGTTTCTATGTTTTTAACCCAGTAAGGCAGCCAGAGTTGCTATTTGCAAATTGGGTAGCCAAGTCAGTACAAATGTTAAACAGTTTGAAAAAAAGAACAGTGCTTTAAAAAAAATCAATTACAAAAACTATGTAATTATTAAGTAAGCAGGAAATTACATCTTCTAAATTTTATATTATCTATAGAAAGAATCCCTTTCTAAAGATCTCTCATGCACATTCCTGCTGTGGTGGTTCAGAAGACCAGCAAGATTTATGATTATGAATTTAACTGAAGGATTGAATAGACAGTCACTTTTAGGACAAAATAGATTTATTTCAGCTTGAAGTAACTCCATGGCCTAACTGTCTTTGAATGCTAATGGATGGATGGCAAAGTACTTTTTTGTTTGTTATCCTTGTCATCCCATACACCTTAATATGGGCTCCAGGCTGTCCTCCAATGGATTTTCCAAACTATGCCTCCATGACACTCAAACGTTAACCTATTTCATTGCCAGAGCACTCTTATCAGGGAGACTGCATCTGTTTCCCAACCGATTTCCCTGTTCTAAACATTAACAGAGGCTTTGCTAGAAATTTCACCAGAGCAACCAGAAAACCATTTAGATCTATACTGTCCTTCCATATTCAGATCACCACCTTCTTGTCCTGAGGTAAAAACAAGAGATGAGGAGGAGGATAAAAATGTGATTCCTGCTACATGGGACCAGATCTCCTTTTAGACTGCCACATGGTAGCCACAGCCATGATTTAATCACTAAACTGGATTTAGCTACTAATAATGTTTTCTAAGCAGAGTGCCATTTGGAAGCATTCCTCCAGTGAGGGAAAAGAGGGGGGTTGTTCATATGTGTGACAAAAGAAACAGACAGGGCACGCTTTTATGCAGTATCTAATTTTTTTTCAGGAACAACGGCTTTTGAATTTTTACACTTTAAACCTGATTTTGCTGTAATTACTTTAGGCCTGAATATTGTAAACTCCAGACTCCAAAGCTGTAGTTAGTATGGGCAATAGATTTTATATATTAACATGAGTTGTCTATATTTAAGAGGATGCAGGCCATGGTGCCCAAAACATTTACAGGTAGTCCTCAACTTACAACAGTTTGTTTAGTGATCATTCAAAGTTATAACAGAGCTGAAAAAAGTGACTTATGACCATATTTCACAATAATGATGGTTGCAGATTTCCCAAGGTCGCATCATCAAAATTGAGATGCATGGCAACTGACTCATATTTATGACGGTTGCAGTGTCCAGGTCATGTGATCACCTTTTGCGAGCAAAGTCAAGGGAAAGCCAACTTCACTTAACCGTGCTACTAACTTAACAGCTGCAGTGATTCACCTAACAACTGGGGCAAGAAAGGTCATAAAACGGGACACAACTCACTTAACAAATTTCTCACTTAGCAACAGAAATTTTGGGCTCCATTGTGATCCTAAGCAGAGGGCTGCCTATATTGCAGATTTTGTGATTTATTACTCAACTAGTTAAGTTTTAATTGGTTGTCACTCTCAGTTGTGTGCGTGTTACTGCCAATTTCAGAACAAAGAATAACTGAAAGAGTCTTTCCAACTGTTTTGCAGAGCTGGATCGTGGCCTGACTGAATCCCAGATCCAGGTGATTTGTCGCCAGATACTGGAAGCCCTGAATTATCTGCATGGCAAGAAGATTATCCATCGAGACTTAAAGGCGGGCAATGTGTTACTAACCCTAGATGGAGACATTAAACTTGGTGAGACAAAGTACTTGGCTCTGGAGTGAGAAATAGTCAGTATGCCAGAAGATTGGTTCTTGTATTCAGCAAGTATGAAAAGTAGATGATTTTTTTAAAAAAAACAGTTGGGACTCTTTTGTCATGAAAATAGCGATAGACAGCTAGTCACGTCTAACTGTTAAATAGTCTTTGGTTAGATTGGTCTTCTTCCAGCCTTTTTCTCCGATCGGAATTTGTTGGATTGGAAAAGAAGAATTTGCTGAATGTAATCTAGCAGCTTTTATTATTGACCAACTATCTGAATTTCCTTTCAATAAGTTCTTAATGTACAATCTTATATTTAGGATTAAGTCCCACTATTTAATGGAACTCCCTCCTGAAAAAACATACACTGGATTGCAGCTTTGGTGGGCCTTTGTCACGTTATTAGCCATGACAAAATGCAAAAATATTTTAACTGGAAATGTTTTTCTCGGAACAAAAAAGACTAAATTCGGTCATGGCGCCAAAAGTTGCCAGAGAGAGGCCCCATGAAGTCAGAAACAATGCAAGTAAAATTCTTCTTCCTTCTTCAGATTTAAGAGTATAGATCAGTTGTTTCTCGGGAATTTACAGATTGTTTATAATCCATATAACATAGAGAACCTAAATGAAGTTTATAGTGAGTTTAGACTTAATGAGCAAAATGAACATGTAACTGTTCTCTGGTACCAGATGGTATCCATACAGAACTTTTTTTAAAAGAACTTATATGTGAGCTTCTGCCAACCTAGCAGTTCGAAAGCATGTAAAAATGCAAGTAGAAAAATAGGGACCACTACGGTGGGAAGGTAACAGCGTTCCGTGCGCCTTTGGCGTCTAGTCATGCCGGCCACATGACCACGGAGACGTCCTCGGACAAGCGCTGGCTCTTCGGCTTTGAAACGGAGATGAGCACCGGCCCCTAGAGTCGGAAACGACTAGCACGCATGTGCGGGGGAACCTTTACCTTTACCTTTTATATGTGAAATTGCAGATTTTCTAGTAAAGGAAAAAAGGCAAAGTTTTAAGATCAGTTTTTATATTTGAGGATGTCCCAGGAAGCAAGGATGGAGACTTTAAGAAGAAAAATCATGGCACAGGAGTAAATGGATCATTTTCACAATTGAAAGGCAACTTCTGAATAGAAACTTCTAAAGATTGTATTGAGCCTAATGCTTTAAAGCAGGTTTATAAATGGTGTAGAGAGAGTGAGCAGAGATGTAGTTTAATGTAAGCTGGCATAAATTGATGAACTTTTTTTTTAAAGGAAATGATCATTTTTAACTGAGGTTTTGTATGGGAAAGAGACATAATCAAAGAGTTGCTAGGTGCTTAGCTTCATCTTCAGAACTTTAGTGCTTGCTGCTGATCTCTTCCCTCCATCCCCTTCCAGGAAACGTATTGTTTGTGTGTGTGTGTGTGTGTCTGTGTGCTGGGTGGGTGGGTGGGTGGGGAGTCAGTTCAGCAACTTTGTCATTTTATGAACTTTGTGGAATGTAGCATTGGCTACAGTGAGAAAGACACAACCACCGAAGAATTTTCTTCCCTTGCTGGCTTAGACACAGTATCTCTTTGTCCAAAAGGCCAACCTTTTCCATGCTGCCACATAAGGATAGCTGTTGTTCTGGTTAGACTACTAAGATTTCTACTTGCTATCCCAACTCTTAATTGTCTAGAAATAGTTCCTTGGGATTGGATGTTTTTATTTAGAACTCATTTCAAAGATTCTCCTTTATGAGCAGAAGTTTTTGATAATTGTCTAACTCTAAATGAAAATCCTGTTTGCAGAGCAAGTTAGTATTGGACAGGTATTTTGAAGACGATGTTATAATGATATGCCTCAAGAAATCAGCATTTGTCTTTTCAGGAGCAGAAGTTTAAGTTTTACATTACACATGGTGCCCTTTCATTACTTTTTAATTCTGATCTTCCCCCTCAAGCTGTCTTCCCATCATCAGTATACATTTATCTTCATGCTTGTCCCATCTAAGTCTGTTTAGGGAAGAATTATGAGAGCTCCAGTTCTTCCAAGAATATAATTTAACAGCATGTGAATTCTCTGGAACAGTTGTTATAAAATCCAAAATTGTGCAATTAAAAAGTCCTGCACATAAGTTGATAAAGAAATTAAGGTCATTAAAAAGACTAACAAAAGCAGAAGTAGTAGGTGTAGGGATGCAAGGAGACGTTGAAAGCTACTTATGAATTCAGCATTTTTCTTACTGTTCTGTGAGGGCTTCTATATAAATCAATGCTTGCTATTCTTTTCAAGTTTGGTGGGAATTGGCATCATTTCTATATGAGTGCAGAATGTTAGCTTATTAGTTGGTGTGGAGAGATGAAAAGGCTGACATGTCTTGCTTTATATCTTTCTAGTTGAAATTTCTGGGAACATATGGAAATAATACTTAATGTAAAATGGAACTGTAAACTACTGTATGAAATCAAATTTAAATAGCAAAGCCATGAATTGTATGTTAGGATGGAGGTGAAGTCTGTGACAGTGAATTGTTTCCCTCTTATAGTAAAGCAAAACACTGCTCTAGCTTGATGAGAGATTTAGAAGGGTTTTTCTTACCACCCCTGTAATTATGGTTAGCTAAAAAAAGCAAGTTAATCAGAATGCTAGGTTACTGTTCACATCCTTCTAAAATACTCATCCATATTGAAGTAGTCTGTCTTATGAGAAGAATATTTAGCAATAATATGTTTTGTGGGTGTAGACTCCATCATTTGATAGTATCACTATTTTTATATTTTAACATGTTTCAGATCATTAGTATAGGCTAGATATGGGTAGAGCCAATTCCCAAAAATGAGAATTCTAGTACAATAAGATACACAGGGTCCTTGGTGTCCATCCAGGTTAAAGTTTATATTGGTCCTCTGTATGCTTGAGAAATAAACTGAGGAGTGATAGAATTAAAGGTTACCCTTTTAAGCACACTGGTACCCAAAATATTCATTAAAGAATTGTATGTGATTTCAACTTTTTTCAGCCGATTTTGGAGTATCAGCCAAAAACATGAAGACTGTGCAGAAGAGGGATTCTTTCATTGGCACACCATACTGGTAAGAGGATTATTTCACAATAGCATGACCTTTAAAGAAATCACTGCCAAATTTCATTGGGAGAAGGGGGGGAATGTTGTATCCTAATCAACATATGGTGTTGTTACTTATTATGGGGCTGTATTTTAAATTATGCCCTGAGTGTGCAGATATATATGTCTCTGTGTTGTGTGACTGATATCTTGATCTTAATTAGTGCAATGTCCCATTTGTATGTATTTTAAGTGAATGTAAAATATAAAAAGAGTGTGTCAACCTAGAAGGCAGCGCTGCATTTAATTATTATTATTATTTTTAAGTGAGTTTGTATGTTTCAAGGACTTTATCCTTGGAGGTAGAGGGAAAAATATGGATGGAATAAAAACTGTCAGCTGCAACAGTATTCTGTCATTTGAATCACTGCTCTCTTAGGGCAGTAAAGAAACTACAGCCTGTATCTGGGATAAGATATTGATGGAATTTGGGCTGTTCTGTCTTCTTCTCACTCCCCTCCCCCAATTTGGTGGAATGTCCTTTTGAAGCAGTTCCAAGGGTATAAAAACAAGTATTCACTCCAAGAATTTAATCGCTAAATCAGCTACATCATCAGTAAGGGGATGCAGTCAGTGTGCATTTAATTTGCCATTTCAAGCAGTATTTAGGTCAGATGTCATTACCCGACTGGTTGCCTTCTGTGGCCAATGGAGAAGGGAGAGATGAATGACCGGGAGTCTATATGTGGGCTGGATATAACCTAAAGAAGTTAACCATTTTTGCAATCTATTAATTTCAATAGAGGATGTATTTCTGTGTTATGTTCAATGATATTACCAAAGACAATGAGATTCGGGAGTTTGTAATGTTGGCTAGTTCATTCTGAGTGCAGAAGGGATAAATTTTCATGTTTCATTCATAGTTTAGTTACAAAGTTGTACTCTTAAGGTCAGTCCTAGAGTAGTTGAATATATAGTTTATCTTGAAAACAAGATCTGGTTCTTAGAACCAATTTCAGTGGAGATGAATTTGTAGTAGAATTTCACTCTTCTTTCTTTGTTTTTTAGGATGGCACCTGAAGTAGTGATGTGTGAGACTATGAAAGACACCCCTTATGATTACAAGGCTGACATCTGGTCCTTGGGCATAACACTCATAGAAATGGCACAAATAGAGCCACCTCATCATGAGCTGAACCCTATGAGGGTCTTACTGAAAATAGCCAAATCTGATCCTCCGACTCTTAATTATCCATCAAAGTGGTGAGAAGTTTTTTCTTGTTCACTAACACTCAAGCATACTTGCAAGAAGTGTCTTGGTCTTCTTGCCTTCCCACCTTTACCAACAATAATTCTCAGTGTTCCCAGGTAAACAAAATAGGAAACGTGACTGGATAAGCTAATTCTGCATTATTGTAATGCTACATTAATAGAATATTGCAAGTGTGAAGGTATAAATCTCCCATCGGCACTTTTAACTGCCCAGTCAATTAGAGCAGGTCCTTTCTAAGTTTTTTCCTCTGACCATTAAGCCACTGAGGACTCCTTCTTCTTCTTGTGTCTGATCGTTTCCAGGACAGCATCTCTTCCATTCTCCTTCAAGGTCATTTTCACATACCATCACATTAATACTTCATTGGATAAATCTATTACTTTATTAGTAGCCAAAATAGATCTGTAGTAAATGGAATAATCATGGTAGAAAAAGTCTGAGAAGTTGAATTTGAAATCCGGAATCTTTCCTGTTGCTGAATTCCACTGACCATTAGCCTCAGCCAGCATGGTTAATTATTAGGGTTTCCCAGCTGCTGTAAAATATTGCCACTCCAAATTGGGACCCATTTAATAAAAAGGTTCTCAAGAATGAATAAGCAGAGGAATGGAAATATTTTTCTTATTATTTTATTAACCCCTGGACTAGTTCAGAAACACACAGCCTAAGGCACCAAGACCTTACTTGAAGCTGTAATGCTTTAAATTCATCCCTCAGGACTACTCTATAACTTGCCACCAAATTGTAAAATTTAAATCTGACAGAAAAGGGAAATAATTAAAAACATGCTGAGTGCATCACCTTAACTGCAATTAAGTCAATTAAAGTAATTTTAATTAGACTTTGCTCTTCCCAGTTTGTCAAGTGCAACCCTTGGGGCATCACATGAAATGCTTCCAATGAAAGGATTATGCATCCCTACACTTGATTAATATTCCTCATGCTGATCTCCAGGTTAGCTATAACTTCTGCCCCTTTCACTATTGACCATAAGTTTTGTAGCTGATGGAAAGTATTATTCCAGCAATATCTAGCAAGTGTAACATTGAGATACCAATTATGTTGGTAACAATGACTGCTAGCACTAATTTCTAATTTGTTTATACACAAATCTCCACTTAACCCTTGAAGCTAGGTAATTTTGGGCAAAGAGCTTTGTCTTCTTAGCGCATCTTCCTAAAATGTGAATGTAAAAGGTGTTATTTGATATAGTGGGCTGTGAGAATAACCTTGAGGAAAGAAAAAATCCATCCAAGACAACAGTCAGATAAATCTCCACCCGAAGCCGGAATGGAATTTGAGAAAGTGTCTCAGACTTGACCCTTCCTTGTTCAGAGTTGCAAGATTCTGTTACTGTAACCCTATAACAAAAGTAGTTTTAGTATTCATGATTTTGGGCCACCTCAAAGGGCTGACACCTATAAAGAGTACACCTTGAATTCCTTAGAGCAGCCTTTCTCAACCTGATGTTCTCTCGATGTTTTGAACTACAACTTCCAGTATCATTGACCTTGTTTTATCAATCATTATTTTCCATTTCTTATTTCATTGTGTTGTATTGTCCTGTTTTCCAGAATATTTCATTTTCCAAACTCTTAAAATAGAGTATTTCCTGCCTTAGGACTATATAATGCCACATTTTTCTGCAGCATCTGAGATATGAGCAATGTACAGCAAAAATAATAGCTTGTCTTTGTAATGAGAAGATCTCAGTTTCTCTCCTTGGCTTCCCCATTTAAAAGGTGTATGATAATAAGAGACAGGAAAGATTCCCTCCATTCTAAGACAAATGCATCCTTGCTTAACAATTCAGCAACTGTTCAGATCTGTGATGGTACTGAACAAGTAGTACTTATGTCTGATCCTCGCAGTTCTGGCCATCTCAGCATCCCCATGGTCACATAGTTGCTATCTGAGCACTTGGTGCAACCTCACAGTTATGAGTTGCAGCATCTTGTGGTCATGTGCTTATCATCTACAACCTTCTTTCTTGGCTTCCAACAAAGAAAGTCAGTGGGGAAGCCAGCAGGAGGTCACAAGTGGTAACCATGTGTCAGCCTCACTTAATGAAGTGAGGAACTGGAGTGCTAGAACTGTTGTTACTAAGAAGCTTAAGTCATGTGACATCACACTATGACCGCATTGCTTAGCAACAGCAAACCCAGTCCCGATTGCTGCCGTTTACTGAGCACTACCTGTAGTTTGACTGGTGAATATCTGAAATGTGTTGATTTATGATGATATTTTTAATGCACAGCACAGTCCCCAACAAATATCCAACTGGTGCAGCTTTGTGTTTTTACTTTCTGAAGCGCCTTTTGGCTTCTCCCAGGAGATGAAATGTTTAATAGAAGGTACATCTAGCTAGGCTTCCTATTACGGTACAAGAGGAATAGAAAACAGCCAGATGCTCTGAGTCTCTTACACATGAACAAGACAGGCTAGAAAATCACTGGGCAGATGTAGCCCTATGTGAAACTGTGATTCTACATAGAAACTGGCAGTAGCTGTTTTTACCTACTCTTACAGGGCAGCCAGCACAGAAAAAGAGATGCAGGAAGGGAGGAGGGTGCAATCCGTTGCCTGACAGAAGGCTTTGTATTAGCTTAAACTCAGGCAGACAAATTGTCCCCGCATGAGCTTGCTAACGTTTGGTCTTTGGCATGAGTTGGGGAACAGAACGACAGCAGGTAGCTTGCTTCTGTACAGCCATCGCTGTTCAGCCATACAAACTTTTAATTTGTAAACCGTGTTAGTGTGTCCAGGGTAGGATGTCCTGGTTTTCTTTCTCCTGACATTTTAAAATGTGTGTGTGTGTGTGTGTGTTTGTTTGTTTATAAAGGTCTCCAGCATTCAGAGATTTTCTGAAGACTGCACTTGATAAGAACCCTGAGACCCGGCCAACTGCCACACAATTACTGGAAGTAAGTTTGGCATCTCAAGTGAGTCACATGTTGATGCTGCATAAAGGCTCATAAATCCACACACCTGTCCCTGGTGGGAGTACAGATTTTCCCCCATTAACGTAGAGAAAACCTGGGTGATTGCTGGAGTTTAGGTTCTACTTGATGTTTCTCACGGGAGAAAGAACTCTACCGTTTGAGTGGTCCTGCTTCCTGACGCATCTAGTGGTGGAGCAGTGGGCTAATGCCTCCTTAAGTAACACCAGCTGCCTGCAATTAGTGCAGGTTCGCATCCCACCAGGCTCAAGGTTGACTCAGCCTTCCATCCTTCCGAGGTAGGTAAAATGAGGACCCAGATTGTTGGGGGCAATTAAGCTGACTTTGTAATAATGCCGCTGGGGGGGGGGGCGAAAGCCCTAATAAGCAGGCATATACATAGAATGAAGGCTATTGCTAAGCACTTTGGTTTGTGCTTAAATTGTAAGCCGCCCTGAGTCTTCGGAGAAGGGCGGGATATAAATAGGATTAAAATAAAAATAAAATAAATAGTGCAGTCTCCCGCGTACTTCTAAAACATTGTACATTGTTGAGAATTATGGTGGTTATTTCCATGCATTGGGAGGGGGGGTTAGGGGGCATCCAGGTTGGGGAAGGCTGTTCCATGCAGCTTAAATTTTGGCCCAGCATTAAAAAGTATGCAGTTGTTGTTTGTTATTGCTAACTTTGACTTCGGAAAAAGTGACCCTTTAAGTGGAGGGATGAATTTTAATTTGATGATTGCTTGGCAGAGGTATACTGAAAACCGGACTATGTTGACATAATTAACAAAAAGAAAGTGTGCGATACTATCTACTGTGGAAAACCCTGATTTTTTTTAAAAAAAAAATTTTCTTTACATGTTAATTTTTAGATATAGCTTTTAACTGTTTTAGTAGATTTTAATGGTGGAAGGTTAGAATTCTTAATTGTGTTTTAATTGTGTGCGTTTTAGAATCACGTGCAAGTGAGATGGGAGGGGCCATATAAATTTAATGATGAATCAGTAAAAACATTGAAGGCTGATTTATGGGTTTTCTTGGTGAGTTTGTTCTCTCCCTGTGGTGTTAAAGTAGGTGCACCTCTAAAAGAGGAATAAAGATTGCCCATGGAATGCCAACATTGTATATTTTAGTTCCTTAGTTGCAATGGGAACGTTGTATTCATCAAGCAATAGAAACCTGTCTTTCTAAAGCTCCAATAGGCAGCTATTCCATGTGTTTTTTTCATGTTTTTTTTCTTTGCCTTGTCTGTGTAGTTTTCCAGCTTCAGTGTTTCATTGTCACGGGAAGCATGCGCTTCGGTAGAAATGCTACTTGGAAGCACACATATTCCACAACTGTGAAAGAAACCAGTCTGAGCTTGTAAAGACTGATAACTAAATATACGTCTAGCTCCTAACATTTTCTGGAAAAGTTTTGGCCCCACAGAAACTTTTATGACCTATACCAGGGGTCAGCAACCTGAAACAGTGAAAGAGCCACTCGGAACCGGTTCCCTCACAAAGGAAAAACTGGGAGCCGCAAAAAAATGTGTGCGCATGCGCATACATGCGCGCATGTGCAGAACAGGGTTTGACTGAAGAGTGGAGCCAAGGCGAGATATGCACCTACCCTGCATATTTGAATTGATTGGTTGAACTTTTTTAGTCCCACTTTTTTTTTTTTGGACTGCATGTGGCAGAGGACTAGGAGCCACAGGAGACGGCTGAAAGAGCCACATGTGGCTCCGGAGCTGCGGGTTGCAGACCTGTGACCTATACTGTTTATTTTAAAGTTGCGAGATTGCAATATTATGGCCTGTAACTCATGATCAATACAGTAACATTGTATTGTATACAAATATTTGAGTAGCAAAGGAAGGGTGAAATAGCTGACAAAGTCTCTGCGTTCACTTTGACCTGTCTTGCTCTCGATTTGCAAGAGAACCAGACTAGTTTGGTCATTGTGAACTTGGGTTGTTTTGTTTTTAGCACCCTTTTGTCAGCAAAGTCACCAGCAATAAAGCCTTACGTGAGCTCGTGGCAGAGGCAAAGGCTGAAGTGATGGAGGAAATTGAAGACAATAGAGAGGAAGTTGAAGAAGAGGACTCCTCAGAATCTGCATCTGTAAGTTGAATTTCCTTTTGTTGCATTAGTGATGTTTGCGTTTAGAAACAAGACAAAATATTACTTTTCCCCTACACGTGAATGTGCGTTCATACACATAGTATACACAGACATATGTATACGTTCACATTAAAAATGCTTCAGAGTCCACAAACAACATTAGCTGGATTTTTGAAAGCAAACTGCTGGCCACCTTTGATCCCTGCAGCTACTTGCAGAAGAGAGAAGTTGTGAGGTGTTTGCGCAGGTGGGCAGGAAGAATGGCTCCTTGGCTGGGAAGAGGCTGCTCTTCATTCAGCAGCCAGGAATCCTTCAAACAATGTTTGGGCAGGGGGCCAACCCTTCCCTTTCCTTTTGCAAGATGGCTTTCTCAGTACATGCACTTGCTGTGTGGACAAACATGTCCCCTAGGCAAAGTTTTAATTGTTGGCACCTTTACTGTGAAGAACGTAGCCTTTAGCCACTTAAGATTAAAACCGCAAACTGCTCCCTGGACTGTGCTGGCTGATTTTAGGCTTAGCTGGGACAGATAGAAGGTTAAACATTTGGGCAGGGAAAAGGCATCTAGTCGATTGAAGGATTCAGGGTCATCTAACAAAATGAGATCTGCGGTCACTAGTCCAGGGGTAGGCAACCTTGGCTCTTTTATGACTCGTGGACTTCAACTCCCAGAATTCCTGATCCAGCCATGCTGAGGGGAAAGGGAGAGGTTTCTAAGCTGAGCCATCCTGGCTCAGGAATTCTGGGAGTTGAAGTCCACGAGTCATAAAAGAGCCAAAGTTGCCTACCCTTGCACTAGTCAATGAGAAGGTTTCTCTGGATAAAAAGAATGAATCTTCTGTAGAGTATACCTTGTAAGCTAGCTCAACTTTTTGGCTCTTTCTGCCTTTCGTCCCTGACATGAATACAATAAAGACCGTGTTTGAAAGAGTAGTTGGAAGCCTGTACAAACTAACTTTTCAACAAGAATAACCACAATAAGACCAAGAATATATTGTATTGACTCAGCAGTAGTTTTGTGGAAGGACAGAATGGAGCATGGAGTGTAGTAGTAGAATACGACTTTCCTTATTGCTGGAGGTATAGATTCAAAAAGACTGGCTAGGTAACTACTTGTGACCTCTTGGTCACAAGAAGGCAGTAGAATATAGTTAGAGAATTAAGAATGCATTGCATGTCCACTCTACCTTCTCTTTGTCCTAGACCTAGGGGTTGTTTAACCTGAGTTTACTTCCCTTTCCTGCCCTTCTGAGGTGTGTACACACATAGACACACAAACAGACATGCACGGACACACAGAGATACAGATACCCATGTAGTCTCAGGCTCCTCTCCTGTGT
Source organism: Vipera ursinii (assembly GCF_947247035.1). NCBI lineage: Eukaryota > Metazoa > Chordata > Lepidosauria > Squamata > Viperidae > Vipera > Vipera ursinii. Next base: position 96,989,935 of record NC_139513.1, on the reverse strand, counting down.
CAACAGGCAAATTTGCATCTTATTGCATGGAAGTTGTGAATTGTAACAAACTTTTTTTTAACTAAGGCAATTATAAATGATTTATACTTTTTTACTAAGGCAAGTAAGAGGTTTGTGTCCCTACTCCTAGTGTCACTGAAGCTTATCAAATGCAACACAGGAAATCCAAGCTTTCTGGTTTGGAGGAAATATAGCTGAGGTTTATAGATAGTTTGCAGTAAAGAATGACTTTACTTCCTTTTTAGATTTTTTTTTCATGTAACTTTATTGCAATTTTGAAAAAGAAAGATAAACACAGTAACTACTATTTAGAATAAAGGGAAAAAGAAAAAGAAAGAAAAGAAAAAGCTACAAATGAAGGGAAGAAAAAAGGAAAGAAAATATGAAGAAGTTTTCAATTTTCTATGCAGCACTTCTAAATATACATGTAAAATAACCTCTTATTCTAGGATTACATGATTTATATTTTTTTCTATAATTTATTTTTTCCCAGCACCATACCTCATAATTTCATTTTTCCCGTTTCACAAAAAGTCTATACGGGGTTTTTATAGTTACTGGTAGTTTAGTGACTCTCATTCTGACCTTGCTCTGGGAATTATCCTGTCTATTTCTTGAGATTTCCTTCCCTTATGAGTAAAGTTTCTGTTTCTCTTCTTTTCATTCTAAGGTTTGCTTCAGAACGTATTATTGTTGTGGTTTTCAGCCTTAATACTATGAGGTGGTAGAACATGCCATTTGTCTTTCATTTTAGTCCTCGCCTCAGCAGCCTCTTTGGCTGCCTAATAAGTAGAAGCCTCAAGTGAGAACTTCTGTGGTGGTGGCCTCTCTTGAAATTTAACTGAAGCATGAGAAACCAGAGATATATAAAGATTGTTGGAGAATGGTTACACAACGAGAGACGGAGTATCTTCATTCTTTGGCCATCTCCTAACTAAAAGAGCTGCAGGAATCTTCCACTTTTGTGTGGGATTTCAGGAAATGTTGTTTTCCGTTGTAGAAAACAATGAAAAGCATTTTTCCCCCCAAGCCTTTTGAAAGAAAAGAGTTAAAAATGCAGGAATCAATTTTGGCACAGCACTCTCTTCACTAGCTGCCAAGACTTTATTAATAATCCTTGAAGCAACTCAGATTCTATCCAGTACAATGATGAACAATACACAGTTTCAAAAGAAAGTGAAATGAAGGCTGGGAGGGGGCGAGGGGAGGGAAGGGCAGGCATTAGTGCAAATTATGTGGAAGGACAGCCTGAAGCCTTCTGCTCTCAGGAAAACCTCAACTGCACTTTTCAGCATTTTCATTACTAATTTCCTTATTCTTTTGTATGTGAAAAGAGTGGGGAAAAAATGCTTGATAATGATTATCTGGTGAAATCCTCCAAGCAAGAGGGGTGGTTTCCTGAAGTCAAATTGCATGTTACTTTAAAGGAGATAGATAACAGCTCAGCCTTATCTGTTCCTTACTCAGATGAAAGGCAAGGAATCCAGTCCCAATTTAGTTCTTTCTAATAGGCTTTGATGAGCTTTCAACAATGTGTCCTTCTTCACTCCAGCTCCAGTTTAGCTTTGAACGACTGCAACTTCCATAGTCCAAATATAATGGTAATGCAAGACAAAATAGCATTTTGATAGGTCAGAAATTCTCCTAGACTGCAGAGCTTTAGCAAAATTGTTCATAGTTTGAGTCCATGAATTTGTAGATGCATTCAAAATTGAAATCAGAACATAAAAGTTCCAGTCTAATCTAAATAAAGATATGGAAGAAAGGTTTAAGGTTTATTTCTATAGCCATCCAACTCAGCCAAGTGGCTTACAATTCTAGGTTCATAGGAAAAGGAAAAAAAAAAGTTTTTTTCAAGTTCAAATGAAAGAATAGGATTCCTAGGAAAGCTGGTGTGGTTTAAAGACAAGGCAAAGAGGAGACTGAGGTACTGAAAACGATGTCCTAGTATATTATACTCTGTCCAGGTTCCCAATCTCCATTCAGACATAGCCATCAGTAGCCAGCTGACTGCACAAGCCAGGGTTTTCAGTATAACAGCTAATTCCCGGTAAATCTTCCTGCCATGGTATCTCACCATAGATCCTAGAATCTTTCCACTCTTGGGATATCCACAGCCACAGTAGTGGCAATCTTCAGATTGGACAATGTAGATGAAGAGGAGGAGAGTGGCTCTGTAGAGGTAGGAGCGGTGATCCCTGCTTCTGCCTTAGTAGTGCTACATCCCAATCTCTGGGGATGTCCAATGTCTCATCCTGCTCCCCTTATTCTTGTGATAACATGTCATAGGCATGACAAAAAAAAATCAGTATTCTTGGTTGCAGGCTTTTTCCTTTTTATAAATTGGAGACCCTGTGACCATGACTGAAGTCTTATGGAGGAGAGATCATCGGAAACCGAGAAGTGGCAGGATGAATGAAGCAAAATTGGCAAAGAATGTGCTGGGGCAACATACTTCAAGTAACAGTTCACCAGCACTGTCAAAGAAAAGTCAAAACATAGCCTTCTGGAAGATTTTGGCAGAATGTTGGCAGCTGTTCTGCAGCAAAGGGAACACTTTATAGCCCAGGCATGAGACCTTCTGTGGACTGATGAAGCAGAAGAGGAGAAAGCATCTTCATGAGTGCCAAATTACTAGGAGAGAATTAAACTCTCCCTTTTACTTCTAGATCCCACTTTTCCCCTACCTCATAAATACAAGCGGGCAGGGAGAGGGAATAATCTCTAGGTACTCAAAGTTCCTTGAGAATTCAGTGATGAAACACTAATTTATGACAAATGACCTACCGGCTTAAGTTTCAATGGTTTTGTTTGCAAACATTCTTTTCTGGAGGAGAATGTGATCCTGTTCCCCTTAAAATGAGTCTGTTTTATCTTAGTGTGCTCATTGTTCTCTTCCTTAATTGTTTTTTCTTGTTCCTTCAGGCAAAAAAAATGTTAAGAAAGGATAATTTCATTATCTTCCTCTTGTCTCCCCTCCTACCTTCACTCAGCCTCATGACGTTCAGAAGAGGGATTCCTCTCTTGCAAGCCAGATAAGTTTGGAAGGAGACAAGCTTCAAGAAAACCGCCTATCACTTGTGGCCAATGGGCCAAAGTTGCCTTTGGAGCACATCAAGGAAGCTATAAATGGGCAGGACAACAGGCTTTTGGAGGAAGAAACTAGAACTGAAGCTCTGGTCAAAACTGCTGAGCATTCGGATTTGCTGGGCATAGAAAGTTATTCAGTCCTGCCTGGTGCCAAACAGAACTTAAGCACCATCCCCCAGGCATTGCAGCCCAGTGAAAACATTAAAGAAGCAGAGGATGGGGCTATCAACCACCGAAAGGAAAGCACTGAGCCAGCAAATAGTGAGGATTCAAATTGGGGAAGCCATACTGTAAACAGCCTCCTTGAAACACCGACTGAAGAAAAACTCCCCAATGGGAGTTTGAACTCTTCTCAGCTTGAGAACGGCAGCCTCAAGAGAGATTCTGATTCTGGCAGCACCTCTGCTTCAGAGAGTATGGACCTCAGCATCTCTTTGTCTACTGATCTGTCCCTGAACAGAAGCAGCGGGTGCCACTCCGTAAAGGTAAGAATTGAAGAGGGTGGGTGGGGCAGAGGGTTATGTTAGGCACCCCATTGAATGGTCAGCGAAAAGTGCAGCACCAGAGATGCTTAGGAAGAGGTTGAAAGAGAACACCTCCTGCTGCCCTTCGGTGTAACAGAAATAGCACGCCTGCTCCCACTTATTATTTTTTTTAATTGTCTGCCAAGGTGAGCTAGAAACTCCAAATCTCTTTATCTCCTGATACAACAATGCATCATTGGATTGCAGGGTTGGGAAATGCAGCAGCATCTTCTACTGTGTTTTGGGCTGCACTGGATAGGAAGGTAAAGAACCTCCGTACACGGAATTCAGAGGAAAACAACCAAACGCTTCACAAATGTTTTGGATTTTAATTCTCATCGGCACTACCAACTGATGGTTGATGACACACCGTTACAAGTGATGTCATTCAAAAAAATCTAACTAATACTGTGTTGCCTGCCTAGCGATGGATAATAATGCAGCATGGATGGAGAGGATGAGTCCCGTTTTTTGGTGGAAAGAGGACACACTCAAATATTTGTGGTTTCAGAGAGGGTTCAAATTTTGAAATTTCAGGAAAATGGTTGGCATTGAATAACTGCCAGTCCCTCCTGCTCTTTGCCAAAGTCTTCTAATTCGACAAGATGTTGTCCCTTCCCCATACTCCCCTAAATACAAACACTGAAAACAAAATGAACCATACAAATCAAGAATATGTGTGAAATCTATTGTTTTAATTTCTTAATATCAACTTGGAATTTGAATTTCCTTGCTAGAAAAATAGTCATTCTTCCTCTTCTGGTGGTTACGATTCCTGTGAGGCTTGTAGAAAACACATTTTGTTTAGTTACGCGATAAAGTAATTATTTCGAGGCCAGAATTTCCTGTTGTCTATTTACACTGTTTCTTTGGTTATATGTGTAGAATGCAAAAATACAGAACATGACACTGAAACGAACAAGAAGATTTGTAGTAGATGGAGTGGAAGTGAGTGTTACCACCTCGAAAATCATCAGTGAAGATGAAAAGAAGGATGAGGAGATGAGATTCCTCAGGCAAGCTAAAATTGTGTTTTGTTTGTAACCAATTATATAGGCCTGACTGTTTATCTAATCGGTGAAAACATTAAATATTAGGAAGAATTTTCTGATGGTAATAAGATTCAGTCTTGGATCAGAGAATCTACAAAAGTAGCAGGTCATTTTAGATCATGTTCAAGTACAGCACATAGAAGGATATCTATGAGGTTTCTATTCACTAGAGATCAGCAATTATCTTATGGAATCAGATATTGAGAATTATCATCCAGTTTTCCCATCCAGCTTAGCCAAAGGCTAGCTGAGATTTATAGTAGTTGCAGAAAAATACATATAGAAAGCACTAAACCGTGCAACAGAATAAGAATGGGGAAGGGAAAAATGAAACTTCAGCAATTCACTGCTAATGTTTTTGCCTGCTCTTTTTATTATGACAGGAGTCAACAAATGTCTGGCAACAGTTTGAGATGTTAAATCTAAATTATACCCAAAAAAAGGTGACATAACAGTTTTCTAAAACTCACTTCAACAGATGTCAACACCACAAAGTTACCTGAGTTGTTTATTATATTTCTTTCAGCTTGCCAAGTTTCAGAGAGAGATATATTCTTGCACGCAGTTGTTGGAGGGATTGTATTAAACCATATTTATTCAAAATGTTTGCATGATGTAATTTGAATAATTCAAGGCCAGACGTGCAAATATAAACAAGAGCTGGGAGAAAAAGAAAAATATTCTGCCTGCAGGCCAAAAGCGATATATGTTCATGGCAGCGATTGAAGGAGTCAGTTCTCCCCTCAAGGAAATTCTAGATCCTTAGAATGCAGAAGGCAGCCGGCAGCCTATCTTGGCTAGTCTTCATTATGATTATTTTACTCTAAATGGTGTTTCTGTGTAGCTTTGGCTTTAAAGTTTCTCTTCTGTTTCTAAATTTCTGTTCTACTTTAACCCTGCAGGCGGCAGGAGCTGCGGGAGCTACGTTTGCTTCAGAAAGAGGAACATCGGAATCAAACACAATTAACAAACAAACATCAGCTGCTCCTGGAACAAATGTTAAAACGTTTTGAACAAGAAATGAATGTAAGTGGGAAGAGGAATTGCCATCTCAGAAGTTGGCCGAAGATATGGAGAAAGAAAAATTAATAAGCCGTGTGGTATTAATTAGGCTAGGAAGAAACCTAAATACTGTCACTAAAAGTAGTGTCAGTTCTCTGAAGAATTATAGATAGAATGGCAAACTTACCTGTGTAAATGTATCAGTATTAATATACTATATATTACATAACATAACATAACAATATTCTTTACTATAGATTGTGGATTTTAGGCTTGTAATCTTTTATTATTCAGAATAATTTCCCTGTGTTTATATTTTAGTGTCTTCAAACATTGAACATCCTTTGGAAAATCCTTACTAAAATCATAATGTCAAGCAGCAAAATCCCGAATGTTTTGAACTCCAACAACTTATGGTGATTTTTTGAAGCTCGGTTCAAAACATCTGGAGCATAGGAAATTTCAGTATTCCTGATATAGCATATACAAAACAAGGACTATTTTTCCTTCTCTCCCTAATAATTTCTCACTTTCTAAAAAATTGCAGGAGCCTCCCATCCAAGCCTGGTCAATTTTTGCATTATAAAATTTTGGTGTGAGTTTCTGTTCCAGATTGTCCTACATGTTCAGAATGTCAGGAAGCAGCATGTTTAGCTGAACATTCTGGGAGAAGAAATTTGTTTCAATAATTTTTCTTATGCCTCATAGTATGCCACTTCTAAATCAGTGCCTTCTACATGTGTTATCCCACAACTAAGGGCATGCAGACATCATGACTGTGGCATTATGGGATTGTTGGAGCTGTATTCCAGCACACCTGGAGATTGCAAGGTTGAGAAGACTTATGTAAACAGATGCAATCATTTCATCTGCTAGTATCAGCATTGCTGAATCCTTCTCAGCTTCTCTATTATATTAAATCTTCAAACAAAATGACAATAATTTTTCAAATACTATATTTGTACAGTTAACAATTGCCATCCTTAAGTTTTCTCAGGGCTACACATTCCCAGTTTTCAATCAGGCTTAATAGGAATTTCTCATCCGTTGATAATTTGTACTGAAGTTCTCTGAAATTATTCCAGTACTTGAGCAATTTTGTCCCATTAATTTTTCCTGCTGCTAATGTGCATCATCCAATCTTATATGCAGAAGGAATCTTGAATGGCTTTTTTCTGATCTACAGCAACACACACACGTGCACACACACACGCATGCACACACGCGCACACACACACACACACACACACACACACACACACACACACAGGCAATCCTCAGCCTACAGAAAAGGATGCCACAGTTAGAACCTAATGGTTATTGCCCAGAATGTCATTGCTGAATCAATCACCAGCAAAGTGAATTCTATTCTCCCCAGAAGGGGTGCATTAAGATCATTGAGGCCACCAGTCTCAGGATATTGTCCATTCTTCCTAGTGCAAAGGTCTCAAATCACAGTGATTGTTGTTGTTAAAACCTGTATACTGGCTGACTCTCAACAACATTAAAAAAAATAAAGATAGGAAGCATGATGAAGTGAGGAGTCTTACTTTCTTTTTCTGAATCCTAGGTAGAATAATAAGAGTTACTCCTCAGTTACAGCTCCAGCAATGGAATCTTTAATGTTCACAGCCAAGATAGTGAGAGAATGTTTTAGAATTAATATGAGCTTGACTAATGATCCTTATATGAAACCAAACTTAGGTTGTAAACTAAGCTTGCTTTTTTCCAAGCTTTGCTTTTATTACTAAATTAAGGAAAACATCACTATATTTAAGATTGTATCTGCCTTTTCTTTTATAGTCAAAGAAGAAGTTTTATGATACAGAACTAGAAAATCTAGAGCGGCAGCAGAAGCAGCAGATTGAAAAAATGGAGCAAGATCATGCACTGCACCGACGAGATGAAGCTAAACGTATCCGTGCTGAGCAAGAACGGGATCTGCTTAAATTTCAGGAACTGCTGAAACAAAAAAAGAAAGAGGTAAAGCTGGTAGTTTGAATTCTTCCATGCTAGGATAATATTAGGATGCCAACCCAGCTGTCAGTTAAAATGTTTCTCATAAACAAAGCAATTCAAAGGGATGGAAGATGGCACCCAGGATGAATGAAGAAAGTAATCTAAGAAGGAAAAATGTACAGGAAATACAAAGAAGGGAGTTAGGGAAAGAAGAATGAAAAAGTGGGGTGAGAGAGAAGGGAGGAAAACCTGAAGAGCTAATGAAGTTGTTTAATGATTGACCTATGGGTTGTAAAGTTCCTGGTTCAAATATCACTTCTTTCACAAACTTTTTCAACCCCTTCAGACATTTCTCTATGGACACACTAGAAATACATTCTATTCACCTAGGTTGGACTGCTGAATAAAAAGGTATTTAGGAAGGAATTTGGGGGGAAATGCCAATTTAAAAATGGCCAATAATAAAATAATGAGCAAAGCAAGACAGTAGGTAGGAGAGACAGAAGAGAAACAACAAAAAAATGACAGTACTATTCAGTTTTCTGCTGAATGTACAAAACAATAGTATAGATTCTTCTAAGCTACAAAGGGCTTCCCAGTAGTTCTGAATATCTCAAATGTTTGTCTGCTTGTCTTTTTCTTTGTTATGAAGCTCAAGAATGACATTGAAAAGCTCCCACGGCAACAACGCAAGAGCAGCATGAAAGTGAAGTTGGATGACTTTGCACAAAAAAAGCAAGTTATGGTAAGGCACAAGAGAGATTTAATTGACATTGTAGCACGAACTCTTAGAGAAACATAGATTCCCAACCAGCCAGGGAGAAACACTATGGATTATCTCAAAGACCTTCAGAAAGTCTGGAATTCTGGTTTCCAATTAGTTTGAGAACTACCATCCCAACATATCTAAAAGCTGACAGATTCGAGAAAGCCAAGACGAGTAATTCATACATCTCCTTTCTCATTCCAGGAACAAGACTTTATAGCCAAGCAATCCGAGGATCTGGAGCAGGCAATGAGGAACATTACAGCTCAGAATCGGAAAGAGATCTGTGACAAAGAACGAGAATGCCTCAATAAAAAACAGCAGCTTCTGAGAGGTGCTTTTTTTCCTTAAATGGACCAGTTAGAATGGCTCACGAGTAAGGAAGTCAGACTAAGAAGAATATGCTTTCGTTTAAAGGCAATGCAACCTATTGGAGAGCATTGGCAAAGCTATAAACAGGAAGAATGCAAATCCTTTACAGCAGGCATGTCAAACTGCCGGCCCGTCAGCCGGATGCATCACGATGAAACCGTGCCCACCCCATTGCCGGCAATGGGGGAAAAGTTGCGATATGTCGTGCAACGTCACGTGACGTCGCAAGTTTGACATGCCCGTTTTACAGTAATGAGAAGCATGCTGTGGATTGTCTTGAGTGCTCATCAGTTTTTATATTATGGAATAATATTTTAAGCTAGAGAGTTATTTTGGAAAAGTAGCCAATTAATCTGAAGTTATAATTTTCCAGCCACTTTTTGTCACAGTGCTAGTTTGGAAGCCAATAAAACATCAAAAATAGAGCTTACTTATAAAATGTGGATAGGAAAACTTGTCATATTCCAGATGCTCTGATCTACAGCTTCCAACTTCCTCAGCTGTTGACCATACTGGCAGGTGCTAGTGAGAGCTGGAATCAAAAATTGAAACAGAAATAGAAATGTAAAAGCAAATCTTTGCTACAGATTTCTAAGAAAGCAAACCCTGCCATAGTATGAATTCTTCCCAGATTGTAGCTATCTGGTTGTTCATCCTTCTTTAATAAAAGATCTCTGAAGAACTATTCCTAAAAGATATGATGGGAAGAGATCTCATCTGACACAAAGCTGTATTTTATGTACATAAAGTGTTTGCATTTTTTTAAAAAAAGCATATGTATGAGGAATAGATGTGCAAGGAGCAAAAAGTGTCAAGCTCAGGAAACCAGGAACCAGTGTGGTGTTCAAAAGCAACATTCCATGCAGCCTATATGCAAGAACCTGATCTACTAACAATCAAGGCAAATTGGTGCCAGATAAGAGTCAGTGGACCTCAAGGAGGGCTGGACATAGGTCTCTTAAAGGGGCGTAGCCACTCCAAACTGATGATCCGTTTGTTCCTCCCCTCAGGCTCAGCCTGATTGTCTCCTACAAAACGTTTAAGGAAGAAGGCAGAGAGAATTTTTTTTTTTTAAGTGGCATTAGGGGGTGGTTTGTATTCAACATTATACATCAGGGAGACTTATCATTTTTCCTTTAAATGTGAATTAGGAAAGTTGCGTGGAAAAGCTTCATGCGTTAGGAAATGCTTCAAGGGACCACTAATTTTTGAAAATTATTTTTTAAAATGGTATTAACACACAATCTTGGGTCCGGATTACCTACGGCAGCACCTGCGGCCGGCATCAACTTCCCACCGTCCAGTGCGCTCCCACAGAGAGGGCCTCCTCAGGGTGCCTCCGGTCAGAGAATGTCGACTGGTGGCCCCCAGGGGGAGGGCGTTCTCTGTGGGCGTGCCAGACCTGTGGAACCGCTTGCCGGTTGAGCTCTGGATGGCCCCCGACCTTCGCTCCTTCCGGCGGGATCTAAAAACTTACTTATTTGAGCAATCCAGCTTGGTTTGATGGGTTTGGGGTTGGGTTTTTAATATGGTTTTAATTATTATATATATCGGGCATAATTATTTAATTGTTTTTTTAACTTTTGTACTTTGTTTTTTTAATATTTATTGCCCTGTACACCGCCCTGAGTCCTTCGGGAGAAGGGCGGTATAAAAATTTAATAAATATAAATATAAATCTTATGGATTGAAATATCATCATAGGAACACAGATTGGGAAATGATGATAATCTAGAGGCTGACAGGTTTTCCGTCTCTACAGCAAAGATTTTGTACCCAGTTCCCTCCCCTTCACACGCATCCTTTCTCTTCTCTTGCTTTGGGAACCCCTGTGAAAAGGGGGAAAAAGAAAACCAGCTGCTCTTATCGTTCATTCACCTTTTCAGGCCAATAATATCATAACGTAAAAAGAAGGTTGAGGGGATAGAAACTGAGCATGAGGGTAGACAATGCTGAGATTGAAACAGTTACTCTTCCCTTCTCTGTTCAGGTATTGAATGGCCATGTATGTTTAATTTTTTAAAACACTGTAGACCGGGAAGCCACTATCTGGGATCTTGAAGAGCACCATCTGCAGGAGAAGCACCAGATTTTGAAACAGCAACTAAAAGACCAGTATTTCCTCCAGAGACACGAGCTGCTACGGAAACACGAGAAGGTAGCGGCATTTTCCGTTCTCTCTTCTTCTGAATGATAGGTGGGATCTAAAGTTGCAGATATATAGAAGCAAAGCTAGTGTGCAGAAGGGTTGGAGTGTGGAGATATGGGAAAGCTTTGGTAGAAATACGAGATGTGATAGAGCAGCACAACGCAGAACTTTTAAAATTGTATTTTATTTATTTATTTATTTTATTTTAATTCCATTTATATCCCGCCCTTCTCCGAAGACTCAGGGCGGCTTACAAGCTTAGCAGTATGGTAACTGTGGGCTCCTAAGAGCTCCTGGGAAGAGTCTACTCTACGACAACTCACTACAGTCAACCTGCCACAGCCAACTTGCTGCAGCCAACTCACCACAGCCAACTCGCCGTGGCCAACTTGCCACGGAGCAGTTCACCATGGCCAACTCACCATGTGACAACTCTCCATGGGACAAGATTTACACTAATCTCCAAAAAAATATAGTGAAATAGAATCATTAAAGAAAGGATGCCAAAGGAGGGGCAAAATGAAATATGAATGACAAAAATTAAAATAACGTTTTAACTTTTAAATAATTACATTGAATTGTCCCACAGCGAGTTGTCCTGTGGCGTGTTGTCCAGTGATGAGTTGTCCTGTGGCGTGTTGTCCCGTTCTGCCTGGGAAGGAGTACTCTGATTATAATACAATCTCTGTAGTTATTAGGGAGAGGACACAGTGTTAGGGTTAGTCTCTCCTAAATTAGGATTCTCTCATTGTATTGGACTGTAGTTCCAATATCCACTGTGATTACAGTCAAGTTTGCTAAAGAGAATTTTGTTCAAACCAGATAAAACTCTGATTTCAGGAAAAGAAACGACATAAGAGCAAATGTTCTATTTTTGCCTTTTGCTGTGATAGAAATTGCATTGAACCTTTGGCAAAAATGCTTATTTTACATTATGGAGCAAGATGCCTTTCATTCCCATTAGAGATGAAGCTAATGTTTCCTCCTCTGTGTGGAGAATACTAATATATATTCTACCTCTGATTTATTGGCACCTGTACTGCATGTGTGGATGATCACTAATATTTATATATTGCTTATTATTTGTATAGTTTAATAACCACGGCTGCCTATTGCGTTGAAGAAGTAGTCTTTCTGCACATAAACAACATACTGATTATGATTTCCATTAAGAAATCCCACTGGATAGATCTGTAATTTGGCAGCTTTCTATAATAGCTTTTATGTTTCAGCTGGCTTAATTAGCATTGTTGTCTCTGTGATAGTTCCCAATAGCTTACACTAGGGATGCCATCCATAAGAGCTGGGGGCATTGATGTTATTTCCTTCAGGAAAAAAAAAAATAATACTAGCCTCCTCTGCACGTTCAGGTCTTCCAGGTTGATCTTATTTCTCGCTTCCCCGCCCACCAATAACCTTTTGTTTTTTGTTCAATAATTTGTGGCCCCTTGCCATTGATGTCTCCGAATGTAATGCGGGGCATTATCTTATGCTGGCTCCCTCATTCCCACCACTGTGTTGATTTATATTGCAGGAGCGTGAGCAAATGCAACGATATAACCAGCGCATGATAGAACAGCTGAAAGTTCGGCAGCAGCAAGAGAGGGCCCGTCTCCCCAAAATTCAGAGGAGTGAAGGGAAAACCCGCATGGCCATGTATAAAAAGAGTCTCCATATCAACTCCAGTGGAAGTGCCTCAGAACAGAGAGAGAAGATAAAACAGGTGAAATTTGCTGTCAGAGTCAGGTAGCTACCCTGCTGAAGGGATCTGTCTGAGAACTTTAATTAGATACAGAGATGTCTTGGGCCCAGAGCTCTTCAACGTTTTCATAAATGACCTACATTCCGGCTCGGCAGACCAGCAGAGGCAGCAGCAGCGGAGGGGGAGAGGAGTAGGAATGGTATGCATGCATGCACTCACCACTTCAGTGGCTCGGTTCCGAACAGGCTGTGGCCCAGCCATGGATCAGGGATTGGGTACCCCTGACCGAGATGAAGGGATTGAAGGGGCACTCATCAAATTTGTGGATGAGGGACTGCTAACACTTTAGAAGATAGATTCAAGATTTAGGAGGATCTTGGCAGACTTGAGCATTAGGTCCTATCCAAAGAGATGCAGTTCAGCGGTGAGAAAAGTAAGGTCCTGCACTTGGGCAGGAAAAATCAGATGCATCGGTACAGGATAGGCAGTAGTGCCTATGAGAGGGATCAAGGTGTCCTGGTGGACCACTGTTTAAGTGTGAGTCATCAGTGTGGTGCAGCTGCCAAAAAAAGCCAAAACAGTCCAGGGTTGCATCAATAGAGGGAGAGTACCAAGATCAAGGGAAGTAATAGTATCACTTTATATCACATTGGTGAGGCCATTTTTGGAATGCTGTATCCAGTTCCGGTCACCATGTTACAAAGGAGATGCTGAGGCCCTAGAAAGAATGCAGAGAAGAGAAGCAAAGATGATAAGGAGTCCGAAGGCTAATCCTATGAAGAATGGCTGAAGTAACTAGATAACTTTAGCTTAACAAAGAGAAGTCTGAGGGAAAACATGATAGCAATCTTCATGTGCTTCATTGCTGGAAGTTTTCAAGAAAAGTTTGGACAACCATTTGTCCAAGATGATATGAGAACTCCTGCCTCTAAGATCCCTTCCAACCGTATGATTCAATGACTGGATGGAAAATAAGCAGAGGATTCTTTTGTCAATGAGTCAGTTCATGTAACCTGCTTAGGCATGTTACAGGATTATAACAATTGCTTGGGCGTTTTTTAACAAAGAGAATAAGGAATAGGCATATTTTAAATAAAAATGAGGTACTGGTAAATGAGGAATGTGTATACTTTCCCCGATTGTATCTGCTACCACATCCATTAGTGGCCCAACTAACAAATTATGGAGGATTCCACGAGAAGAATAAACCAGGGCCCCTGCTTTGAATAATATGATGAATTATCTATAGGTGAATTATCCAAGGTTGGTTAGCTGTGCCAGCTCACAGGAGGAGCTAAAGGTACTGTCACAGCAGTACTGTATGGACCAACGCACTGCCAATTAACTGCTAAACTGTAATTTGGCCTTGCATTTGTTATGTAAATGAACTAAATGAATGTATTATACTGTAAAAATCTGCTAGACATAGCCTACTGGGAATTATTTGTCTAGCAGCTGCATATCATATCACTGATATTTAGGCTTCAGCATTAAATGAGTTTCAAAATAGAAATAATTCAAATTGTCACACACTCTAATTTTGTGAAAGGGTAGAGAGAGATCATAATTATGATCACCCATCCCTCTCAATTTTTTGGTGTATCTTCAAGTAAGGAAAAATGAAATCAGATCATATTGACAAAGCACTCATCATACAAGCAAATGTTAGTCAGGGTCCAGAGATCCTATAACTATCCCAGGAGATGAATTAAAACAGTTTCACTGACAAGAAATAATTAATCACAGTGGTAAACTTCGGTTACCTTCTGAAGTATTTCAAGTTCAGGTATATAACTGTTGCGGGAAACCATCCAAAACTTGGATGGTTGTTGGTGTTTTCCCCATTACAGTTTGCCCAGCAGGAAGAAAAGAGACAAAAAACTGAGCGAATGCAGCAGCAGCAGAAGCACGAGATGCAGATGAAGGAAATGTTGGCTCAGTGTGAGGGCAATATGAATGAACTCCAGCAGTTACAGGTAACTTAATATCAATGGTACAGTTTTATTTATGCTTACGTTAATCTTCAAAAGTGCAGCACGTATGAAGCCTTTGAGCTATCTGTTATCATGTTCTGAAAGATGTGTTAATGCTGGTCACGGTGGGTCCTAAAACAGAAGAGAAAAATAATATCAGGGATTATTTTTTTTAATGCTGGCATGTAATCGTATTTATATCTGAAGTTTTATCCGAGGGGTGAAATACGGGTAAATAAATGTGGGTTCATTTAATTCATTTAAATCCTAATATAAGCCTGGTGAGTTATGCTAGTTTTGAAAGAGGATGATTTTTCTCAAAGCCATCAAGTAAACTCCATGGATTATCAGAGATTTCAACTCTTTATGTCTAGAGCACAATATGCTAAGCAGGCTGTATTGGCTAACTCCAGGTTAAGCAGACACATTGAATCTGTGACATCAGGTAGAATGAGACTTCTAATGTCAGAAAGATATTAGAAAGATAACTAAATATTATTTGCTGCTGGTCGTGCAATCTCAAATTAGGTCAAAGAGATGGTAGGCCTGGTGCTTTTTCCTCCTTGCAAAATATCTTCTCATATTTCTTTCTCTCTATTGCTTGTTTCAATCTATGTAGAATGAAAAGTGCCACCTTCTGGTTGAACATGAGACTCAAAAACTGAAAGCCTTGGATGAAAACCACAACCTGACCCTCAAGGACTGGCGAGATAAACTTAGGCCAAGAAAAAAGGTGATTAAAAATTTGCACCCACATCAGAATTAAATTGTGAAATGTTGAAGATCAGATCAGTTGGTCAAAATAAGGATTAAAAAAAAATTAATTTCCACAAGACCCATAATTTAGGGGAAAATGAGTAAGGAAGACTTGGAATGTTTGTGAGCAGGTTTGCATTGTATACTCTTTTATTTTCCTTATTCTAATGTCGTATTCATTTCAACCTGCAACTGCATGTAAGCTGGCAGGAATCCAGAGAGAAATCAAGGTGGTTATTATTAGCAAAAACTTCATCTTTTCACCTCTTTTTGTCTTTGTGTTTCAGGCACTAGAAGACGAGCTGAACCAGAAAAAGCGAGAACAAGAGATGTTTTTCAAACTCAGCGAAGAAGCTGATGATCTATCTCCTATGTCTCCAAACAAACCTGCTAAATTTGTCCCGTTCAGCTCTGCAGAGGCTTCATAATACTTGGGTTCAGTAGGCAAGGCTTGGTGATACTTGCCTTTTGTCTGTTGGAGGAAAATCAACAGATAGGGCTCCTTCCTCTCTTTGCCAGCTCTGATCAGAGTTTTCTGTTCAGTTGTGTGCCAGATGGTCGGTGTGGCTAGCACTCTGATCCACTAGAGGTGAGGTAGCTTCACATATGGGTTAGAAGCAAGCTGTAGCAAGCTTCCAGGGGATCCACCTGATGGGGTGGACTGCAGAATCAACGTTGCTTGCTGAATCCTTCCCCAGCCAGTTTTACCATTTCCTAATGGGATAGTGGAAAAGATCTAAGAGGAGATGAATTGCAGTATTGGTTGGATTTTCCAAGTTAGCTTTCCTGTGTATCTGAGCTTAATGATGGGGTGGTTTTACTCAACAGCATAACTTTTGAGACTCAATAGTAGATGCTGTTTACCTGTGATAGCCTTTAAGAGGATAGTACATCATCATCTGCCTTTAATGCGGTCTCTACCCATGTAAACTAAGCAAAAGACTGCTTTTTGTTCTGTGCCTCCCTTTTGGAATTGTTCTGTCCCTCAGGATCTTCCAAACAGTTTGTGACATAATTTGTAATTTTTCTTTGATACAGAATAGCCTGAAATTTAGAAGCAAAGCAGCCTTAAAACTAACAGGGTAGCCCAAGGAATGATATTCTACCATGGTGAAGGTTGAATAGAGACTGTGGAAAAGGCTTCCAACCTGGGCTATGTTTAAATAAAGAGACTTGCCCAAGCTAAATGGTTGTAAATATATAGTAAGGAAGAATGATCTTTCTTTGCTTTGTCAATCAGATGTTATCCCAGTAGCTTCTGTAGCATTGTACCTTTGGTTTACCTGTGCTTGTGAACCAGAATTCTGTGGTTCCTTTTCTTTTCACAGTCAAGGATGAAGCCTCTGCTCAAGTTAGGGAAAGAACTAGTGTTTACTCTGGCTAAATTAAAGAAGAGCAACCCCAGTTATCCATGGCAACAAATTTGTAGCTGGACTAAGATTGAAGGCGCTTTGCTTCGTATCAAATTGTACCTGATTTTTAAGTTTTCATAGAGTAGCAAATGCTAGCTTAGGGACTTTCTCGTGCTAAATGATTGGGTGTGCTCAGAACTGAAGACACGGTTTTGAAATAAAGCAATGCTGGATTGCTATGAGCAATTCCAGTCTTTGTAGTTTCTCTGAATCAGGAGAAAGGGCTACCTAAGAGAGGCCACGGGTAGTAGAATATAATATTATATATTTGAAATGCTAAAGCAGTTCAGTATTTCAGACTTTTACAAAATGCTATTTTTGACCAAAGAGATCTCTTTTCTTTCCCTTCCACATGTTTTGACCTATTTAATATAAATTTCCAAAGGTTTTGTCCCCTTTGCCAGTTTGCATTTCCCTACTACTTATATTTAAATTTTTGTTTTGTCATTGATGAAGTATAATTCACACAGATTTCAATTTGAGTAACCAGCTACCTGGGATAAATGCTATGTTTGGTACTTGTTTAGTTAAAAGTTCAAACAGAAAGCTGATGCAATTCATTTTCAACATCTCAGAACAATATGTATTTATGGAGAGAACATGATCCAATGTTCCTTTTGATGTCCAATGTAGGATTGTTGTAAGCATAGTTGGTTGCCTCTCTGTAGGAAAAACGATTGTTTTCTTATGCACTGTTTTTCAAAGCACTGTTGCTAATGACCTGATTGCTGTGCTGACAGCTAATTTGTTGGAATGTCAATTGAAATTTAGTAAACTAGTGGCTGCTGACAGAGCCAGTCACAAAGTGTCAAGCATTATATTAAAGATGGCAAAATGAACATACAATCTGAAAGAAATGTCTGCCAAAAGGATACTGGGTATTAGACATTTTTAGGAAATGTGTATTCACAAAGCACTTTAATTCCTCTTCAACCTGTCTTAGATCTTAGATTGTTAAGATAATGTGTGAGGGGAGAGAGAGAGAGAAGGAAACAAAGCCTGCATGTGAATGTTGAAAGTAAAGGCAAGTTTTCTTTAAACGAACAGTGTTAGCTTTATGTTGAAATGATGGGTGCTTTATCATCATTGTGTCTTGGGTGGGTTAGTTTGTCTGCACATTCCTGCTTTTTCCTCTCTTGGCTAAGAAAGCAAACAATGGCACACACAACAGCTTTTTCTGTCTTCCCTTCCTTTGCCAGCCCGATCCTGGCTGTTCCCAAAGAGGCTGGAACTTCCCTATGTGCAATATGCACTTTCCAATGTTTCCAGGAAGGTTGTTGAAAGAAAGTATCTCTTCCCTTCATTAAACATTTGTTAACCTCGGAAAAAATATATTTTGGTTTCATCAGGGCAGAGAGAAGGTATTTTGTATTTTTATAGGGGTAAGGGGTTTTTTTGGAAAAAAAAAATCTCCAGGATTTTCCCTCTTTGGGTTACCATGATGATGTAAATAATCTAATAAAATATGAACCACTAAGCCTTTGCATAGCAATCCAGAATTGCATTCCTGCTGCATGTCTCTATAGGCCAGCAGTGCTGAGCTTGGCTTGGCTACAGTGGAATTGTGTTTCAGGATTCTATTGATTGGCATTTAAAAAAAAATCAAGTCCACAGCTTGCTGGCCCTGTACAAAGTGTTTTTTTTTAAAATATAGATTGATGGTCTTACTTGAAAATATCTGTACTGTATTGTAATGTGTTAATATTAAACAATTAATCCTTGAAGCAAATTGTGACTAGTTGGAATTATGTACAAGTCTCTTTCACTGTTTTTTTTTTAAAAAAAGGTTTGACACTGATAGCAAGGTCTGTACCTCTCGTAGACTCTTAATATTACTTTTGTAATAGTTTTATTTTGATATGAACTATTATACTGTGTAATAATAATAATAGACTGGGAGTGCTGAAGTATTTCAAAAAGCATTACTTTCAGTTACATGAAACCTGGCTTTAGTTGAGTTCCAGAAACATTTCTACCTTACATACTATATCTTGAAGTCTTAGTTAAAAGGGTCTTTTTAACCATCTAGTAATTTACTGATTTTCGTGAAAGATGGAAATTTGTTGATTGACTAGGTTTAACAGAGAAGCCATTTTTCCTGTACATTTTCAGCAGTTTCCATAAAATATCAGGGCAGCTGAGAATAGAAAATACAGGAATTTATGTTCAGAACTTTGCACTACTTATAATATCTTTTACAACATCTGTTATTATACAATAACAGCGAACACCTTGATGCAAACAAAGTCATCACTAAAAGTCAACATGGGTTTGTCAAAAACAGATCATGCCAGACAAATCTTATTACATTCTTTGACCAAGTGACAAAATTAGTGGACCAGAGGAACGCTGTAGATATAATTTACTTGGACTTCAGTAAGGCATTTGATAAAGTAGATCACAACCTACTACTTGATAAGATAGAAAAATGTGGGTTAGATAGCATTACCACCAGATGGATTCATAGCTGGCTGACAGGCCGTACTCAGCGTGTGGTCCTCAATGGAACCGCATCTACATGGAAGGAAGTGTGTAGTGGGGTGCCCCAGGGCTCTGTTCTGGGCCCAGTGCTCTTCAATATCTTCATTAATGATTTGGATGAGGGGATAGATGGGGAACTCATCAAATTTGCAGACGACACCAAGCTGGCAGGAATAGCCAATACTCCAGAAGATAGGCTTAAGATACAGAAGGATCTGGACAGACTCGAACACTGGGCACTATCTAACAAAATGAAATTCAATGGTGAAAAAAGTAAGGTTCTACATTTAGGCAGGAAAAATCAAATGCATAGGTATAGTATAGGTGGTACCTTGCTCAATAGTAGTAACTGTGAGAGGGATCTCGGAGTCTTAGTAGACAATCACTTCAATATGAGCCAGCAGTGTGCTACAGCTGCCAAAAAAGGCAACACAGTGCTAGGCTGCATTAACAGAGGGATAGAATCAAGATCAAGTGAAGTACTAATACCACTTTACAATGCTTTGGTAAGGCCACACCTGATATACTGCATCCAGTTTTGGTCACCACGATGTAAAAAAGATGTTGAGACTCTAGAAAGGGTACAGAGAAGAGCAACCAAGATGATTAGGGGGCTGGAGGCTAAAACATAGGGAACGGTTGCTGGAATTGGGTATGTGTAGTTTAATGAAGAGAAGGGTGAGGGGTGACATGATAGCAGTGTTCCAATATCTCAGGGGCTACCACAAAGAAGAGGGAGTCAAGCTATTCTCCAAAGCACCTGAAAGCAGGACAAGAAGCAACGGATGGAAACTAGTCAAGGAGAGAAGCAACCTAGAACTAAGGAGAAACTTCCTGACAGTTAGAACAATTAACCGGTGGAACAACCTGCCTCCAGAGGTGGTGAATGCTCCAACACTGGAGGTTTTTAAGAAGAGACTGGACAGCCATTTGTCTGAAATGGTATAGGGTTTCCTGCCTGAGCAGGGGGTTGGACTAGATGACCTCCAAGGTCCCTTCCAACTTTATATATTATATTATATTATATTATAATACTAGGTCATCATTCAAAGCCTTTAGGCAGTGATCCTAGTTCTTGATTTTTGAGTCCAATCTCCCTGCTCATCTCCTATAGAGGGAAGAGTTGTTGGAGGAATAAACAACAGGTTAAAAGAAAAAAGGAAATTCCACAAGTGCTGGAGAACTCTTTCTGCTCTGAGAAGCAGCCCCCTAACACGGCACCATTGCAAATGCCTTCATTCTAGTGAGCTGAAATGCATTTGCCATGTAAGCTAAGGATATAGGACAACTCACCACCGCCACCTCACCTTTGCCACCTCATTCCGGCCCCCTTGCTGTGGGACAAGTCACTGAGGGAGAATGCTGGGGGAAAGGGAAAACTCCTCCTCCTCTGTAGCTCGGAGTGGGGGGGGGAAATCTGGGAGGGCAAAGTGGGGAGGGGATGAGGGAGAGAGTCACATATTTTTCTGTGCATAGGAGCTTCTGCCACAGAGTACAAGGGGTATTTGTGGGTGGGGGGGAGGTAAGCCAGATCAAGGAGGGAGGAGGTTGTCCTTGCATCCGGCATTCTCCAGTGAATTATCCCGTGGTGAATTGCTCCGCGGCGAACCCACTGGGGCCAGCCAGCAGCAGCAACCTGGCTGCAGCGAGTTGTCCCATTCCATATTATTTATACCATTGATTTTATTGGTGAGACAGCACCAGCCAAAGAGTTACACAGTTTTTTTAGAAATGAGAAATCTATTGAAAAACTTTGTATAAATTATTTTTTTAGGAAAGATGTTACTACTTTGTTTCCTAATCAATAATTCTATCATCAATAGATGATTGTATCTATGTTTCTGAAATTGCTATACTACTTGTTTTACCTTTGCTGAATTCTGGCCTAGTCTACTTGTAATTTGCTGGTCCACACTGGATCTGTAGCACTTGATTTATTCAGCTTTTTTTAAGTTTACCTCAGCTACTGCCCCATCTCTGCCATTTCTGCTTGTCTGACTATTCCATAATCTTTCATTACCATTCAGCATCACTGCTTGGCCCTTACTGCCACTACCAGCAGTTTTCAGCTTTCTCTGTGATCCTACTTTTCTTTGCTCTTCCTTGTAATTTTGTTATTTGTTTTCTGTCTCCATCACCATGATTAGCATGAAAGCCAAATCTTTTTTAAAGGGTCAGCTTGAACAGTTCAGAAAAGCAGAGTCTTTAAAAATGGGGGACAAAAAGGTGTAGGTGTTCCAATTGCTATGCATCCTTCCTTTCCCAGCTTGTACTAGTGTGCATGATTGATTTCTTGATGTATGTATGCTCCATCATGCCTAATATTTGCATGCATGTCTTCTATGCTTGATAGAAGTTATGTAAATAAGTCACAGATTAAAATAGCCAGGGCTTTTTTTCTCATAGAACACTCAGAACGGCGTTCTGGCACCTTGTTTTGCGCACACACACACACACACACACACAAGCTTTTGCACAAGCTGTACTACTCCCTCTATTGGCTTTCAAAAGCCTATTGGCTTTTGAAAGCCAATAGGAAATGCTGCTGAGTGGGCCAAAAGACCCGGCCGGCAAACGTTGCACAGGCAAGTTGTCTGCAGCGAAGGCAAGTTGGCAGGAACTTTGCATCCCTCCCTGCTGCCCAACTACACCATCTCAACTAGGTAAGTGAGGACAAGGAGTGGGAGGTGGGTTCTGCAGAGTCCATGTGGACTCCTTCCTTGTGCTCACCCGTGTCAGCCAGACTGGTTGCCTACCTGGTGCTGGACCTGTGCCCCCGCTCCCACCTCGTCCTGTGCACCTACGTGGCCACCCTGGAGCGCCTGGCCCTCAACACAATGCAGACTTCCACTGTGTTCTGTTCCCTCACCTTTGTATAAATGCGTGACTGCTGATTCCCAAGTGCGGGGGGGGGGAAAGAGGAATCCCTAACCTCGCATGGCTAAATTTCAATTTTGACCTTAGCATCCAGCCTGCAGCAATGTCAAACTGCTGTGCTGTTAGGGCATGGCCTCAGCACCCTCTCAGGGTCCGTGATGGCGGCAGCTGCCATGAATTCCAACGAGGAAGCCATTGCTATAGCAACCCCAAGCGAGCCGGTTCCTGGAATAATTTGCTGTTTCCACACTCTCTCATGTGAGGGGCCTCAACTTGGAAAGGCAGCCCTGCTCTTGCATCAGGAGAAGCAAGAAATAGATGCCTCCACTTTCCCCCCTAAAAACAGACGTACCACTTGAAGCAGAAAAGGAGAAAATATTTGAATACCTTTTTCTTAATTGGCCTATACTCTTTGGTTGCGCTGTGCCCTGTTTGCAACTCCGCTACTTACTGAGAGAAAGTTGGTGAAATCGCTTCCCGGGGGCACAAAAGGAAGAAAGATTGCTGAGAAGTGCTCTTACCTTTATACTGGCATCGTGAAGATTCTGGATTTCCCTCTCAGCCTTCCTATCCTAGGAAGATCCAGCAGAGATTGACCAAAAAGTTCATCTTGGGTCTGAATTCCCATGCAGTGAAAAGGAGAGGGCTTGCAACTTCTGGTTGTAGTTATCCACGTTTCTGCACACTGAGATAATCGGCCACTTGTACAAATACAGAGCCTATCATGCTTATGGATTACTGATTCACATTTCTTCTGTCCATGGGAGGGAAGCTTGGTAGATTCTAAATTTCATAATTTTACTTATTCCTTTGGCAGGGTATATATGAGAACAAGCTGCAAAGATCTTTTAAAACATGTTTCTACACATTTATATTTTTGAATCATAAATATTAAATTTTTGTTCTTTTCCATGATCCATACTAATGCTTTAGAAATATAATTTCCAGTTTTAGCTACAGTAAGCAAGCAAATTACACTAAAGCTAAATTTAACGTTACTTGTTAAAGATATTTACTATAGTTCAGAATTAGTATTCTTTCAGTCACAATCTTATTCCTATTCAATTTAGCTGATTTTAAAATGCGATGTAAAATCATAAGCACATAAAAAGAAAACAGCAGAAACAGCTGCAAATTAACTCAACAGTTCTATGCTTAGCAACATTTCCATTTAATCAAAGTCCTTGCTCTTTCCAAATCTATTTCAGGGTTTACTTTCTATATATACACAAACAATGGAAAATGAGTTTCTGGGCTGGTTCAAATTTTTTACACATTCCAAAAATTATGTCACGAGTGATGTATTTATAGGTATATAATTGACAGTACAATTGGCAGTGCAGACATGCCAAATGCTTCTAAAGTCAGAACCAAAATACATATATACACAATTTTTTCTCCCTTAAATTTTCAGGTAATGTATCTGTTCTGTATAAATATAAAAGCATGATAGGCTCTGTATTAGTACAAGTGGCCGATTATCTCAGTGTGCAGAAACGTGGATAACTACAACCAGAAGTTGCAAGACCTCCTTTTTACTGCATGGGAATTCAGATCCAAGATGAACTTTTTGGTCAATCTCTGCTGGATCTTCCTAGGATAGGAAGGCTGAGAGGGAAATCCAGAACCTTCACAATGCCAGTATAAAGGTAAGTGGACTTCTCGTCAATCTTTCCTCCTTTTGTGCCCCCAGGAAGCCATTTCACCAACTTTCTCTCAGTAAGTAGCGGAGTTGCAAACAGGGCACAGCGCAACCAAAGAGTATAAGCCAATTAAGAAATAAATAAATATATAAGTAAAATTATATAAATAAAAGATTAACAAGATGAGAGTCCTGGCACCTTTTTTTTTTTTTTTAGAAAAAAAGCACTGAAAATAGACACTCTGATCTTATCTTCCTTTTCCATTTGTTTTTATAACCGGGATAAGAGGAGTTGTCCATCATCTCTAAGTAACTTTTGAAAATGTGCTAATCCTTTTCCAAGCAAACCACTTCAATCAGTGTTCACGCCATGATGAACAAGCTTATTTTGTGGAACTCAGTCTTTTCATTTTCATCTAATTCTGTTTCCATTTGATATATTTCAAGGTTCCAGTTCTTTCCTTGAACTCTTCTGTTGCTTCTTTTAATGCCTTCTAATATTTCCTTACAATACGTCTTCCATAGCAATTTGTTGAACATGAACAACAATGTTCAAGGGTAGTACCTTCACCCATGCTCTCCTACTGAGTGCTGGATCTTAACTCTTAGTGACATATAACTCTGACTGACATTTGTTATTTTCATGTTTTCATATCAACTTTTACCATTCCTTCAGATACCATATTATCTTTTCTACTGTGTAGGTCTTCAACAATATCAGTTAATATCTAGTTTACAAAATTTGATGGGTGATTTTTTCCCCTCTCTGTCTGTGACATTTAATCTTCACAGATCACTAATTCCACCTTATTTTTCCCAACTACCTGTGACAGTTCCAGGGTCACTATTTCACTATCCATGTCAAGGGCTTTAATTTGGTGATATTCTGTGCCATGAACTGTCACAATGATTTGTGAATTCACAAATTCAGCCCATCTGTCCATTGTGGGAAAATGGATACGCAAAGGGTTACTATATTAACAAGAGTATGAAGAAGTCTCTGCCCCAATAAACAGGTAAATTTGGTGCTAAAATGGAAGTAATCTTTTGCTGAGATTTCTGTAACCCCTTTTCCCTTCCAAAAAATCTGGTTGAAAAAAAGCTTCTGATAAATTTGTTTTACCTGTCAAGAGCTTGACATTCATCCTGGTGGCTCCTCAAGTCCTCTTTACAAGGAAAGCTTGTTCGTGATCTGGACCATGCAAATCACTGGGAACATAAGGGAACACAGAACAGGTAACCAGTGCCTTAGTTCAGCATTAGCAACAGGTAGATTCATAAAATAGCCAATTGACTAATGATGATCCTCAGGTGATGCAGCAATTTGGACAAGCCAGCTATAGCCATTATCCATGCATCTTCTGCCATTTCTGCTCCTTCATTGTGCTATTATGCTCTGCAGGGGGAAAGAAACTTAAGTGGGAAGGTGATCTTATGAATTCTCAGAGTCTGGAAAAGATAATGGCAATTTAGAAACCATCACCACAAGCCTGGAACACTTACATTATTCCATTATCATCAAGAAAGCTCCCATCCAGCTCCCTTCCTGTCCATTAACAAGGATGTGAAGACACTTCCACCTTACCCACCTTTGAGATAATTTAGATACTAAAAGGAAAACACTCACCTGCAAAATTTTATGTAATCTGTAGTGTATGCCACTCAGCATACACAATGAACAGCACAGCAGGAGGCTGGACAGCTCCGGGCTATAACCATTTACGCGGGGGAAAAGCCTGGATGGTTCAAGCAGTTGACAGCCCCAGGCATGGTCAGCCCTGGCGGGAAGCCAGGGTTTAAATCTATTGGCCACCTGCACTGGCAGGAAGCCCAGGTTTGAATCGATTGGTTGTGATTCACCTGGGCAGGTATAAATAGATGCCAGGTATCCCCGTTGCCCCAGATTCATTCTGTTCCTGAATAAACGCATCGTTACCCAGCTCTTGTGTCCGACTTTCTGTGAACCACGCGACTTTGCATAATCTAATCTCTTCCCCTTTTCAATAGATCTGATCAAAGACACCTCTGTAAAAATCTTGTTTTGTGTAATCAGCTGTCAAAATTAGGCAGAGATCACAGTGAGGATCAGATCCTTTACTTGTGCCTGGCCTTCGAATGCTCACTGCATTCACTGTGCCTGGGAGAGATAGGGAAGCTTACCTGTAAATAAAGCCCTAACTTAGCTGGCATTCTATAAGAAGATCAAAACAGCTTTATTCCAAGGCATGTTAATTTATAACAGGGGTCTTCAAACTTGGCATGCTGGCTGAGGAATTCTGGGAGTCAAAGTCCACAAGTCATAAAAGGGCCAAGTCTGAAGACCCCTGATTTATCATAATATTTCCTTCCTAAAATCTCTTACCTGTAGTAGGTTGCTATGCAGGTGTCATGCAGGTGCAACTCTGCTGTGTATGAAAATAGTTACTAAAATAATGCAGGTGAGCAAACTGTTAGGTCAATATTACTTTGCAAACTCGTGTTACTATTAAAGGAACAATGGATTCCACCTGTCATAAATAGTCTAGTGCAGGGGTGTCAAACTGCTGGCCCACGTGCCAGATGCGTAACATCAAAACCGCACCCACCCCATTGCCGGTAATGGGGGGAAAAGTCACGATACGTCATGACACGTCATGTGACATCACGAGTTTGACACCCGTGGTCTAGTGGTTCCTGCACTGAGTAGAGAGTTGGGCTGTTCTCTAAAGTGTATTTCAAGGGCACAATTCTATGATTCTAGGAATGTGAGTAGAGTCCCCGAGTTTATTTATTTATTTATTTTTGGGACTTATATGCCGCCCTATCTCCCGAAGGACTCAGGGCGGCTAACAACAATAAAAAAAAAAACAATACACTTTCACAGCAACTTCTCTCTCCAATAAATCCCTACATTTTAGAGTTCTATATTCTTTGAACAACTTTGTATGAATGTCACCAATTTGCACACCTGAAACTTCTTGTAAGAAATTTTGATATGAAAATGTTCAAACGTTTCCCTTATCATTCTATGGTCGCTCTATATTTTGTTATTGTTATCCATTTTTTAAAAAAATAATAATACATTTTAAGAATACAACAAAGGTGCAAGATCATTCCAAGCCTTTCAGTCAAGAGTCTACCGTTAATGAAATAGGTCACGCTTTTGTAAGGGTAAAAATAAAGTTGAAAGAAATCTTGACCATTTTGTGCATTTATTTAAAATACAGCTCCTGTTTGGTCTAAATTTTTTCATAAAGATTTTAAAAATTTCTTTGAAAAATAATATAAATGTAAAACTGGCCTGCTGAAGATGACACTAAAGTGAGGTGAAAATTTGATTTCTGAAATCAGATGAAATAGATATAGTTTTTAATTTCTGACTGTTATGATGCAATCCTCAGCAAGTCCACTAGATGGTACTACGTTAAAATAATGATTCAGTTTTTGGTGGGGTTTTCTTCAAGATGTTATAAACTAAAGATAAAAATGAATGAGGTTTTGAGGAATTTGGTTAGGTAGCATGATCTGAAATGAACAACACACCAGAGAAATTGTATAAAGACTAAAATTATTTTGCTTAAACATGTTTTTCTATGGAATTTTTAAATGTAACTCCATATTATGGTATCCATACAAACCCTGAATTCCCAGGAGTCTGGAATCAATGGTATGGTCACTCCTATTAATTTTGATTAAAATAAACTACCACTTCATGGATTACTGCCTTGTCGTGGCGAAGGGGCTTGCGTAATTCAATGAAGCTATGAGTTATGCTGTGCAGGGCCACCCAAGACGGACAGGTCATAGCAGAGAGTTCTGACAAAACGTGATCCACTGGAGAAGGAAATGGCAATCCACTCCAGTATCTTTGCCATGAAAACCCCATGGACAGTACCAAAAGGAAAAAAGATATGTCGCTGGAAGATGAGCCCCTCAGGTCGGAAGGCGTCCAATATGCTACTGGGGAAGAGCAGAGGGCTAGTACTAGTAGCACCAGAAAGAATGAAGCGACTGGGCCAAAGCTAAAAGGATGCTCAGCTGTGGATGTATATGGTGGTGAAAGGAAAGTCCGATGCTGTAAAGATTTTTTCTCCATAGGAACCTGGAATGTAAGATCCATGAATCAAGGAAAGCTGGACGTGGTCAAACAAGAGATGACAAGACTGAACATTGACATCTTAGGAAACAGTGAACTAAAATGGACAGGAATGAATGAATTTAATTCAGATGACCATCAGGCATACTACTGCGGGCAAGAATCCCTCAGAAGAAATGGAGTAGCCTTCATAGTCAATAAAAGAGTAGGAAAAGCAATACTGGGATACAATCCCCAAAATGACAGAATGATCTCAGTTCGAATCCAATGCAAACCATTCAATATCACAGTAGTCCCAAGTCTATGCCCCAACCACCGGTGCTGAAGAGGATGAAATTGACCGGTTCTATGAAGCCCTACAGCACCTTATAGAACTTACACCAAAAAATGATGTCCTTATTATCATGGGGGATTGAAATGCTAAAGTAGGAAGCCAAAAGATAACCAGAATAACAGACAAGTTTGGCCTTGGAGTACAAAATGAAGCAGGGCACAGACTGATAGAATTTTGTCAAGAGAATACGATGGTCATAGCAAACACTCTTTTCCAACAACCCAAGAGACGGCTCTACACATGGACATCACCAGACGGTCAGAAATCAGATTGACTATGTGCTCTGCAGCCAAAGATGGAGAAGCTCTATACAGTCAGTAAAAACAAGACCAGGAGCTGACTGTGGCTCAGACCATGAGCTTCTCCTTGCAAAACTTAGGCTTAAACTGAAGAAAGTAGGGAAAAGCACTAGGCCACTCAGATATGAACTAAATCATATCCCTGATGAATATACAGTAGAGGTGACAAATAGATTTAAGGAATTAGATCTGAAAAACAGAGTGCCTGAAGAACTATGGTTGGAGGTTCGCAACATTGTACAAGAGGTAGCAACTAAAACCATCCCAAAGAAAAAGAAATGCAAGAAAGCAAAATGGCTGTTTGAGGAAGCTTTGCATATAGCTGAGGACAAGAAGGAAGCGAAAGGCAAGAGAGAAAAAGAAAGATACACCCAATTGAACGCAGAATTCCAGAGAATAGCTAGAAGAGATAAGAATGCCTTCTTAAATGAATAGTGCAAAGAAATAGAAGAAAACAATAGAATAGGGAGGACTAGAGATCTCTTCAAGAAAATTGGAGAGATGAAGGGAACGTTTCATGCAAAAATGGGCATGATAAAGGACCAAAATGTCAGGGACCTAACAGAGGCAGAAGAGATTAAGAAGAGGTGGCAAAATTACACAGAAGAACTATACAAGAATGAGCTTAACGTCCCTGATAACCATGATGAGGTGGTCACTGACCTTGAGCCAGACATCCTAGAATGTGAAGTGAAGTGGGCCTTAGGAAAGCTGAGCAACAACAAAGCTAGTGGAGGTGACAGTATTCCAGCTGAGCTATTCAAAATTTTAAAAAAACGATGCAGTAAAAGTGCTAAACTCAATTTGCCAGCAAATTTGGAAAACTCAACAGTGGCCACAGGATTGGAAAAGATCAGTTTACATTCCAATTCCAAAGAAAGGCAGTGTCAAAGAATGTTCAAACTATTGCACCATTGCACTCATTTCACATGCTAGTAAGGTTATGCTTAAAATCCTACAAGCTAGACTCCAGCAGTATGTGGATCGAGAACTACCAGAAGTACAGGCAGGATTTCGAAGAGGCAGAGAAACTAGAGATCAAATTGCCAACATATGCTGGATCATGAGAAAGCTAAGGAGTTTCAGAAAAACATTTACTTCTGCTTCATGGACTATGCTAAAGACTTTGATTGTGTGGATCATAACAAACTGTGGCAAGTTCTTAAAGAGATTGGCGTACCAGACCATCTTATTTGTCTCTTGAGAAACCTATATGCGGGTCAAGAAGTAACAGTGAGAACTGGACACGGAACCACTGACTGGTTCAAAATTGGGAAAGGAGTCCAGCAAGGCTGTGTACTGTCACCTTGCCTGTTTAACTTATATGCAGAGCACATCATGAGAAAGGCAGGGCTAGATGAATCAAAAGATGTAAAAAAGTACAAAAATACAGATGTAAAAAAGTAAACAAATAAACAAATAAAAATGTTCTATAGCAGATAAATATTAAAAGGGTTATAAATTATAGGTTAAAATGGCCAATCACAGATACACATGAAGGGGTTGGTGGGGGAAGGACTCAGCTTGGAAGTCAGCATTGGTCCAAAGGGTTCAGGAAATACAACACTTCAGGGAAGCCCATGTGAATCCCAGTAAGTTTAAATTCTTATGCTCTTTATGATGAAGCATCTTTGTAACCAATAGACTGATTAAGATATGTGTGACTTCATTACGCATCTGATTAGACACTAGAGAGAAGTTTCTAATATGATTTTTCCTGTCGTTTAGCATGTTTAGAAGCAACCACAGAGATGACAGATGACAGATACACTCTTCTGCTAAAGTATAATGCTGAAAAAGATCAGTTTTATAAACCGAGGAAAAATCTTCCATGCGTTAGAATATAAGTTATTTTGTATCGAGCCCTTCTGCTGCTGAATGTAAGGAAGGTTGTGCTTAAATGGAGATGCTTGTAAGTAAAGCCAATCAATTTGAAAGAAGGCAATATGCCAGCACTAGATCTAAATTCATTTTAAAACGCAATTGCATAAATGAAGTCTACTTCCCATGATCCAATTTTCTTGTTTATCCATAATTCCTGTTGCTCTTTTGACTATCTCAAAATGGTAAATGAAGTCTGCTTTTCTAAATCTGGGAAGATGCGATAACAGAACACAAAATGATAGCTAAATGTTTTTTATGGTGTGATGTGAAATTTTGGGAAGGTGAACTGTTTATCAGGAGCTCTACCAGACTTACCAAATCTACAACATTCGTGCTGCCTTAGAAAAATACAAGGTCCACCCAGTGGTGGGATTCAGCTGGTTCGCACCACTTCAGCAGAACCGGTAGCTAATTTTTTGTTGCCCAGGCCCAGAGTGGACTTCCAGAAGCAGCATGCATACAGACAACCGGTTGTTCACATATTTGAATCCCACCACTGGACCCACCATTTACTCTGTCCAGAAACCTAGAGAAAGCTCTGCTATTAGCTAGAGAATTGTCAGTTGCAGTTACCTGGAATGCAGCATGTGTCACAAGTGAGATTTAGCATATAGGAACTGTTTGGTTGTGCGATAATGTATTCCTTGTAGCCTAACTAAACAAAGAATTGCAGGTCTTTGATGTCTCCACTGCAGTTTGCTTCTGTTTTGAGCATGGTTTTGCAATCTGCTTGAAGATATTTTATGAACCAAGTGGCAAACAAATGTAAACACCGTGAAAGAAAATCATATAAGTGTAAATTTTCAGTGGTGGTATTCAGATTATCTGTGCCTATTCCCCGTTGGTAAAATAAGCAAATGTATTCTATCAAAGAGAATTAATCATTTTACAATAGAATTGAATATATTTTACAAATTATGGCAAACTTTACCTAGAGTAATTTAAAAAATATAAAGGTAAAGGTTCCCCCGCACATGCGTGCTAGTCGTTTCCAACTCTAGGGGCCAGTGCTCATCTCCATTTCAAAGCCGAAGAGCCAGCGCTTGTCCGATGACGTCTCCGTGGTCATGTGGCCGGCATGACTAGACGCCAAAGGCGCACGAAACACTGTTACCTTCCCACCGTAGTGGTCCCTATTTTTCTACTTGCATTTTTTACATGCTTTCGAACTGCTAGGTTGGCAGAAGCTGGGACGAGTAACAGGCGCTCACTCTGTTATGCAGCGCTCGAGATTCGACCCGCCAAACTGCCGATCTTCTGATTGACAAGCTCAGCGTTCTAACCAGAAGTCCAGTTTGGCTTGCAGGAGACTTTTCCTGCACCTGCCTTTGTTTCTATAAGAGCCTCCCATTATGATCCTTTTCCCTGGGCCCTTCTGCCACTGTAATAGATGCCACAATACCATCCTGTCTATCTGGGAACCCAGTTATGTTTCTAGGCATGTGGGCATATTCAACAGTGATGGCTGGTGACCTTTCAAGGAAACAAAGGATGGCTAATTGTAGGCAGTGCCAACGTTCTCTGCCATTTTCTACTCTTTCCTTCCTCTGCAAGGACTCTAAGAATACTCAAGTGAGGGTGGAGACTTTGCCAAGTTTCTGCCACACTCCCTTGAGATAGATTAAGAATGTCCTTTCAGGAGCCTAAAATGCCACCGGTATGGAGAAAATGCTCAGCTCAGACATGAATTTGGGTTGGCATAGCAACTTCCTTAGTTTTCCCTTGCCCATGGTTTTAGACAAAATCGGAGGTCTGACTCATGAACTGCTCTGATACGTGACGATAAATAAAGTGACGATAAATAACTCTCCTGGTTATGAGTGGAGTTATAATGTGATTTCACCATAGATCTCAGAAACATTAGCTAGGTTTTAGGCCACATGAACAATGAAAGGTTTTTTTCCCCTGCTTTCTTTGCTGAGATTCCTCATCTTAGGTTATTTGCCCTCTGTGGCCTGGCAGACCAAGGCCTTCTCCCACATAAAGTGAAGTAATCAAGTCCCAAAATACAATCTTTGAGTTCTACTGAAAACAAAAATAAAGCTTTCATTGACCTGGAGAACAAGTCTACAGAACAGATTTGAGAAACTCCATGTAGAGTCTGATTGTAGCCCATCTGTTATTTTGTAGTGGATGGAGGCTGAAATGTAAATCACCCAGTTGGAAGGTAAATTCAGAGAGTCTAATATATTGAGAAGTTGTATAACCTTGTTAAAAGTTAACAAAACAGAACAATTACAAATGTTGCATTGGTCAATTAGTCTCATTCTTCTGCAGTTATCAGCCTAACACAGAGGAACTCTTTCCCTGGGCTCTGGGGTCATGGAATTGAGCCCATGTTTATTGGCTGCATGGCTTCCCTACAGCTATGTTTTCTCTCTCTCTCTCTCTCTCTCTCTCTCTCTCTCTCTCTCTCTCTCTCTCTCTCTCTCTCTCTCCTATTTAGCAAGAAGGGCAACCATATAAATCAATCTAAAAAATAAATTAAGCAAATGCTTCCTTATCTTTAGGCGTCCAGATTTCACAATTAATAATTCCTTCTATTTATTTGTAACACACCTTTATTATTTTTACAAATAACTGAAGGTGGCAAACATATCCAACACACTTTCTTCCTCCCATTTCCCCCGTAGTAACAATAACCCTATGAGGTTTGTTGGGCTGAGAGAGAGTGACTGGCTCAAGGTCATCCAGTTGGCTTTCATGGCCAAGGAAGGACTTAAACTCCCGGTCTCTTGCCTTCTAGCCCAGTGTTCTTCAACCACTGTTCCGCGGCACACTAGTGTGCCGCGAGATGTTGCCTGGTGTGCCGTGGGAAAAATTGAAAAAACACTGACCTAGGAGACAGTGGTGAGAGGAGGAGGAGGAGGAGGAGGAGGAACAGCCGCGGGCGGAGCGGCGCTGCAAGACTCTCTGGCGGGGAGCGCTGGGCACCGGAGCCTTGGCTAAGCTGATGGCCCTACTTCGCTGGAAGCAAAAGCCCGGGAAAAGAAGTGGGCTCGACCTCTCTAGGCACCAGGGCTCCACGGCAGCGTAGCTCCGCCCCCTTCTCTGGCTTCGGAGGGTCTCTTGCTGAAGAGAGAGAAGCTGGGGAGAGGCGACCGGCTCACTTATCGGAAGAGGACGGACGGGCGGCCAGCCTGGCTCGCCTGAGCTGTCGCGTGGTTGGTTGCCTGCAACGTTTGAAAAAGCTCTTCTTCCCCAGCACGCGCCACTTACTCCTTACTCCCCGCGCGGCTGAGGATGCGAGACTCCCGCCTGGTCGGCTGCCTGGCTCCGCTTTCTTTGCTCGCCACGACCTCTTGCCCCAGCCCAAAATAGAGGGATCTGACCGCTTCGCTCTTGGAGGCTTTGCTTGCGTCTGAAAAATTACATGGCTGATTTTTTTTTAACCTGTCCTTTTGATATGTTGCATAATAAAATGTCCTTTGGACCAAAGCAATTAAAAACCTTTGGGGTTCCCCCCCCCCTCTGGAGTGATGTGCTTTTGATGGTAAAGGTGAGAAAGAAAGAAAAAAGGAAGGGAAAAAAGGAGAAAGGGGGAAGGGGAAAAGGGAGGGAGAAAGAAAAAAAAGGAGAATAGAAAAGAAAGAGAGAGAGAGAGAGGAAGGGAGGAAGGAAGGAAGGAAAAAAAGCAGGAAGAAAAATTAAAAAGAAATGCAAGTAGCTTCCAGTTTCCACAACAAGTAGAAAGCAAGAAATTGAGAGAGGGAGGGAAAGAAAGTGGGAGAGAGAAAGGAAGGAAGGAAGATAAAGAAAGAAAAGAGAGGGAGGGAAGAGAGGGAAGGAAGGAAGGAAGAAAGAAAAGAAGAGAAAAAAGAAAATACAGAAAGATAAATTAAAAAGAAATGCAAGCTTTCCTTTTCCTTCACAGCAAAAACAAACAAACAAAAGCCCCAAAATAAAATAAAATAAAATAAAGAGGATAAGAATAAGAAGAAGAAGAAGAAGAAGAAGAAGAAGAAGAAGAAGAAGAAGAAGAAGAAGAAGAAGAAGAAGAAGAAGAAGAAGAAGAAGTAGTTGGAAGGGACCTTGGAGGTCATCTAGTCCTGGTGGAGCAGTGGGCTAATGCCTCCTTAAGTAACACCAGCTGCCTGCAATTAGTGCAGGTTCGCATCCCACCAGGCTCAAGGTTGACTCAGCCTTCCATCCTTCCGAGGTAGGTAAAATGAGGACCCAGATTGTTGGGGGCAATTAAGCTGACTTTGTAATATTGCCGCTTGGGGGGGTGTATGAAAGCCCTAATAAGCAGGCATATACATAGAATGAAGGCTACTGCTAAGCTTGTAAGCCGCCCTGAGTCTTCGGAGAAGGGCGGGATATAAATGGAATTAAAATAAAAAAAATAGTCCAACCCCTTGAGAACACAGGCCATCCTCGACTTACGACCGTTCGTGTAGCGACCGTGGGGAGGTCCAACGGTGCGGAAAACGGTGGAGTGCCTCGTGATTTTTTTCATGAAACAAGTGTGCCTTTGCCCAAAAAAGATTGAAAAACACTGTTCTAGCCTGATGCCTTAATCACTAGACCAAACAGGCTCTCCCTACTTACCTAGTACCCAATTAAGTCTTCTCATATTCATTTCACCCAAATATGTCCACTTCTGCAGATGCTCAAGAAGATTTTTGTGGACAAAAATAAATCCAGAAGCCGGCCCTTTGGAATTCAGTTTTGTGGAAGGCTGAGATTTGGATAAGGGGCAAAGATAGTAGGAGGAATAGAATGGAGTGCAAACAAAGGTTAAAATGGTGAAACAAAAATTAGGAAATGTCATCAGATTGTCCAGATAGGTGACTTCATCCTGTGATGATATTTGCAGAGGTTCCTAGTTACAAATATCAACCAGCTCTCCATAAATGGAAAAATGGAAAAATGGAATAAATTTCCAAAGAGGAGTGCTTGGTGCTCTCTGAGCTGGCTTGTTTTCTTACAGACATTTCATTACCCAAACTAGGTAACATCATCAGTGGCTGATGATGTCAGAGCGTGCAGTCTTATTGTGCGAGATAACCAAGGAGTAAACACAGTAAATGGTGGTTTATCTTACACTATCTACAATATCAAAACCAGGAACAATATACATACACATGCTAATACAGCAGGATCCAACAAACCACAGTTACAGCAGGAAATAGAAGAGAAAGAACACATCAGCAGAGGCTTCCCTTTATACAAAGGCTCTTAAAGAGACACAGACCCTGCTGAATCATTCCCATCATTACATCTTACACCTTACATTACATAAGCTGGTTAGCTGTTAAATCAATACCTTGACAGATGATTTTAGCTAGTTTGGGTAATGAAATGTCAGCAAGAAAACAACCCAGCTCAAAGAAACCCACAAATGGAACACACAGCTAGAGCAATTTAAACTATTTAAAAGAAACAGACTAAACAAAAGAGGAGGTGGAGTTGCTCTCTATATAAGAAATAACTTTATCTCTACAGAAATAGAGCACAACAATGATGAAAACAGTAAACTTGAATGCATTTGGGTCAATATAAAAGGGGGGGGGAATGACATTGCCATAGGTGTATACTATAGGCCACCCAACCAAGCAGAGGAAATAGATGAACTTTTTGCTAGTCAGCTAACTAAGGTATGTAGGAAGCACATCACAATAGTAATGGGGGACTTTAATTACCCTGATATCAACTGGGAGACAAACTCTGCACCAAGTGGAAGATCAAACAGATTCCTGACAAACCTAGCAGACAACTTTCTCTCCCAAAAAGTAGAGAAGGGAACTAGGGGATTAGCCATATTGGATTTAATTCTCACTAACAGAGATGAAATGATAGAAACTGTCGAAGCCACAGGAACCTTGGGGGGAAGTGATCATGCAATATTGGAATTCAACATTCTGGAAGCACAAGCAATAGAACACAGTCAAACAAGGATCTTAGATTTTAAAAGAGCTAATTTCAATAAACTTAGAGAGACCTTGGGAAGAATTTCATGGATGAGAATCCTAAAGGGGAAAACAACTCAAGAAGCTTGGGAAATTTTGAAAAGTGAGATAATAAAGGCCCAGTCTAGCACAATACCAACAAAGAAGAAAAATAACAGCTCTCAAAAGAAAACAGCATGGCTGCATAAAGAACTCTCTGATAAATTGAAAGATAAAAAGGACAAGTATAAGAATTGGAGATGGAGAAGCTCTATACAGTCAGTAAAAACAAGACCAGGAGCTGACTGTGGCTCAGACCATGAGCTTCTCCTTGCAAAGTTTAGGCTTAAACTGAAGAAAGTAGGGAAAAGCACTAGGCCACTCAGGTATGAATTGAATCATATCCCTGTTGAATATACAGTAGAGGTGACAAATAGATTTAAGGAATTAGATCTGATAGACAGAGTGCCTGAAGAACTATGGACAGAGGTTCGCGACATTGTACAACAGGTAGCAACCAAAACCATCCCAAAGAAAAAGAAATGCAAGAAAGCAAAATGGCTGTCTGAGGAAGCTTTGCAAATAGCTGAGGAAAGGAGGGAAGCGAAAGGCAAGGGAGAAAAACATAGATATGCCCAATTGAATGCAGAATTCCAGAGAATAGCTAGAAGAGATAAGAATGCCTTCTTAAATGAACAGTGCAAAGAAATAGAAGAAAACAATAGAATAGGGAGGACCAGAGATCTTTTCAAGAAAATTGGAGAGATGAAGGGAACGTTTATTGCAAAAATGGGCATGATAAGGGACCAAAATGGCAGGGACCTAACAGAGGCAGAAGAGATTAAGAAGAGGTGGCAAAATTACACAGAAGAACTATACAAGAATGAGCTTAACGTCCCAGATAATCACAATGAGGTGGTCACTGACCTCGAGCCAGACATCCTAGAATGTGAAGTGAAGTGGGCCTTAGAAAAGCTGAGCAACAACAAAGCTAGTGGAGGTGACAGTATTCCAGCTGAGCTATTCAAAATCTTAAAAGACAATGCAGTAAAAGTGCTACACTCAATTTGCCAGCAAATTTGGAAAACTCAACAGTGGCCACAGGATTGGAAAAGATCAGTTTACATTCCAATTCCAAAGAAAGGCAGTGCCAAAGAATGTTCAAACTATCGCACCATTGCACTCATTTCTCATGCTAGTAAAGTCATGCTTAAAATCCTACAAGCTAGACTTCAGCAGTATGTGGATCGAGAACTACCAGAAGTACAGGCAGGATTTCGAAGAGGCAGAGGAACTAGAGATCAAATTGCCAACATACGCTGGATCATGGAGAAAGCTAGGGAATTCCAGAAAAACATCTACTTCTGCTTCATTGACTATGCTAAAGCCTTTGATTGTGTGGATCATAACAAACTGTGGCAAGTTCTTAAAGAGATGGGAGTACCAGACCATCTTATTTGTCTCTTGAGAAACCTATATGCGGGTCAAGAAGCAACAGTGAGAACTGGACATGGAACCACTGATTGGTTCAAAATTGGGAAAGGAGTCCGGCAAGGCTGTATACTGTCGCCCTGCCTATTTAACTTATATGCAGAGCACATCATGAGAAAGGCAGGGCTAGATGAATCAAAAGTTGGAATTAAGATTGCCGGAAGAAATATTAACAACCTAAGATACACAGATGATACCACTCTAATGGCAGAAAGTGAAGAAGAACTAAAGAGCCTCTTGTTGCGGGTGAAGAAGGAGAGTGCAAAACTTGGGTTGAAACTTAACATTAAGAAAACCAAGATCATGGCATCTGGCCCTCTCAATTCCTGGCAAATAGATGGGGAAGAAATGGAGGTAGTGACAGATTTTATTTTCCTGGGCTCCAAGATCACTGCAGATGGGAACTGTAGCCAAGAAATTAAAAGACGCTTGCTCCTGGGGAGGAAAGCCATGGCAAATCTAGACAGCACACTAAAAAGCAGAGACATCACCCTGTCAACAAAAGTGCGTATAGTCAAGGCTATGGTCTTCCCAGTTGCAATGTATGGCAGTGAAAGTTGGACCATAAGAAAGGCTGAGCGCCAAAGAATTGAGGCCTTTGAACTATGGTGCTGGAGAAGACTCCTGCGAGTCCCTTGGACTGCAAAGCGATCAAACCGGTCAGTCCTAGAGGAGATCAATCCCGACTGCTCTTTAGAAGGCCAGATCCTGAAGCTAAAACTCAAATACTTTGGCCACCTAATGAGAAGGAAAGACTCACTGGAGAAAAGCCTAATGCTGGGAAAGATCGAGGGCAATAGAAGAAGGGGACGACAGAGAATGAGGTGGCTGGATGGAGTCACTGAAGCAGTAGGCGTGAGCTTAAATGGACTCCAGAAGATGGTAGAGGACAGGAAGGCCTGGAGGAATGTTGTCCATAGGGTCGCGATGGGTCGGACACGACTTCGCAGCTAACAACAACAATAAGAATTGGAAAGAGGGGCACATAACTAAGGCAGAATATCAGCAAACAGCCCATGCCTGCAAAGATGAAGTGAGGGAAGCTAAGGCTCAGAATGAACTAAGGCTTGCGACCAAAGTCAAAAATAACAAAAAAAAGCTTCTTTCAACATATAAAAAACAAGAAAAAGGTTAAGGAAATGATTGGTCCATTAGAGGGGGAAAGTGGCAAGAAGGTGACAAGCAACAGGGAGAAATCAGAACTATTTAACTCGTTTTTTGCATCTGTCTTTACACAAAGGGAAAACACAGTCCAACCTACCAAAACCAGTGCCATAAAAAACAGAATAGAAACGCAAGTTAAGATAGGCAAGAAAATGGTAAGTGAGCACCTGTCCAGCCTAGACGAGTTCAAATCACCAGGACCAGATGGATTACACCCCAAAGTTCTCAAGGAACTGGCAGACGTGATCTCAGAACCACTGAACTATATTTTTCAAAGATCCTGGAGCACTGGGGAACTACCAGAGGACTGGAAGAGAGCTGATGTAGTTCCCATCTTCAAAAAAGACCTATCAGCCTGACCTCAATATCTGGGAAGATTCTGGAAAAGATAATGAAACAACAAATCAGCAAACACCTTGATGCAAACAAAGTCATACTAAAAGTCAAAATGGGTTTGTCAAAAACAGATCATGCCAGACAAATCTTATTGCTTTCTTTGACCAAGTGACAAAACTAGTGGACCAGAGGAATGCTGTAGATATAATTTACTTGGACTTCAGTAAGGCATTTGATAAAGTAGATCACAACCTACTACTTGATAAGATAGAAAAATGTGGGTTAGATAGCATCACCACCAGATGGACTCGTAGCTGGCTGACAGGCCGTACTCAGCGTGTGGTCCTCAATGGAACTGCATCTACATGGAAGGAAGTGTGTAGTGGGATGCCCCAGGGCTCAGTTCTGGGCCCAGTGCTCTTCAACATCTTCATCAACGATTTGGATGAGGGGATGGGGAACTCATCAAATTTGCAGATGACACCAAGCTGGCAGGAATAGACAATACTCCAGAAGATAGGCTTAAGATACAGGAGGATCTTGACGGACTCGAACACTGGGCGCTATCTAACAAAATGAAATTCAATTATGAAAAAAGTAAGGTTCTACATTTAGGCAGGAAAAATCAAATGCACAGGTATAGCATAGGTGGTACCTTGCTCAATAGTAGTAACCGTGAGAGGGATCTCGGAGTCCTAGTAGACAATCACTTCAATATGAGCCAGCAGTGTGCTACAGCTGCCAAAAAAGCCAACACAGTGCTAGGCTGCATTAACAGAGGGATAGAATCAAGATCACATGAAGTACTAATACCACTTTACAATGGCTTGGTAAGGCCACACCTAGTATACTGTATCCAGTTTTGGTCACCACAATGTAAAAAAAAGATGTTGAGACTCTAGAAAGGGTACAGAGAAGAGCAACAAAGATGATTGGGGGACTGGAGGCTAAAACATATAGGGAACGGTTGCTGGAATTGGGTATGTGTAGTTTAATGAAGAGAAGGGTGAGGGGTGACATGATAGCAGTGTTCCAATATCTCAGGGGCTGCCACAAAGAAGAGAGTCAAGCTATTCTCCAAAGCGCCTGAAGGCAGGACAAGAAGCAACGGATGGAAACTAATCAAGGAGAGAAGCAACCTAGAACTAAGGAGAAACTTCCTGACAGAACAATTAACCGGTGGAACAACCTGCCTCCAGAAGCTGTGAATGCTCCAACACTGGAAGTTTTTAAGAAGAGACTGGACAGCCATTTGCCTGAAATGGTATAGGGTTTCCTGCCTGAGCAGGGGGTTGGACAAGATGACCTCCAAGGTCCCTTCCAACTTATTATTATGAGAGAGAGAGAGAGAGAGAGAGAGAGAGAGAGAGAGAGAGAGAGAGAGAGAGAGAGAGAGAGAGAGATCAGGTTATTCCATGCCGTTATTTCCACTTGTTTGAGGTCATTAATTAATAAAAATGTAATGTCGAAAAGGATAGATCCTTTTAATTTATCTCGAATGCACTGAACTTTTTATAACGGCAACCACTTTATTTTAAAATGTCTATGCTGTTCGCCCAGAATCTCTAAGTCACCGTGGGACCCTATTGATATTTCCCTGATGGCGCGAAGGTCCCCTGGATCCCAGCTCAGGAATCAGTCACGTGGCCTCTTTTTACAGCAGATTCCTGAGTTTGTTTGCTGGTCGTTTCGGAGATTTCTGATTCCAGCCTTTTATGCCTGCTTTTCCCCGTGGGAGGTAAGGCGCGATGTTGGATTTGATTCTAGGCTGAGACAAACCGCTGCTAATCAATCTCTGTTCTTCCGCTCACTTAGGGGGCGGAAAAGGCGGAGAAGGTCAAGCGGAGGTTAAAACCTTGGAAGAAGGTCTGAAAAGACCCACTCCCCGTGTGTGTGTGTGTGTGTGTGTGTGTGTACACACACACACACACACACATATCACTCTGCCTTAGACCTACAACTTCCCGAGCGCTCTCCTTCTTCCTCTTCGTTGCAACGATCGCTGCCCTCGGAGGGGCGCCCAGAGAGATGGGGGGAAAGCAACCCCGACGGCTTTTCTTGTTGGTTTGCATTTGGCTTGCGTTGCCGTTGGGTTAGCGAAGGCTTCCCTTCTCCTGCGGGGCTCGTGTCCCTTTAAGAGCCCTGGTGGATTGGAGCACATAACCACATTGTCTGAGGAGCACTGGCCGGGGAGGAGTCCCTCCCGCATCTGCAAACTCTGGACAGAGACAGACTGGAGGAGGTAGAGCGAGAGAGGGAGGAGGAGGAGGAGGAGGAGGAAGAGGAAGCAGACGCCGAGGGTGGTGTGGCTGGCTCCTGCCTATCCAAGTTGCCCGCGAGCTGCGCGTAAAAGTTTGTTACTGTACGTTTTCTGTAGGGAGCCGGGATTCCACCGCCCTCCCGAAGAAGGGGGCTCTTTCGCCTCTTCCTCTCTCTCTCTCTCTCTTCCTCTCCCCCTCACCCCGATTTCCCCCTCCCTTTCAGCCCGAGGTTTGCCCCGTTTTCTGCTTTGCTTCTGGGGTTCGCGTGGCAGACGACCAACGCTATGCCCCGGAAGAGTATCGTGGAGGTGAAGGTGCTGGACGTGCAGAAGAGGCGAATCCCCAACAAGCACTATGTGAGTCTGGGGAACTCCGGGGGGGGGGAGTGGGCAGGGTGGAGATTGATTGGCAGAGCCGACCGTTCCTGGTTTTCCAGTGGGAAGCGGACCGCTCGGTTTGGGACGGAGCTCTTCGACCAGGAGTCTCTCCCAAGGGGCAATGGGCAGGCTGGGGGGAGGGAGGCTAAACTGGCACAAAGAGCCTGCCAGATGGCTGTCCTGACTGAGGATGATGGAATTGCAGTCCAGCGCATCGGGAAGGGCACCAGCTTGGAGAAGGCCCTCTCAAGGATCTCCCTCCCCACCCTTTTGCAACTTCTGTGTGGTCCCTTCCTTTCTCTGCTAGATCTACCCAGTGAATGTTGTAATTGGAGCATTTCGCCTGTGCCTGTGCTGCAACTTCCCAAGCAGGAAGTTCTTACTGCTGCCTGATGTTGTTGTTTTTTCCCCCTCTCCCTTTTCTTTTTTCAGTATTGATTTTTACAAAGGCAGGGCTGTACTGACCATCCAGCATTGTAGGTGTGACTGCCACTTCCCTTGGCATTTATTTATTTATTTGTTGTCTTAAAATGTGCTTGAAAGGTTAAACTGCTGGAGAGGATTTGGAGAGCAGCTGCTGTCCTGACAGAGAATCCGCTACATTTGGTCTCTCCCTTTTGAAAAGAAAGTAGTGGCTTTTTTCTGCCAGATTTGTCTTCCCACTCCACGTTTTGGGTTTCCTAGGGAAAGCTGAACGCCTGCCCTGGGATAGGTCAGCTGGGCTGGATGTAGGAGAGGTACCCTTCAGACAAGATGATGAAGATGATGATAGTTGCCTATTCCCATAGAGTCAGGGCAGCCTACAGAAACAAATTGAGAAAAAAGCAGTTTAAAAACATTTTTGGGCTAATCCGCCGTATTAGTGTCCGGTATGCTTTGCAAACATTGTAAGGCAAGAGAACTTTA
This sequence comes from Vipera ursinii, assembly GCF_947247035.1. Taxonomy (NCBI): domain Eukaryota; kingdom Metazoa; phylum Chordata; class Lepidosauria; order Squamata; family Viperidae; genus Vipera; species Vipera ursinii. The sequence goes on along the minus strand of NC_139513.1, from coordinate 96,947,160 downwards.
CTGCATAGGTTTGTAGTACTGGATTCTCTCTGGGGACTTGAATCCTCAGAGGCTGATGCCTGCAATTGGTTGGATGCTGCAGTGTATTGGCTCAAGAAAAGCAGAATGCATCTGCAGAATAGCAAATATCCCCCATTCCAGGGTTTATTCTCATCTTGAGTATCTGGTTTATTTCCTGATGAATCCCACAGTTAACCAGCTCCTGCCATCACTTCATTTAGTGCAATAAACATTCCTTATGCATTACAGCTTGGGTGGGAATGCATTGTTTAGCCCCAAAGAGTTGGCTAGTGATTGAACTGTTAAAGAATCTGAAACAATGCTTGGATTAATTTATAGCAAAAGTGGAAAGCCATAGGGGTGAAAAAAACCAAAAAGGTCTGAAGGCTGAAGCCGATTGCTCTTGATCATAAGAAGTTGAGTAGGAGATGTCTAGGATGCAGAGGAGAACAAGGAGTGAATGGTGTTATAGAACGAGACAGTTGTATTAGAATACAGGTTTCTCAAATATTGCTGTCTGTAATTTCTGCTTACTGAATTGAAAGCAAATGACTGCAATGCATATACCTCTAGTGGGGGGTTTTATATTCAAACTTTCTTTTATTTTTGGCAAAAAAAATATCTCTTATCAGACATGAGAGTGCTTTCTTTTTGGGGTGATAAATTGATAATGGCAATACAATTCTGTTCAGATTATTCTGCCTTTTATAGAGCTTGCCTGCTCATCAACAATGGTCAGACATTATGCTTACAAGGTTTACTTTGGTGTTTTTTTTTGGGGGGGGGGAATTGGGATCTATCTATGGAGTAGTAGAATAGTAGAACAATAGAAGCTCCTATCCACTTGGAATTAAGGATAAGGAAATATCTCAGGGCATACAGTCAATTCAGAAATGTGTTTTCAGGATCAAAGTTCATCTAACAGTTCTGTTTCCACAAAGTTTGTTATTCAGTTATCTTTGTTTTTACAATCTAATTCATGATCTTTCTCTGTGTAGCAGAAACAATAAGTTAGAAATTGTTTGAAATCTATTGCAAATTGCCCTGTTCTACCAGCCTATTTATGACTATATTAAGCCTATCTTTGTAATGCTTCAGAGTTTTGTAAATAAAAGGAAAAAAGCTTCTCAAGGATCTTTGAATGTAACTTTTTAAAGAAGGATCCTGATTCCATCTTTTCTCTGAGGAGCTCAAAATGATATGTACTTGATATCACCTGGTCACAGTTTTGTCACAAAAACTCCGTGAAATAGACTCTGGTGATTGATCTCACTCAGCCTGAAAGTAGAGTGGAGAGTCCATTCTGGATCTCTCTTTCCTAATCTGAGATTATAACCAGTACATATCACAACATAGCTGGCAATCTCCCAAAATCCAATACTGGTGTGAGACAATACAGCCAGTGGGAGGGGGAGGGAGATTCGGAGGGAAGGCAGAAAGAAAGGAGAGTGATTAACATTTTGTGTCTGTTTTGATTATTTCCAAGAAGAACTTCCTTACATTCAGCAAAACTTCATTTCCAATTAGGTTTGTGTAAAATGAAGGACCATGATGTGCTTGGTTTGGATACAGATAATATTGTTTTTCATCTGAATGCAGCCTGCTATCATGTTAAACTGACAGAGAGTTTTGGAAAGTCTCATTCTTGCCTGTTATTATACATAATAACAGATATACTTCTGCTTTAAAATGCACCTGAAACATCTTTGGAAAATTCCACACAGAAAAATGCTGATTAGACATGGCCTGGTTTTGTGGAGTGTTATAGTGTGCAAGAAAATAAGCAGTATGAGGAAAGGATCCAGGATGCTCAGTGCTAATATTATTAGTGCAGATCACAGAAAGAGAGGTTTTTTTTTTAGTTCTTTGGAGAAGGCTAGGGAGTTGTCTTCTGATGCTCACAGCGTAATCATTGTGATAGTAAAGCTGCTCATTTCAAATATTTGTAAGGTTTCACTTGCATACCTTGTGACTTAAATGAGACCATCTTATTTCCTATCTAAAACTGAACTCCTCTGTAGCATTACTACTACCGTACTTGGGTGTGATCTCAGTGACTTGGCCTTGTAGGAAGACTCTTCTTTCGAGAGGAAGAGATTTAATTACAGTTTATTTAATTCAATACAATTGAATTGTAGCTCCTGGTTTATTCAGATCATACTCTGCTGTTACATATGAATGGGCAAACTATACCTTACGAGCTTACAGTACTTGCAAAAGTCATGGTTTGCCACTTGGAATGTAACAAATACCCTATGGCTTGCTACACACAGTTGCTAATTGGGTACTTTATTTAACCATAATTAATTTTGTTCCTGTAGAACACACCTGTGGTTCAGTGCCAGTCTTGAACCAATTCTTAGCATTAAGCTCCTTGCCTTTGTGGAACATTTCTTGAGGTTGGTTTATATCTGTCCTCAGGCTGTGGATATTTTCTTACTGAAAATGCAGATACAGAGAGTCCCCAACTGAAAAGAGTTCACTTAGTGACCATTCAAAATTACAATGGCATTGAAGAAAGTGATTTATGACCGTTTTTCATACTTACGACCTCTGTAGCATCCCCCCATAGTCATGTGATCAAAATACAAATGCTTGGCAACTGAATTATATTTATAATGTTTATAGTGTCCTGGGGTCACATGTGATCACCTTTTGCAAAATTCTGACAAGCAAAATCAATGGGGAAGCCAGATTCACTTAACTGTGTTACTTAAGAACTGCAGTGATTCATTTAACAGCTGTGGCAAGAAAGGTTGTAAAATGGGGCACAACTCATTTAACAAATGTCTACCGTAACAATGGAAATTTGGGGTTCTGTTGTGGTCATAAATCGAGGACTACCTGTAGTCCGTAATTCACAAATGTTAAGTGGGCAGACAGTGCTCCAATTGTTTGTCCAGCATTTCCTTTCGCCGCGATCTGAAAACATACTTGTTCGATCAAGCCGGCCTGGCCTGAGGGGGGATAGGTGGGGTTTTTATCATTTTTATTGGGGTTTTTATTATGTATCAATTGTATTTTAATCGGGCATGTATTTAATTATCTTTTAATTTTTTTAAATTCTGTGTTTTATTCTTGCCCTGTACACCGCCCTGAGTCCTTTGGGAGAAGGGCGGTATAGAAATATTAATAAATTAAATTAAATTAAAATTATAAAACAGGTACATGGAAGGAATGGCTATTTTTGGGGAGGAAATGGCAAATGGAAGATAGCTCCATGATAAACAGAACCAATGACTGCAGTGAAATGAAGAGCCAGTGAGTAGACCAGTTCTTCATAATTCCTCTTGAGACAAGGAGACAAACTGAGATTGCCCACAAGTACTCCAGACAATCCCCTTTATGGATTACTGCCTTGTCGTGGCGAAGGGGCTTGCGTAATTCAATGAAGCTATGAGCTATGCCGTGCAGGGCCACCCAAGACGGACAGGTCATAGCAGAGAGTTCTGACAAAACGTGATCCACTGGAGAAGGAAATGGCAACCCACTCCAGTATCTTTGCCATGAAAACCCTATGGACAGTACCAAAAGGCAAAATGATATGACGCTGGAAGATGAGCCCCTCAGGTCGGAAGGCGTCCAATATGCTACTGGGGAAGAGCAGAGGGCTAGTACTAGTAGCGCCAGAAAGAATGAAGCGACTGGGCCAAAGCCGAAAGGACGCTCAGCTGTGGATGTGTCTGGTGGTGAAAGGAAAGTCCGATGCTGTAAAGATTTTTTCTCCATAGGAACCTGGAATGTAAGATCCATGAATCAAGGAAAGCTGGACGTGGTCAAACAAGAGATGACAAGACTGAACATTGACATCTTAGGTATCAGCGAACTAAAATGGACAGGAATGGGTGAATTTAATTCAGATGACCATCAGGTATACTACTGTGGGCAAGAATCCTTCAGAAGAAATGGAGTAGCCTTCATAGTCAATAAAAGAGTAGGAAAAGCAATACTGGGATACAATCCTCAAAATGACAGAATGATCTCAGTTCGAATCCAAGGCAAACCATTCAATATCACAGTAGTCCACGTCTATGCCCCAACCACCAGTGCTGAAGAGGATGAAATTGACCAGTTCTATGAAGCACTACAGCACCTTATAGAACTAACACCAAAAAATGATGTTCTTATCATCATGGGGGATTGGAATGCTAAAGTAGGAAGCCAAAAGATAACTGGAATAACAGGCAAGTTTGGCCTTGGAGTGCAAAATGAAGCAGGGCACAGGCTGATAGAATTCTGTCAAGAGAATACGATGGTCATAGCAAACACTCTTTTCCAACAACCCAAGAGACGGCTCTACACATGAACATCACCAGATGGTCAACACAGAAATCAGATTGACTATATGCTCTGCAGCCAAAGATGGAGAAGCTCTATACAGTCAGTAAAAACAAGACCAGGAGCTGACTGTGGCTCAGACCATGAGCTTCTCCTTGCAAAGTTTAGGCTTAAACTGAAGAAAGTAGGGAAAAGCACTAGGCCAGTCAGGTATGAATTAAATCATATCCCTGTTGAATATACAGTAGAGGTGACAAATAGATTTAAGGAATTAGATCTGATAGACAGAGTGCCTGAAGAACTATGGACAGAGGTTCGTGACATTGTACAAGAGGTAGCAACCAAAACCATCCCAAAGAAAAAGAAATGCAAGAAAGCAAAATGGCTGTCTGAGGAAGCTTTGCAAATAGCTGAGGAAAGGAGGGAAGCGAAAGGCAAGGGAGAAAAAGAAAGATACACCCAATTGAATGCAGAATTCCAGAGAATAGCTAGAAGAGATAAGAATGCCTTCTTAAATGAACAGTGCAAAGAAATAGAAGAAAACAATAGAATAGGGAGGACCAGAGATCTTTTCAAGAAAATTGGAGAAATGAAGGGAACGTTTAATGCAAAAATGGGCATGATAAAGGACCAAAATGTCAGGGACCTAACAGAGGCAGAAGAGATTAAGAAGAGGTGGCAAAATTACACAGAAGAACTATACAAGAATGAGCTTAACGTCCCTGATAATCACAATGAGGTGGTCACTGACCTCGAGCCAGACATCCTAGAATGTGAAGTGAAGTGGGCCTTAGAAAAGCTGAGCAACAACAAAGCTAGTGGAGGTGACAGTATTCCAGCTGAGCTATTCAAAATCTTAAAAGACAATGCAGTAAAAGTGCTACACTCAATTTGCCAGCAAATTTGGAAAACTCAACAGTGGCCACAGGATTGGAAAAGATCAGTTTACATTCCAATTCCTAAGAAAGGCAGTGCCAAAGAATGTTCAAACTATCGCACCATTGCACTCATTTCTCATGCTAGTAAAGTCATGCTTAAAATCCTACAAGCTAGACTTCAGCAGTATGTGGATCGAGAACTACCAGAAGTGCAGGCAGGATTTCGAAGAGGCAGAGGAACTAGAGATCAAATTGCCAACATACGCTGGATCATGGAGAAAGCTAGGGAGTTCCAGAAAAACATCTACTTCTGCTTCATTGACTATGCTAAAGCCTTTGATTGTGTGGATCATAACAAACTGTGGCAAGTTCTTAAAGAGATGGGAGTACCAGACCATCTTATTGGTCTCTTGAGAAACCTATATGCGGGTCAAGAAGCAACAGTGAGAACTGGACACGGAACCACTGATTGGTTCAAAATTGGGAAAGGAGTCCGGCAAGGCTGTATACTGTCGCCCTGCCTATTTAACTTATATGCAGAGCACATCATGAGAAAGGCAGGGCTAGATGAATCAAAAGTTGGAATTAAGATTGCCGGAAGAAATATCAACAACCTAAGATACGCAGATGATACCACTCTAATGGCAGAAAGTGAAGAAGAACTAAAGAGCCTCTTGTTGCAGGTGAAGAAGGAGAGTGCAAAACTTGGGTTGAAACTTAACATTAAGAAAACCAAGATCATGGCATCTGGCCCTCTCAATTCCTGGCAAATAGATGGGGAAGAAATGGAGGTAGTGACAGATTTTATTTTCCTGGGCTCCAAGATCACTGCAGATGGGGACTGTAGCCAAGAAATTAAAAGACGCTTGCTCCTGGGGAGGAAAGCCATGGCAAATCTAGACAGCACACTAAAAAGCAGAGACATCACCCTGTCAACAAAAGTGCGTATAGTCAAGGCTATGGTCTTTCCAGTTGCAATGTATGGTAGTGAAAGTTGGACCATAAGAAAGGCTGAGCGCCAAAGAATTGAGGCCTTTGAACTGTGGTGCTGGAGAAGACTCCTGCGAGTCCCTTGGACTGCAAGGCGATCAAACCGGTCAGTCCTAGAGGAGATCAATCCTGACTGCTCTTTAGAAGGCCAGATCCTGAAGCTAAAACTCAAGTACTTTGGCCACCTAATGAGAAGGAAGGACTCCCTGGAGAAGAGCCTAATGCTGGGGAAGATCGAGGGCAATAGAAGAAGGGGACGACAGAGAATGAGGTGGCTGGATGGAGTCACTGAAGCAGTAGGCGTGAGCTTAAATGGACTCCAGAAGATGGTAGAGGACAGGAAGGCCTGGAGGAATGTTGTCCATAGGGTCGCGATGGGTCGGACACGACTTCGCAGCTAACAACAACAACTCCAGACAATTGCTCCTCAGGAGGAGAGTTCAGAACAGCAGACTCCAAGGCAGTGGCAGCTAAAAGAGTTCTGGGAGATAGCAGCACGGTTACTGGTGGGACAATATTGGAAGAAGGATAGTTTGCCTACTATAGAAGAATGGGTGTTTAAAGTATCGAATCTTGCAGAAATGTCAAAGATTTCTGCTTATTTGAAGGATCATTCACAGGAAAGATATATTTCAGTTTGGAGGAGATGGATAGATTATATATTCAGAATAAATATGGGACTAAAAAGTTCCATTTAGCTTATGAGTAGATTTTAGAGGGATATTGTTATTAATTTCAGTGTTAGTACTTTGTATGTATCTATGTTAAAGGGGAGTTCAAGCACCTTATGAATTTGGTTAATTTTATATTATGGATAATTTTTAGTTAGAATATGATTATTATATCTATAACCCTGTATTTAGCTCTGGGAAGTGGGGGGGGAAGGGGGGTGGTTTGGGGTGGGTGGGTTTTGGGGATAATCTTTTTTTTGTAAAACTCTTTAATAAAAAAAAGAGTTCTGGGAGATGAAGGAATAGTCATGTTGCTCAAACCACAGTTGAGACATTTAAAAGAACAGTAGGTTTGCATGCTTCCTTTTCTAACCACTTTCAGAAATTGTTTTTAAGTGCTTTTCAGCCATTAGGGACCTTTGGATCTGCACGTTTTATAGCACTGGATAAGTTTCTTTGCATCCCCAGTGAAATGAGTTTTAAATACAAATTTAAGGACTTAATTTTTTTCCCTGGAATAAATAGCAAAAGTGCAATTAAAACTTGGATTTTAAAAAGTTACAAATGGACTAATGGTCCAGATAAATTTGAAATACATTTTTTAAAATGAATGATAAAGAATCCTTCCTGTGGGAAAAGGCTTTTGCTTTGAATTCTTTAAAAAAAGACTTTAAAAAATGGACACTAAAGGGAACTAGTTACAATTAAAGTTAAAAGTTTAACAGTTACAACTAAAAGTTATAATTACAGGAGAAGAGAAATCAAACTCAATTTATTATTGCAGAATGTTGCAAAATATTTTAACATTGGACAAAGATATGTTTGAACATTAGACCCAGAAATTTTAAGCGTGTCTGCTTCTATAGATAGACAGTATGCAAGAGGAGCAAATATTACCTGACAAGATTTGAAAGTGGATTTAAAAATGATTGGCTACAAGAATGACACAGAAAAAGATGTTACATTGGACATACAAAAGAAACTGGCCAATGCCTTAATAATTAAAAGGATTACACAAATAAAAAACCAAGAAAGTGACCAGGATATTTTTGCTATATTGGATTTACAAAAGAGCTTTGTTAAAGTTTTGAAGTATTTTATGAAAAGGGACAAAGAAAAAATGAAAAGAAATCAAATTCTAGGACACTATTTAGACTAAAAACCAATATTGTTAGAAGTAAAATGAAAACAAAATTGGTTTATTTAATCAAGGTTAAAGTAGATATGTTATCAATGATAACAATGGACTTTTGCCAACATTTTGAAGGAAATGATAAGTTTTATGGATTTGTTTATAGATAAGAGATGTGATATGAGAAGAAATAATTTATTGTATTTTAAGAGAGACCGATAAGTTACTAAAATTGTTCTTGTGATGAAGTCAATTCTTTAAATATTTCTTTGTTTTTTTCTTTACTGTATTCTTGTTTTTATTTTTATTTTTTATTTTCTATAACTATATTTTTATTCTTTGGGATTTTTAAAAAAAATCATATTAATTTTTATTGCATATTGTAATATTTAATAAAATTACTGTTTTTTTAAAAATGATATATAGTAGGAAAGGGGTCTCCTTCCCTCTCTGGACTATTTCGTACACAGGATGTGATTCATCCTATTCAAATTTCTGTGCACATTGGGGAATGAACCTGAGATTTAATGATCTATTTTTTGCTCACTGTAATACTGCTTTTGTAGTATTCTTGAAAGGAAAGAACGAGAGAGAGAGAGAGAGAGAGTCATAATTATTACATTTCCTCTTGGCAACTCAGAAACTTTGTCCTCCTCCAGAAATGGAAAGTGCCACCACAAATAAGTTTGCTTTTTTGGATCAGCTACATGACTCTTTAACCCTTGAAACAGGCTTACGTTTCTATAGCTTTTGATACCTTTCATAGGAATATTTTCTGTGTAATTTTGTAGAGTAGATATTTGTTATTTCTGTCACTTGTTCTATATTATTCAATCCTCATCTTTGTTCATCTCAGCCCCCAAAATGAAAATATAAGAAAAAGTTTACTTTGATATACTCAACTCTGGGTTCTGCAGTTAATTATATGTTTCTATATTTTGAAGGATGGTATGGTCAGGTTGAGCGCAATTTGATTGGTGCACATAATATGCTTGCTTGTACATTAGTCTGTGCATGAAGCTTGTAGAAAGTTCAGAAGAACAGAGCTTAACACTTATTATTTACTCAAAGATCATTAGGTCCCAATGTCACAAGAAAGAGGAAGAACCCCAAGTAATGGGGAAGGAAATATTTATATGGAGTTGAGAATGGTACAGGCTGGGAAATCCTGGGGTTCTTATTTGTTGGTTGGTTTGGTAAATCTAAGCAGGTCCTGGTCAATGTAAAAGGTAAAGGTAAAGGTTCCCCCGCACATGCGTGCTAGTTGTTTCCAACTCTAGGGGCCGGTGCTCATCTCCGTTTCAAAGCTGAAGAGCCAGTGCTTGTCCGAGGACGTCTCCGTGGTCATGTGGCTGGCATGACTAGACACCAAAGGCGCACGGAACACTGTTACCTTCCCACCGTAGTGGTCCCTATTTTTCTACTTGCATTTTTACGGGCTTTTGAACTGCTAGGTTGGCAGAAGCTGGGATGAGTAACAGGTGCTCACTCTGTTACATGGCACTCGGGATTCGACCTGCCAAACTGCTGATCTTCTGATCGACAAGCTCAGCGTCGTAACCCACTGAGCCACCATGTCCCGTCCTGGTCAATGTACCAGGGCTTATTTCTATTGTTAGGCAAAACTGCCCTTTTTGAAGTGGCAGTACAACTGGGAAAGACCATTGTGAAGATGATGGAACATTGGAGGACTCCTGATAGGATGAGGCAAGGAGAGGAGTTGGGTTTGTCCATGGTCATGACCAAAAGAGAAGGAAGCAGAGTTTGCATCCTCCATTTTCTTTGTCACATCTATTTTTCTCCACAGCAATGCTCTCTTGGGCAACTCACTGGCAAGGTTCACATGTTGCACTAGGATCTTCTTAACTAGCCTTGCTATTCCATTGTAGCTTGGTTTAGATTTAATATTATTGAATTGCTGTACACAGTGGCCCCAAATGTAGGAGACCATCCCAGAAAAGCAAAATTAGGCAGAAAAAAAATATTCTGTGCAAGACCTAGTTTTCTCAGATTGCCATCTCAGGTTTGCCAAAAACAGCTTGAACCCAGTCCTGGAAATTCCTGCTAAAAGTGTGTATATGAAATGCTTCTTATGTTTGTGTGCATTTGTATGTGTGCACAAGCCACAAGCTATGCTTTTCAAAAATTGCACGGCCAGGACCAAAAACAACAACAAAAAATGAGTTGAATGCATCACTACTATACTATAAATTAAAAATAATTGCCTGTAAAATAAGGTATGTCATTAATAACAATAATCGTTACGTGCATTTGAGACTCAATCTGTTTTCACATGAATGAGCCATTTCCACTTACATACAAGTGTAGACTTTCTTCTCCCCTCTTTTAACATGAAGTAAAAAGAAGGAGCTGGAGAGAGGGGAAGGGCAGCAGCATTGGGGAGGGAAAATGGACAGAGAAAGAAAATTGAACTGGGCAGGAAAATAAGATACCAGAAGCCCAGTTGAGGCACTAAAAAGGAACTAGGCAACTGCACACTTTCAAAACTCAGCTAAAAAATTTGAAGGCCACCATGCTTTTCAGTTTTAACATCAGTGACCTTTTGCACCTCTCATTGGTTTATTTTCCTCAGTGCCATCTTTCTGTTAGTTTTCCTTAAAATTATTTATGTCCATCAACTATAGGGTTGATTTATATTCACTGTCTTTGCCTTTGCTCTGTAGGGTACATTGTAATTGATGGATTCCTACAAAGCAATGTAGATATAACACAGTCCGACTCACAAGGTTGTTCTGAAAGTACAGGAGGAAAAGGAGAAGATGTTATGTGCTCCTTGAAAGAAAGGACGGACACAGTTTTTAAAAATGGCATTGTTGTTTCTGAAATCCTGCGAATGAAATGAGTACTGCTGTGAATCAAGATGCTATTTCCATATGAGTAAGAAAGGTTCTGCAATGGTAGTTAATTATAGGACCTCCAAACCATTTTTTCCACAATAAGTAGGAAAAATGAGAGTGAGTCATCTTACCATAACAACCAATGGGAACTATATGCTGCGTTGCAACCAATTATAAATATTCGACTCTGTCCTTTTAACCATAAAATTGTCTTTAATTTTCTTCCTAAAATCAACTGCTTGGTATGCTATAGTAAGGGATCCTTGGTGCTTTCTGAGCTTGGTTGTTTTCTTGTAGATGTCATTATCCAAAGTAGGTAACATCATCAGTGTGTCTGCAAGAAAACAACCGAGCTCAGAGAGCACCAAGGACCCCACATGTCAACCTTGAACTACAAATATTCTCCTTTATTAATAATGCTATGAGCTTGAGAAACTTCCTGTTCATTAAGTACTGTAGGTGGTGAACAGAATACCTGAAAAGTGTGTATAACTTTACTTATTGGGTTGTTCAAACCTTATAATTTTTGGAAAGGCACAAATCTAGATGATACATGAAGAGAGTGCTACAATGCAGAGGATAAACACTATCTGTCATCCTGTTATGTGGTCTCCCAGATACACAAGATGTATTTGAGACTCAGGACTTGAGTCTGGGAAAGAGCTTAAGATCCAGTAAGCTCGTTTGTACACCATTGCTTACTCTAGGAGAGACACTGAAAAAGGTTAAGGAAATAGCAGGAAGTTATTAGTGTGGGAGTTGGAGTGAAAGGGAAGAAAAAATGGCTAGGAAGCAATAATGGCCTATAATCATTTTGGGTTGCCGAGGTTCTTGGCTGATTCAAGGTTGCTGTGGAAGGGTTGGCATAGAAATAAGAGAGGAGAATGGCACTGCTTGGGATCCTTCTATTGGTGCAGATGCCTAGAGGGAGAACAGGATCTGAAGACACCAAAAAGAAAATCAAAATGTTGCTAATTGCAAGAGGTTGCCAGCCAATTTTAACTAAAGCCCTTAATTAACTCTGGGAAATTTATCTTTTTAGGTAGGCATACTGTTAAATTAACCAAAGGAATGTCATTGCCAGAAGACAGATGTTTAATCTAAGAATGTAGGCCAATTTGGCTATGAAACAATTTACCTTTTTATTTTGAAGGCAGAAGCTTAAAGAAGGAAAGGAGCTAAAGCTTTGTAACTTTAGCTGAATTCTGCTTGCTTGGTTATCTGAAACCATCACTTTCTGAGAAACTATTATTTTTTTTTAACCTGGATAAGTTGCCACTAAAAGTTAAAAGCTGATAAATAAGAAACTTCTTGTGTACAATATTTTGATGTTTGATCCTTAAAAAAAACCCACCTCAAGGATTTTAGTTATGAGGTAATGAGAAATTGGCCAAGTAAAGGGCAGTTAGTGCCCAGCTTATAGTAACTTTGCTTGTACATAAAACTTTGCCTTACAGCACATAAAAATGTCTTCTTTTGAGGTTACGGTGCTGGGCTTCTTTATCTCTAGCAAGGCTATAAAAGAGGAGTCCAGAATATCTAAGGCATCTGTGCCTTTTCATTTTGCTGCTATTTTCTGATTTGAGAGGAAAATAGGCTTCAAATACATCTAGGTAAAGGTAAAGGTAAAGGTTCCCCCACACATGCGTGCTAGTCGTTTCTGACTCTAGGGGCCGGTGCTCATCTCCTTTTCAAAGCCGAAGAGCCAGCGCTTGTCCGAGGACGTCTCCGTGGTCATGTGGCCGGCATGACTAGATGCCAAAGGCGCACAGAACGCTGTTACCTTCCCCCCGTAGTGGTCCCTATTTTTCTACTTGCATTTTTACGTGCTTTCGAACTGCTAGGTTGGCAGAAGCTGGGACGAGTACCAGGTGCTCACTCTGTTATGCGGCACTCGGGATTCAACCCGCTAAACTGCCGACCTTCTGATCGACAAGCCAAGCATCCTAACCCACTGAGCCACCGTCCCTTTCAAATACATCTAATGACTCCTTAATTGGAATTAATGGTGTTTATAATATGTTTGAACTTTTATCTGCATGTCTCAGAATGATCTTTTAAATCCAGTTGTGGTCCACTCACTCAGATTCTCATGTAAAATTTTCCAAAGTCTTCAATGTTCTGTGCATTTTGAATCCTGTTTTTCCCCAGACTTTCTACACATAAGCAGCTATACCTTGAAGTCAGAACAGTTGCTTCATTCACAGAAAACAGAGGCCATGTATGTTAATTTAGCAGCAATCTCAGGTTTAACACTAATTGTATTAATGCAGATTTTTCTTCTTTTTTAAGTAGTACATTTATTTGGCATGAACCTTTGTGAGCTACCCCTTGTTTCATCTTGCACAGTAGGTTTGATAGTGTTGCCAATCTTATGTTTGAAAACACACAGAAGTATAGACTCCCTTTGGATTCTAGGGGTTAAAGCACCAGAGAGGGGGGCATCATACTGGGGGAAGCTAGTCTACCTAGTTTCCTCCGTGGTTCTGCTACAAAACAAACATAGGTAAAACACTAAGGTTAAAGAGCCTTGGTGGAGCAGTGGGCTAATGCCTCCTTAAGTAACACCAGCTGCCTGCAATTAGTGCAGGTTCACATCCCACCAGGTTGACTCAGCCTTCCATCCTTCCGAGGTAGGTAAAATGAGGACCCAGATTGTTGGGGGCAATAAGCTGACTTTGTAATAATGTTGCTGGGGCCTAATAAAGCCCTAATAAGCAGGCATATACATAGAATGAAGGCTATTGCTAAGCACATTGGTTTGTGCTTAAATTGTAAGCCGCCCTGAGTCTTCGGAGAAGGGCAGGATATAAATGGGATTAAAAAAAATATTAATGAGTAGACCAGATAGATTTTTATTTAGGATCCATCTGACCCACAAGAGCTAGAGACAGGGCCATACACGTGTCTTGCTGCATGCCTATTCACAGCCACTTTGTGTCATTAGTTGTCCCTGCAAAATGTTTTATATGCATCTTCATAAAACAATCATCTGCACCTTTCAAAGGATATGGCCTTTCCATTGCTTTAAGGAGAGGGTGTCTCCCTTGGTCTAGCATGCTTTTCAATGAACCTCCTCTGAATGCTTTGTACAGCCCTGATATAAATGGTATAAATTATGGATCAAAAGCTATCCCTTGACAACAACTTTCCCAGTTAACCTTGCATATTTATTCATGCCTTTCTTTGTCAGCATTTGTATTGGTTTAGCAAATCTTTCTTCCAGTGTGTTCCTGCATGTCATGGCAACCTTTTGAACTACAGGCATAAGAGTTGCTGTCCTTTGGATTTGTATCTAGCATGCAGTTGTGTAAGTCAGACAAAAGGAAAATAAGTCTGATATTAAATGTGAAAGAAGTTGAGCTATAGCAGTTGGAGAATGGTGATCCTGTTGAGATCATTTCAATAAGAATACAAGGAAGGAAAAACAACACAAATGTATTGTGAGAGTGGGCTGTAGACCCAATTTCATCTCCTATTTTTTTTAGGATTTCTGGTCAAATCGAAGATAAAGCCACTCTCCATCAGATTATTATAGTATTTAATATTTTTATTTCAATAAGTAGTAGATGATTTGTATATAACAGTTCTATCCTGCTTTATTGCCACTTAAAAAAGAATTCCAAAACAGGAATGCAGAATTACTCTGTCTTATAAACATTGGTCTCACCATCTATAAGGGTGGAGTAATCGTGTTACGAAACTTTATGTTTCACTAGATTTCACTGTACTCCTGTCCTATAATCCTGTTTTGTCTTTTATATTGAGATAGCTATATAAAAGTCATATAGATGCACTCCTTGAAGTCAGTGGAATTTAAAAGAAATCTAACTGGCCTTCCTACATCATTTGATTGACATAGGAATTGTTTGCTGAGCATGGAACAAAGCAGTCATGATCCTACAGAAAGCATACTAGTAGTGTCACTTCCCATATTCTAGGAAAGACAACCCAAGTCTCTTTTGCAAGGTGGCAGAAGTTTAGTAATGTCAGCCCGTTGTCTCCTCCATGGTTAGGGATTGTAGAAGCCATGAATCAGGAGGAGACTGGTATCACCTCTTCTGTTCAATGAATTTGATGAAAAGGCATAAGTGTTTGTGATAATTCATTGCATCAGATGCATAAGGATTAAGCTGATGCAGCATTTGAATAGGGGATAAGGCAAGAGGAAGACATGGCGGTTATGTAGGTGAGGGTTATATGTGAGACAGATAATAAGTACGTCCTCAATTAGCAACTGTAATGTGTTAAAAAAAACACTATTGTGTTTGCTACAACTTCCGAGATAGCTTGAAACCTTTCAATGTATGTGAATTCAGAATTTCCCACTCTAAAATGCATAGTTTTGTTGCTTTAAAATGGCAAATTTGAAATCTGTAGTGTCCTGGGAGATTAAAATGCATGGATATTAGCTTGTTGTTTTGAGTTTTGATGTCAGGTTTGTGGCCATTAAAAGCTTTGTGCAAACTGACTTGTTTGCATAAGAATTCTTTGTTACTCAGAAAAGATGCTATCAGGGACCTTTGGATTCATAGTGGGAGATTTAAGTTTAACATGTCTAAACTTTTTGATTAAAATACACTTTAGATTACAATAAGATGTTTAGTTTCAAACTAATGTATCATTTACATGCAGCAAAGTACATCAGGCCACAGCATAATGCGATTCTGTGTCCTAGCCACTGTTTCTTAAATTTAATGTTCTGTACTCAGTATTAGCCACTTAATTTTAAAAAGGCACAAGGCATCCAGAGATATTCACATGGAATGCTTGGAGTGAAATGAGACTAAAGCTGTTTAGTCCTGTCTGTCTGTCTCTCCTTCCTCTCTCTGTCTGTCTGTCTATCTAGTATGCCAGGCAACGACTCTAGGCAGCTCAGACAAAGAAATTACAATGAAATCAATAAAACATAAAAGTTAAAACATGGCAAATGCTGTACAATGAGGGGGGTCTCGCTTTCCCTCACCAAAGGCCTGGGTGAAGAAGCAGATCTTCATGAGTCTTCTAAAACAACAACAAAATCAGGGCCATCTGGATCATAGGAGGACCTAGTTCTGGAGGGCAGGTGCTACTATAGAGAAAATGCACTTCCAGAGTCCAAGTGAATGACATTGTTTAATCAAAGAAAATTGCAGCATGCCAGTCCTGTAAGATTGAATTGGCTAGGCAGATACTATGGGAGACAGCGTGACTTAACAGTGACTTTATGAAAAGACATTCCCACGGAAGGATCATGTGGTTATGAGTATGCCCTTGCCTAAAGCAAACTTTCAACTCTTATGCACACATTGAGTTTCGGCAGAAGCCTGATACTGGCAACCTAGAAGATATGAACTTAGTTAGATAACGAGTTTAGAATATCCACTCAGTCAGTTCTTAAATCCACATAATCTTCAAAGTACACCAATTGTTTGCTTTGTAAAGAAAAATAAAATAAAAGCAGCATGGTAGAACACATATTTCCTTTTGGTAAGAGCAAAGACTTTCTGATTGCTACTCATCTGTATTTTTCTATTCAAAGTGACTGAAATTTATTGATTTGATTAATCTGGGAATCTCCTTAATTGATATAACTGGTTCCAACTTTAATATAAACTCTCTTGCTAAATGCAGAGGAATGTGAAAATAATTTAGGAATTTCGCTGGCACTAGCAATTAGTGTGTAAGTTTTAACTTGTTAAAACTGGTGGTTCCTATTTTATTCTCTTGGCACAATATTTTATGCATTAGCATCTTATATATCTTGGGTGTAAGACAGAAATCTGGGATACTCATTCTTTGAGGCACCATTTCCTCAACTGGTGTAGATTATGGAATTCCCATAACACTCAGATGGTATAGCCCAAGGGAAGCCGATGACTAACATATATGAAAGAGTAGGGTGGGGAAGACTGTTTTTAAAAATAGTCCAGTAGCTTAATTTTGATTGGTTTGGGAGAGGCAGGGACATGCTATGACACAAAGTACCAAGTAAGGTATTTTGTAGTTTCAGGAAAGCCTAATATATTTTCACTAGTGGGAAAATGTTTCATAAAACAAAGACTGAGGGGGCATTGGTCTCTTAAATAATCGGGGAAATTACTTTGCCAAGTGCAGATAAAGAATTGAATGCAATTTGATTGACTAGGCTAGGACCTCTTGTGAAGGGAAAATTTAATGATAGGAAGCCAAAGTAATTAAGATAGTAGACCTCCAAGAACAAAGAAACTGCACAAAGGCAGAAGAAGAGCAGCTTTAAAAGAAAAGAAATGGAAACACAGAGAGGAGCAGGCCAGTGAGAGAAAATGGTCTGAGGAAGCACCATTATAGCAAGTTTTTCAAATGTAAACTGCTTCAAGATTCTCCTGAATGAGAAGTGAGATTAAAATGCTGTAAATAAAGTTAAGTCAGAGTTAAAGATGCAACAGGCATTTTCCTGTAAATAAGCTTTTCTGCAACCACCATTCTTCTGGAAGGATAATAGCTTAGAAGAGAATGTTTTGGCTGTGGGGAGGAACTTGATAGCAAGGGAGAAAGGTTGGCTTAAGTAAGGGTTGGCATGTCTCCAAACAGTCCAAATCTTTCAATTCTCTGCGTAAGCAAGCCTGCACAGATTGCTTTCTATAACCTTTTATTAACTTTTTAAAATGCTATCTCAAATTATGTAGTCTTGACTCCGGCGTTCACTAGAAGCAACTCCCAACATTGTTGTTCAGTCATTTGATTGCTCCAGTGGTGGGATTCAAATATGTCAACAACCAGTTCTCTGTATGGATGCTGCTTCCGGAAGTCCATTCTGGGCCTGGGCAACAAAAAATTAGCTATCGGTTCTGCCGAACTGGTGCGAACTGGCTGAATCCCATCACTGGATTGCTCCCGATTCTTCACAACCCTGTGTATAATATTCTACCAAGACTGACTGACTGTTAGTAGGTGCTGCTTTGAGTTCCTGTAAACTGCTGCTTACGTCACCAGTGATGGTATCTACTGATTTGCCTTCTATAGTATGGTTCTTTCTTATTGCCTCAGATTTTTCTGAGCATTGAGGTCTGCTCCAGTAACTTTCGTCTTTGCAATATTTGTCCAAAATAACCAAGCTTTAGCATTTGAGCTTCCAATGAGCTGCCTGGTTTTATTTCATTTCTATTGAATTATTTATCCTTGCAATCCACTGTTTTCTCAACAATGTTCTCCAGCAACACAATCCAAAGGCATCATTTTTCTTCATTCAGTCTTTCTGATGTTCACATTCATATATTTTTATGGAAAGACTGAAAATATATACAGTACTTTTTTTGCCAGTGTAATGTCTGTTTCAGTATTTTCTCTAGATTTGTCAGTTTCTCTCCCAAATTACAGCTACAATCACCTTCCCTGTGATTTTTTGGATCTGGGAAGGTACAATATGTTATTCACTCAACGTTTTCATTTATTTACATTCAATTGACATTTCCTATTGAAATAATTGTAGAGTTAAATACAGTGGTACCTTGATACTCAACTGCTTTGAAACTCATTGATTTTGGTACTCAATGCATTTTGATGTGAATTTTTTTTCCTGGTATTCATTGTTTGTTTGGTACTCAACACACAAGCTAGAACTTGTCAGTGTCAGCTGCCTTGTCACTCATTACATTATTCTTTATGGGGGAAAATCTTTGCTACTCATCATTTTGGATACTCATTATGCCTCCCAGAACCAATTAACAATGAGTACTGAGGTACCACTGTACATTGGCTTTTTCTCTTTGTTAACAAGAGATTCCTTAAATCTGCCTTGATGATTTATCACTATGTTGTTTGTATCATATTATTTATGATTGTATCTTATATATGATTCATCACTTTGTTGTTTGTACACTAAGAGTTATGCACTGGAGACAGATTCCTTGTGTGTCCAATCACACTTGGCCAATAAAGAACTATTCTGTTCTGTTCTGTTCCATTCTGTTCCATTCCATTCTCATTCCATTCCAGCCATCAAGTGATAAATTCAATATAGCTGAGATTATTAAAATTTCTCCCAGCAGTTTTAATTACAATTTCTATTTAATTAAAGATACAATTTCTGATTCTCTACTCCAATTTTTCTCATGATGTATTTTGCATAAAGTTAAATAAAGTGAGAGTTTGCAACCTTGGGTTTTCCAATTTTGAGTGATTTAGTTCCTTCATTTGATTGCTTCATTTTGGTTTAGTTGTCTCATTTTCCATTTTTGCTTCCTGCTTCCTGTCATACACATTTTTCAGGAGGAAGGATGACTGGTACGCCTCTGTTTCTAAAGATTATCCACAAATTGCTATGATCAGATGTGTTTATGTAATTAATGAAACAAAAGTGGAACTGACTTTGTAACTCTTTGGCCATCTCCTTATCAATTAACATTAACAATGTAATCATTAACCTGCCTATTTTCAAACTATGTTGAATACCTGGTAGTTCAGTTTTTATGTATTATTTAAATTGGGATAGGAAAGCTTTGAGCATTCTCTTAGCAGTGTGTACAATAAGCGCAATTGTTCAGTGCTACGAGCTTTCTCTAATATGGTTTTGTGTATATGGTGGCTCAGTGGGTTAGGACGCTGAGCTTGTCGATCAGATGGTTGGCAGTTTGGCGGATCGAATCCTGAGTGCCGCGTAACAGAGTAAGCGCCCGTTACACGTCCCAGCTTCTGCCAACCTAGCAGTTCGAAAGCACGTAAAAATGCAAGTAGAAAAATAGGGACCACTATGGTGGGAAACAGCATTCCGTGTGCCTTTGGCGTCTAGTCATGCCGGCCACATGACCACGGAGACGTCCTTGGACAAGCGCTGGCTCTTTGGCTTTGAAACAGAGATGAGCATCAGCCCATAGAGTTGGAAACGACTAGCACGCATGTGCAGGGGAATCTTTACCTTTACCTATTATAAATTGACTTTTTCCAGTCACTTGGTCATTTTGTTTTCCAGCAATAGAGTGAAATTAAAGCGCTACTTGTGGTTTCTAGCTTGCATAGTTTTAAATAGTTCTGCTGATATTTCATCCAATTCTGCAATTTTGTTTTTTGCAACATTTTCTGGACCTCTGTTAATGTCACTTTCCTGGATGTGTGACTCTAGTGACCAAAATTTCATCCATATCATCAATGTTACATGCCTTTTCTAAAGTTCTTCTATGTATTTGTACCATTTCTTATCTTCAGTCATATGAAATGAAAGAGGCCATATCGTGTTGATTCATGTTTTTGTTTGCTTTAGTTGAAGATAAAATTTTAGAAGAAGATCTGAGCTGCAATTAGGGTTTTTTTTTGCTGACTGACTAGAAGTTCTCCATTTTTGCTTTCACTGTATAGATTCAATTTTATTTTGTTGTTATCCATCAATTGATTTCCATATGTAGATCAATCTTTTAGGTTGTTGGAAGAAGGAATTTACTACAACAATGGTAAGAAGTTTATTAGATTGTGTCTTGCTTTATTTTATACACCCAGTGACTTTTCCCATTATTTCAGATGCTATTTTACTCTAACTTCAGCATTCCAAGATCCTATATTTAGCATGACTTTTTTGGTTGCTGTTTGATAAGATGGTGTATAGACTTGTTCAGCTTTCACTCTGGTGCTTCTGTAATTTGAGTTGTAATGTTTGGTGTGATAGGCTTACTTCGATTGGCTTGCCTTGGACTCAAATTGAGATCATTCTTGATTAACTTCCTTTTGTTAATAACAACAACTACTCCATTTCTTCCAATTTTCTTGTCCTCTAATGTAAAGTGGCCAATTCCAGACCATTTCAGTTTCCTGATTCCCAGCATGTTAGTGTTAAATTTTGACTTTTCTGCTTGGGCATCATCGGCTTTATGTTGATTTATAGGTCAGACATTCCATGTCTTAGTGGATACATACCTTTGCTTGCAGTGCTGAACTTTTGTTTTGCCGCCAGGCTGTGGTGGCTGAAGTTCTTGTAGGTTCGATCCAATGATATCATAAGCATTAAAGCTACCCCTTTCCCTCTTTTCTAGTACCTTATTGAATATTTTTAGACTTGGAGAATGTGGGGCTCACATTCCAGCACTGTGTTGTCTTGACGTTCTCCAGGTTGTGAATGTCCATTTGGTTTTCTTGACAGTTTATTGTACTAGGTAGTCACATCTTTCTCCAGTGATTTGTTTTTAGTCTGAGTCCCTGAGATGCCAATTCTAGGTGTTTCTTGCAAGAATAAACATAGGGAACGGTTTCTGGAATTGGGTATGTGTAGTTTAACGAAGAGAAGGGTGAGGGGGGACATGATAGCAGTGTTCCAATATCTCAGGGGCTGCCACAAAGAAGAGGGAGCCAAGCTATTCTCCAAAGCACCTGAAAGCAGGACAAGAAGCAACGGATGGAAACTAGTCAAGGAGAGAAGCAACCTAGAACTAAGGAGAAACTTCCTGACAGTTAGAACAATTAACCAGTGGAACAACCTGCCTCCAGAGGCGGTGAATGCTCCAACACTGGAGGTTTTTAAGAAGAAACTGGACAGCCATTTGCCTGAAATGGTATAGGGTTTCCTGCCTGAGCAGGGAGTTGAGCTAGATGACCTCCAAGGTCCCTTCCAACTTCTATTATTATTATTATTATTATTATTATTATTATTATTATTATTATTATTATTATAGTTGAATAGTTCATTGCATCCTTGATATGCCTTTGCTACTTCAAAGTAATTCTTTATAAAGGGGCTAATTAGAGAACATAGGTTTCTATTCCTGTGGACTTTTCCCCCCCTCAGATAGATAAGGTAGAGGTGATGCTTCAGGGTCTAGATGGGTATATCTAGTACAAAAACTGCCCTATTTTGTCATTGTGGACTTTGTGTGATTTAGACAGTTCAGAACTGTCTAATGTTAATATTATTGGCCAGTCAGATGCAATATGTTAGAACCAGCCCAATGAAATACCTTTGCTGGCATTGTATATGTTTTCAGATGTGTAAACAGATAATGAATGGATACTGTGCAGCTGTGCTGGCATTATATATGTTTTCAAATGTGTAAACAGATAATGAATAGGTGCTGTGCAGCTGTTCTCATGAAAATTCTGAGATGATGGCACACTTGGGGCATTTTTTATCTGGCACTGTTGGAAACTGAGACTTCATCTCCTACACAAAACATAGAATCTCTATTTTGTAACCCACATGGCTTGTTGAAGTCAGCTTGCTACACTGAATTAAAACAGTTGTTTATCCTACAGTGGTATATTGAAACTTTTGGGATTATAAAGAAAAGTCATATACAAAATTAGCTGCAACATATAAACTGAAATTGATTTTTTAGATACCTGTGAGTTGAAATGGAGTAGAATTGGTCACTGTTAGTCAAAAGATCCTACCATTTATTGCCCAGGACATGAAAACATAGAAGAGTCATAATCAGGAAGGATATAGCTGTTGAACTTTGGTATTGGAAAAGAAACAAATTGTAGCACAACTCAATCCAGAGTTTGAAATCAAGGCACAAATGTTCAGGCTCAAACTACCACATTTTGGAACGTCTTTCAAATACCTAGTTTTCTTGGGAAGTTCATAATGCTGGGAAATAGGAAAGGAAAGAGAAGGTGAGAATGTTCAGCAAGATGGATGGACTCAATTACAAAAGCAATGTTGGAAGACCAGAAAATCCAAATGAAGGACAGATCATCCTCAAGAAGGTCTGTACATCTGTCACTAAAAGTTAGTACTAGCTTGATGGCACATAATGAATCGATCAAAGTCCTTGAGTTCATCTCCAAAAGATTTAGGCAAACTAATTCCTATTTGATAACAATATTATTAGTTCATGCTGCTTTTTAATTTCCCTTAAGAAGAGTTATCTTCTTGAAGAGTAAATTGTTACTTGAATTAGCCCACCACTTCAAAAGTGGAGGAAGAAGAGATATGTTATTTGTCAATTCCTTCTCCTTTTCACCAAGTTGCTTGAACGGCCCTTCCCCCCCCCAAGAGCTCTGTTACAGTTGGACAAATTCCATTTGCATTTCTCCAGCAGTTCAACTTGTCAGTTTTTTTCTTCTTTCAGCTTTTTTCCCCCCAGTTTTATTTCCCTAAATATGTCAAAGAAAATCTCTGTATGGAACAATCTGCTTGCCAGCTGGTTGTCTAAAAGGCTATTTTTCTTCCTCCTTTATAGACAGAAACTGAAACAAGGGGCTGTTTAACATAGCAAAGGCATCTTTTTAAAATCAAATCAAATATCCATGCTGGCTTTTTTTTTCCCCTTCAGTTTCCTGCATATGCATGCCCGGAGATTCTTGAAGGATGAAAATATATACGATTGCAAGAAAATGTATATGACTGCACGATCATAAATATAACTTGTTACAATTAACTTTTTGCACACAAGTGTTGATAACTGCATGGGAATTCACTAAATAGGGAGCAGATATATCCTATCTATGCCAACTGCAACCTCTGGGTTGTCTTCAAGGGCAATCGCATGCAACACGAATTGCATTAGTTTAACCAAGATGTGAAATACTCTCTTTAACAACCTCGGGTTGGGAACAGATAATGGACAGTGGAAGAGTTGACCCTAGGCCAGAGAGATGTGATAACCATAAAAGACTAAATGGACATAAAGGCTGCAGTTGAATCCCAGCAAGACAACGTAAGACACCCACCCACTGGTTCCAAGGATTTTACATCTATTGCTTCTATAGCATCACACTATCCCAGAAAGAACTGTTCAGTGAGAGTTCTCCTTGGCTTACAATTCCTACAGAAATAGCAGAAAAGTCCAATCTCTCCCAGTCTAACCCACCTCACAGTATTATTCTTTTTTGGGGGGTGGGGGGAAGGAGTAGGGTAGAGTATTAAGTATCTTTGCCACCTTGAGTTATTTATAAAGAATAATAAAGGTGGGGTAAAATCAAATAATCTAACAATCAAAATTTAGTTTCTAGGGTCTTTCAGCTGTACTCATTGTTGGGTATTAAGCATACTGCAGTACAGTATTGCCTCTCCCAGCATTAGAAAATCTTTCAAGACCATGTGTGTGACTCTGCAATCTTTACACAAGGGAAACAATTAGAAATGTGGCCTGTTGCCCTTTACAAAACAGCTATTTCTGTCTAAGGATTGCATCACTCAGTATCAGGGTCTCTCCCACTGCAAAGGTGTGTGTTCACTGTGAGATGATCTCACTTGGAGCAGAGTAATCCCCTTGGTGGTGTCCATTGTTTTTCTTTCCACAACTGACATAGGCTGAGGAGTTTTTCCTGTGCTGGAGTTGACCCAAGAAACTCTGGTGCTCAATAAAGCATTTTTAATCAGCATATTTTCTAGAAACCCCCCCCCCACTGTTGTAGTCAATTCTATTACTGTGTTCCTCTAGGATTAAAATCTGGATCAAATATTGCTGAAGGAAGAGGTCCTCTTGTCAGGGTATAATTTATTTCTGCCGGCTTCAGTCTTTTAGTAAAGAAACCATGGCAGTATAATTCATCACTTTTTATTGGTCTGTCTCCTTGCTAGGTATATAGTGAAATGTTGGGGGTAGCAGGCTAAAAGCCTGCTCTGTTTCCTGGAATAATTTATAAAATGAATAATTATTATTATACCAGCCAGAAACCTAGTTAAGCCATTTGTAGAAGAACATCATGGCTGCCATCCAAAGACCTACTTGAAGGATACCCACAGGCTAAAATGGGCCCAGTGAGACTGTTTGTAAATAATCACCTCCTCTTTTTTAATGGGCTTTGCTATGCTGTAGGAATTGCTGTGATCAACATGGAAATTCAAAGCAATCTTAGACACACAGATCTGTCTGCCCAGTTCCTTGGATCTTGTCCAGGGTCTGGTAAAGTTCAGTTCATTTCATTCAGATGGAAAACACCGTATGAGAATGGTCTAGGATGCTTTGTGTTTTTTGTGCAAAGTGCATTTGTATATGTTCTCGTCTTTATAAAGTGATACAGATTGGAAAGGAATGTGTGTCTTTAGAATTATTACCTCTTTTAAATAATTTGACCTTATTTCTGTTACAGTAAATACGTATACATATTATATGACGATATGTACATATAAATAGTGTATATTTACTCGTATTTGTTTGCCATTTGTTTCATAATACTAGCTCACACAATTGGCCAAACTGGTGATCCAGCATGTAACAAGCATTGTATTTTGTACTTCAATGTCATCTTCAACATCAGAAAGTCAGCTTGTGAGATATATGCATCCTACATGCATATGCCCCCTTTGGATGGTACTGTTGACTGAATGCTCATTGTGTGATTTGTTTCTACCCCCCCACCCCGACTCAAATGGAATTCTCAAAATGCCGATTGTGTGAATCAGCCTACAATTTCAGCCTGCGTGAAAATACTGAATCAGTAATTGAAGAGCTTTCAAGAAAAGACCTCCCCTCCCATTTCCCCCCCCCCTGTAATTTCCTTCCAAGAACTCACAATCCACTCCTGTAACATGCTCAAGAACGCCAAGGCTCTCTCTAGCTAAAAAAAGGGGTTCCATCCCCTTCCAAAGGAATCCCAAGATGCACTTGGTTCACAAAAAAGGCCTGTTGCAAAGCAGCCAGCGTGATGACATCATGCAGGCCTTTGACCCGTGGAGGTTGGCTTGCTAAGCATTCGATAGCATTACAGTAATGGATAGTCTCTGGCAGACTGCCATGGAGAGAATGAGAATATTCCATTGAGCTGGGAAAGTCTGTAGTTATCAGTTGATGCCTTTCCTTTCTCATGAGTCTTTAATCAGATTTATGGAAACCACTTTTAGGGGCAGATTTTATTTAAAGCTGAGAACAGTGAAAATGAACCTGGGAAAATAAACACTCACAATATACAGTCATGCACAAAAGAAAAAAAATGGAAAAGGAAAAGAAGGAGAAAATAGTTGAGCCCTTTGGATTTTTTAAAAAAAACCTAAGTATTTCCTTCATAATTCTTTTTTGAGAAAAGCTCAATCATTTCTCCTGAAATTGAGAAATTAGGTTTTCATTTGAAAATGTTTCCTATCTCCTTTAAGGAACAAAAGCTGGATTTGCACCATATTAGACCTAATGTGGTTTTGATTTTGGATAGCATATTGCATAAATCCAGCTCATGTGTTTTCTTTGCTAAACCATCTTTAAACAAATCATGGTTTATTATTGTGTTGAATAGAGAAGGAAAGCAAACATACAAGTGATGCTTGTACACTATACAAGATCAATACTTTGTCTTCATGTATACATAAGGGTGAAAATAGTTCTTGGGCCAGATGAGTGAGTAGAAAGACTAAAACAAAGAGTAAGTTATAGGGAGAAACTTGATCACAGCATCCCAGAGGTGGACATACAGCAGCAGTGCAAGATGGATGGAAAAAAGTAGAACAATGCAAATGTATGGCATCAGAAAATGAAGATTGCCTATCCTAGCAAAAATGTACAGTTCATTTCTTGGATGGGGGATGCAGAAGGAATTCTGCTGTCCTCGCAGTACAACTGGAAAGATCAAGGACAAGCAGCTCATTTTCCAGCTGTGAAAAACATATAACCAAAAGTGGGCAAAACATTTCAGAATTCAAATGTCCCACTTTGTGAAATGGGTTGTTTCAAGGACAAAACTGGCTGTTCCAATTGCTTTGGGGGCATTCTGAGCTCAAGAGTCTTCTGAAATGATTAAAGGAACAGTTTTGCACAAGAAGGGAGAGGGGAAACCAAATTCAAAGAAATTCAAATTCAGAAACATTTTGCACATGATTCTGTGTTGCCAAGTCAGGAGAAATGGTCTAGTACAGGGGTAAGCAACCTCGGCTCTTTTATGACTCGTGGACTTCAACTCCCAGAATTCCTGAGCCAGCCATGCCAGGAATGCCATGCTGGCTCAGGAATTCTGGGAGTTGAAGTCCACGAGTCATGAAAGAGCCGAGGTTGCCTACCCCTGGTCTAGTAGTTTAAAGCAGAGGTGAGGAACTATGGCCCCTTTAAGACTTGTGGACTTCAACTCCCAGAATTATTGAGCCAGCCATGCTGGCTCAGGAATTCTGGCACTTGAAATCCACGTCAAAAAAGGGCCTTAGTTCCCCCGCCCCTGGTTTAAAGAGATGTTGGTGCTTCAGTAAATGTTTCCTGCATTTGTACAAAAAGTAGATGAAGGCAAAAAATGAGGCAGCAAATTCTTTCAGTGGAAGCTCTGCACAAGTGCCCTGGCATGGTTAGGAGTGGAGTGCCTAGGACTCATCTATTACTTAGTAAAGACCACATCAAATCATCTTGGTTGGCTGAGGTTTAATATGCATGCAGTCCACTTAGAATATTTTTAGAGGGGCTCTGAATGAAATTATTCCTACCTTTAAAAACACAGCCCCACGACCCACAATCAGTGGAAGATGATTAGGCTCTCCTGGTTCACAAGGCAAGACAAAAACCTTTTCCATTATAAATTTGGAAAGGTCACTCTGATTTGAATCTACCACTCCTTGACCATAGAAAAAGCCTTGGAAATCTACATTTCTTTGGTCTTCTTATGGGTGTTTTTGGGGGTGGGTGGGTGGGTGGGAGAGGTGGACACTTAAAAGTTGCAGGGAGCTCCTCTGAGACCAAGGAATTTACTGGAAAGGGAACACTGGAAAATATATTCCCTTGTGGGAATGTTCCCTTCCCTTCTCTTAGGGGAGATTTTAAATGTGAAAAATATGTAGCAAATCCTGAGGATGATTAACATGTTTATTTGTGCCTCTGAAACACAAACATTGCATTCTAAGTGTACTAATTCAAAACAATGTGTGTGGCACAGAACCAAGAATGACATGTGGCAGTTCCAAGTTGAGTACTTTATTGTTTCACACCTATAGAGGAAATATTACCACACTGCGGACCCTACTATCTGCATCTACAGTACTTTCTGTAAGCTATCAGGGAGGGCCTGTCTTCACCTTCTTTCTCTTACACATGATATCTGGGCTCACTTGCCTCTTAACTCCTCTGGAATAAATCCCCAGTTCAATCATCTACTCAGATTCTGTGGCTGAGGTGAATTTAATGTTGATCTTTTAAATGCTGTCCACTAGGACTGCTTTTTACAATTGAATGCAATCCATCCGAAGTGAGACTATACCATCAACAATTCTGAGCCACGAAACACTAGCTGGAGATTATGAGAATTTTAATTCCATTTGATTTTAAATCACAGCTGGAGATATCTAGCTTAGGACGTGTTTTCCTGGTAGCTAGGAACCTCTCTGTGTTGGAATGTAAATTCATGACTTGCAGAAGTGGCTCCTTTCAGCTGAGTGTATATTGGAGAAGGTAAACAGTGCCCAATCAGCTCCACCATCATAGATAATGGCAAGTAATTGTCACTGTTGCAGTCTGCAACATCTGGAGCTCTCTTGTTGCCTATCTCTGATGCAAGAGGAATTGTTTTTGAGAGAATTAAACCTCAGGTTCACATTGAGAAGAGTCTGAGGAAGAAAATAAATTTTCTAGGGAGCATTATTTGGGCTAGGGACCTAATTGTGTACAAATGGGCTAAGATTCTTTTCTGCTTATATATTTAGATAAGATATATCCTATCTTTATGTTAATACAGTATTAGGAGCCATGGTGGCGCAGTGGTTAGAATGCAGTATTTCAGGCTAATTCAGCTCACTGCCAGGAGTTTGATCCTCACTGGCTCAAGGTTGACTCAGCCTTCCATCCTTCTGAGGTTGATAAAATGAGAACCCAGATTGTTGGGGGCAATAGGCTGACTCTGTAAATGGCTTAGAGAGTGTTGTAAAGCACTATGAAGCAGTATATAAGTCTAGTGCTATTGCTATTTGTGCTCTTAAGGTTCTTTCCTCTATAATTTGTGGCACTTGATAGCATTGGTCATTTTTATCTCTCCTGAGTGATAATGTGAATTCAATGTTATGTGGGAATAGAGTATTGTGCTAAAAATCAGCCTACTTTTTGAGGGAGGTGGGCAGTTCAGAAATGTGAAAGTAAGATAGATAGATAGATAGATAGATAGATAGATAGATAGATAGATAGATAGATAGATAGATAGATAGATATAGCAACTGCACTTAGTTTTATGAGCTGTTGTCAATTGCCAAGTCTAAAGGTCTTAGATCTCTAAATATTTCCTAGTTACCCCTGGTAGCAGAATTTGCTACTGGGTGGGAACTAGCTAATTATGAAGACCTTTTCCTAAGGAACATGTTTCTGATACAGCTTCTATTCTTTCCTGTAAAGACAATTGAATCATTCAGAGTCTCTATAGCACTCACACTCTTAGAATTATGAGAAGACAAAAGCTGCAGTTGTGAGGTTTACCGTAACTATATATCCTCAGGACTTGGATATGACTCAAGAATACAAATACTGCAGTACAGTACTACAAAGGATAGCAAAGCACTAATCATGCTTCATCTTATATTAAATAACTTCATAGAAAGTTCTTTGTCAAACAGAGCATTTTCCTTGCAGGGGCTTTATTTAGTTGGATGAAAAAGTCAAGCTTCAGCTAAAATGCTCCCCAACTTTATGATTTTCAAATAAAAGGAGGGTTTGAGCAGTGAGAGAACAATTATCACTTGCCACCACAATGATAAACTATGTACCTAGTACTCACTAGAAACCCTTTAATTCATTGTGTGATTAAAATGTGTTGCTCTCTAGGTCTGCTGCATCATCGTGCAACCAGAAGAAAAACATGGTGTCCCCTCTCAGAAAACATCCTTGGTTCTGCCCCTGAAGCTATGAGAGGACCACTGTTAATACTACAAAAATAAATAGCAAAAGGCAACAACAAATAGGCAGCAAACAAATCCGGTCTTTCAGATCTTCTTCCCTAATATCCTTATGTTCTCAGTAAAGCAAAGTGAGAAGTGCTACTGAAGTCCTGGGGTCAATCTGAGATTCTGGCAATAAAACTTACATGATGCTTAGAAGTGACAAAAAGGCACATCCAGGTGCATCCTGAAATTCTGAAAGACTGTCTGAAGAGGAAAAAGGCATCCTCCGTTCTGTTCAAGAAGAACCATCTACCGAAGTAGAGCAATTTAGAAATATGCTCCAAATTTTCCATGTTCTCTAGGTTTCGCTCAGATGTCTTTCAGTTTCTCTGTGGATCCCAGAGTTGGTTCTACTTAGGGTCTTTTTATACAAATAACCCATCCAAATTACTGCCAAATTTGTGGTATCTTCTATGGATTACAACGGTTATTTATTCTAGAATAGCTCTTTCGCTGAAATATTAGTAGCACAATTATCAGGTTGCCCAATAGGACCTGAAATTTCTAAATCGTATGTCTTCTTCCCTGCAGGTGTATATTATCAAGGTCACTTGGTCCAATGGCTCAACAGAGGCAATTTATCGACGCTACAGCAAGTTCTTTGATCTGCAGGTAAGATTTCTAAATTTCTGTTAGAGACTGGAATTTTCATTTCATGGAACTGTAATATTATTTTACCTGATTTTGTGTTCACACTGTATCTTTAAGGAAACATCTTTTATACGTACATGCATGCAACCATAGGCCTAATATTATTGCCATATGGCACTATTTTAGACTTGATGCAAAAAATATTTGTCAGCTGTTTTCTTTTTCTTTGTAATAGCTAGCAGACTTCTGGAAGTATATAAGAGCATTAAATAGGTTACAACAATGTTAAAATACCAACTTTTAATCAAAATCAAAGCAGTTCTATAATTATTATTGTGCAATCCGGTGAATCATATCTTCATCTGATCAGAGATAAGAAAGGTTCTGCCTGGGTCAATCTACTCATGTTTTTCAATGGTCTAGACAACCATGTTCATATTAGTAACCTAAATAGGAAGATCTTTTATCAATTACTGTTCAAACTAATGTTAATGGCTTTTATTAATCTTGTTTATTCCATGTTTTTTACTCTTTGGCTTCTGATCCTGCACACGTTTCATTTTCTTTATTGTATCTTTTGTCTTGGTATAGAAAGGAAAACTGGATTAATGTGTGATGATAACTTGCTTTCTGGTTATTTCAGACAAAGGAATGATTTTCAAAGGAACAGGACTTTTTCTATGAGCTCATATTCTTTTGTGCTGGGCAGGAGACTGTAGATAGAAGATAATATTTGAGGCTTGCAGTTGAACTGTCAGGTTTTTGGTGATCTTTGAGTTTGCTTGTTTTCTTGCAGACATTTCATTATCCAAATAGGTAACATCTTCAGTGCACTAATAATATTACCCAGTTGGGTAATGAAATGTCTGCAAGAAAACAAGCAAGCTCAGAAAGTACCACACAGATGCCACTGTTTTGAAAGGGAAATGCTTTTGGCATCTGAATAGATTTATTTATTTACTTAATGAATTCGTAAGGCAGCACATCTCAACTCTGGCTCATGAATAATATCAAAATGAGGTAAAAACAATTCCAATTAGAAATACAAACATTAAAATACACAGTAGCTGAGGAAGGTATCAAATCAACATTCACTAACATAGCCAGGAGGCAACTTCCTCCACTTACTGAAGGCCCTTGGCCCGGTCATAGAATCAGATTTTGAGGGCCTTATAAAAGGTTTTTAGCATTTTGACCACTAATCTACTTGGCTGATATTGTAAAAAAAAATGCTTGGTATAAGAACTACTGTTTTAATTCTTTGTCAAATTGTACCACATAATTCCTATACTTTAAATTTTGATACCTTTTTTTTAAAAGGAGACTTTGAAATATTTGGACAGCAATCCTTAAGCAGCATAACCAAGATCTACTTGTTTTTTTTCCATTTTCCGAATTTTACCTACCAGAGCTTTGAAAAGTTCATAACATTTTAAAACAATGGCATATTTTTCTTAGAAACCTATGTCTATTTTCCTAGATGTTTTCTGCCTCCACACCAGCATTCCTCTCTGTTCAAATTAGATGGGTGATATGCTGAGTTAATTTGCTCCAGTCCTAGGGAAGTGAGTGAATATATTACAAGATGGTTCTGTGCAAAAGGACTATAAAAGCTTAACTATTATAATTCTCTAGTATCTTTAGCCAAGCTGCATTAAGAGTAGAATTGGTCCTACCATGATTTTTAAATAAGAATACCTTAAAGTGATCCTTTGCCTACTTACAAATTCTAATCTTTAAATTTACACTTGCTCACTTGTAAAAATGTTTATTATTCCAAACATTTTACTCTACATATTTCAAGCACTGCCATGTTTTGCTTGTTAATACTTAATATTGTTATGCCATCTGTCAGAAATGGTGTAGGGTCTCCTTCTTGGGTGGGAAGGGGTTGGACTAGATGACCTATAAGGTCCCTTCCAACTCTGTTATTCTGTAAGTCATTTCAAATAAACACAGCATTTTTAGCATCAAATTTCAATTGTAGAAGAAGAGAGGCTTGAACTGGAGGGTGAATTAAACATGTCATCAGTTTGGAGTCATTTTTTTGTAATATATTTTATTGATTTAAAAAAAACGTAAATCACTTAATAATTGGTGAACAGTGTGTTGTCTGGGTTACAATTGTAAAACAATCATTAACAATTGATTTCTATAATCCATATTCCACATGATAGTTTTAGTTGATTTCCTCTTTTCCCAAAATATCCTCTTTTGCAAACATTAAATTAATACAATTCTTATTGTTTTGATAGATAACAATATATATTTTTCCCAATATTCCTTAAAAATAATAATCATATCATCAGTTTGGAGTCATTGTGTTGCCACCAGAGACCCAAGTCCAGCTGCCCCATGAATTCCATTTACCCTTATCCAGTGCCAACTTAGCTTTGACCATTAGTTGACTAGGTTCTTGTGTATAGGTAGCAATAATAAACTCTTCTTACTCAAAATAAATGAATGCTCCTGGTTATTTGCTCCCCACAATAAATGTTGATTGTAGTGCAGGGGTCCCCAACCCCCAGTCCACGGACCGATACCGGGCTGCAGCATGCCAGCAACCAGTCTGCACAAACAAGCAAAGACCCATCTTTGGGATGCAAAGCAGCACACAAAACCATGCGCTCTCCGGTCCATGGAAAAACCTCTCTCCACGGAACCAGTCCCTGGTGCCTAAAAGGTTGGGGTCCTCTGTAGTAGTGTATCTAGCAGAATCTATGCCTCACTGATGAATGCTGTTTTTGTTGTTGTTAGTTGCGAAGTCGTGTCCGACCCATCGCGACCCTATGGACAATGTCCCTCCAGGCCTTCCTGTCCTCTACCATCTTCTGGAGTCCATTTAAGCTCACGCCTACTGCTTCAGTGACTCCATCGAGCCACCTCATTCTCTGTCGTCCCCTTCTTCTATTGCCCTCAATCTTTCCCAGCATTAGGCACTTCTCCAGTGAGTCCTTCCTTCTCATTAGGTGGCCAAAATATTTGAGTTTTAGCTTCAGGATCTGAATGCTGTTTTACTTACTTTCAAACTTAAAAGTATGGATTGATTATTTATTTATTTATTTATTTATTTATTTATTTATTTATTTATTTCCTGCCTTTATCGTTTTTATAAACAACTCAAGGCAGCGGACATATATAATATTCCTTCCAATTTTCATGAAGTCTTGTGCTTTTCTCTGAAGTACTGCAATCTAGTTAAAAACTAGCCTCTTGGTCTCGGTCCATGCAGGGAAGCCCTGCATTGGCAGCTAGCAGAAGATTCATTCCACCAGGCCCCAGAAATGGTTGGAAATGCGCCTTTATGTTAAAATCTCTGCTGCTTTTTATGCACTTCTCAGTTGAGTTGTACTTTTTGGAATTATCTGAGAAATTCCCCCATGTTGTGCCAATATCCAAAATAGAGAGAGCAGGTGGCACATAAGGGAAACCCATTAGAGATTTGAGACTCTGGAGCAGTGTTTGAAATCCAAGATCACGAATGTTATGTCACTATTTAAAAGCCTGAACAACATTATGAGGAGAAAAAAAGCCAGCTCTCTCCTCACCTTCCTGGACATCGATTCCCTTGTTTGTGCAGTATGTACGATAAGCAGACTGAAATCTACTTATTGCTGCTATCCTTTTCTTGGCAGTGCCATTAAATGTGCATTAAAGAGGCTACAGTATGAGTCTATATTTACATTATTAGGCATAGGAAATCTCAGATTCGAAATCCTGAGCAACTTGAATACGAAACACAGAGAGCCACAGAAGCAGAAATGTTATTAGAGAGGGAAATCAGTGTGGTAGCCTTGAAATAAATATGTGGGCATACCCTTAGCCACAACAGCAATGCCGAGGGACTTGAAGAGAGATTAGTGATTCCAGATTCAGGTAGGAATTGTATACTTCTACTCCTTAACTCCTTGTGTTTTAATGTTAGCATGTTAGCAAGAATACATTTGTCATTGATATCTACAATATCAAGCTTTTTTTTAAAATAAGGAATAGTTATCAAGTAATGCAATCCCCAAATGCAGGGGAGTCCTTATATAATTTTGATGCCAGCCAATCTTAGCTGAGCATGGGAAAATTGAGTTGGACTTGTTAGTGCATAGATGGAAGACCACCAGATAATCACAGGACTGAAATGCAGACTGGGAAGCAAACAGCAATCATCCAGGGGAACGCAATGTTAAATCCCTTCTGATTTTTTGCAATAAAAGTAACATGAATGTGTCC
This sequence comes from Vipera ursinii, assembly GCF_947247035.1. Classification (NCBI taxonomy): domain Eukaryota; kingdom Metazoa; phylum Chordata; class Lepidosauria; order Squamata; family Viperidae; genus Vipera; species Vipera ursinii. Next base: position 96,912,823 of record NC_139513.1, on the reverse strand, counting down.
ATGCATTCATTAGGAGCTTAATTCAGTTTGAGGGAAACTTTAGTTCTCTAAAAGAAAAAAAAAGAAGTTGCTTCTCTGTGTTGCTTTCTCCAGCTATAACTAGCTTACCTCTTTCAGCCTTGATGAATAAATCCCAAGTAAGGTGTTTGCTTCCTAATCCTCCAGATGTTGTGATAAAAAAGTCAGCACCACTAATTGGGTGTATACTGGAAAGAATACAATGTTGAAACATAGGCACTGCAAACTGGAAGATGAGATACCTTCAGAATTCCCAATTCTGTCTGTCTTCATTCAGTGAATAAAATGTACTTTTAGAGTAAATGATGAATCATTAGAGACCCATAATAAACAATGCTTGTCCATTCTTGGTTTCAAGTTGAAGTGAAAAGTTCAAATAGGAGCTAATGTCCCAACCACTGTACAACCACTTAATAAAAAATTGTGGCAGAAAAGCTGAACCAAGCCATTTTTGACAGAATCGGATCAAGGTTGAAGTCATGTTCTTAACATCTCATACTTAGGGAAAATAAGTTAGTACCCCATTATCTTGTATTATTGAAGATTTAGTCATTAATTTTAGGTATGCATTGACTGGAAATAATGCTTAAATTGTTATTAATCTTCAAGAAGCCTATATCTTATTTTATATGATCTGGTTTCAACCAAAGCTGCAGTTTACTATGAATACTGTTATGTTACACAAAACTTATTTTACCAAGCGGTAAGTCAAAGATTTGTTAACTTTCAGAAACAGTATTCAAAAAGAAATGATGCTTTTGATATTCCTTTGTTAGCTGAAGAGATCATTGGTATCTGCTTGTAAGAACTCTATCTATACTTTAGACATGTGTCTTTCTGGATGTATGCATGAGCATACGGGTGATGTGTCAAGACAAGATACAAATATTTTTGATTTCGTAGAATGCTAAAGTGCTGATTTATGTAGTTTAATCTGCTGCTTTGTATGTAAAAGCTTTCACACAGCCACAACATCTGACCCATTTTGAATAAATAGCATAAGCTACATTTTTCATTGTTTCAAGGGAATGCATATTGAAAAACTATTAAATTGGAGATGCCAAATCAGCAGTTTCATGTAAAAGAAGAAAAAATTCTGCATGGCTCTTAAGAGATGTCAAAAGACTTTTAAGTGAAAAATGCAAAGCTTTCAAAGAATTTATTAATGACTTGATACACTCAGCTCCATTCACTTTTGCTGATCTAAGTAAATCATTTTGATGATAAAATAGAAGCTCTGAGGTATATTGCTACCCCAAGAGCTTAGAAGAATAAAGAAAAGAGCATATGTCTTTTGTTAGTCAAGGCCATTTTTGGAAAACACATTAACTCCTTACAGATTATAATCTTTAACACAGCAGTGAAACATTCTTGCCAAACAATCTATACAGAATACAATACCAGACATGGCTCATGGTAGCAATAAGCTAACATACACCCAGAATGCATGTTATAAGGCAGGGTTTTTTCATTAGTTTCTTAGAAAAGTGTAGTACAGCAAAATAGTGCGAAGTTCCCCTGTTCCTAACAGACTTTTCAGGCAGTGCAATGCTATTATATGGCAAAAATGTGTGAAAGTGTTCTTATGAAATTTGTACAATTGCATTGCATTGCATTATATCAGTCTTACATAACCTGGTATCCTTTGGATGCTTTGAGGCTCTTACTCCCAGTACATTAACAACCAATTGAGGAAGGCCGTGTTAGATCAATCCCCATCATAAAGTACATGATGTCTTCATATTGCTTTTAATCTTCATTTGGTATGCATTGATCAATAGCCACATAAATATATTAGCTGAATATGAATATTTGTTTGAATGATGCTTAGAATATTTAAGAAATAATTAAATGCCATAATACTAGTACAACTAGTAACTGAGACCCAGTTTAATACAGTGGTTAAGGCATCAAACTAGAAACCAGGAGCCAGTGAATTCTAGTTGTGTCTTAGTCACAAAACCACCAACTACTTGGGCTAGTGCCTTTCTCTCACCCCTAGGAAGGAAGCAAAGGCAAACCACTTCTGAAAAACTGCAAGGACTAATTAAGTAGCAGTTACAGTTGTCACATATGGATTGTCACATGAGCCTTGGTGGAGCAGTGGGCTAATGCCTCCTTAAGTAACACCAGCTGCCTGCAATTAGTGCAGGTTCGAGTCCCACCAGGCTCAAGGTTGACTCAGCCTTCCATCCTTCCGAGGTAGGTAAAATGAGGACCCAGATTGTTGGGGGCAATTAAGCTGACTTTGTAATAATGCCGCTTGGGGTGTGTGTGAAAGCCCTAATAAGCAGGCATATACATAGAATGAAGGCTACTGCTAAGCTTGTAAGCCGCCCTGAGTCTTCGGAGAAGGGCGGGATATAAATGGAATTAAAATAAATAAAATAAAAAAATTGTTTTGAACTGGTAGCAAACTTGCTAGTTGATGCATTTGTGACTGTTAGGTAAATACTAGTACAGATAAAGAACCAAGAGGAGCGTGTAGTTGCAAATATTGTAAAAGTAAGTAGTGTTAAACTATTTACCGTTTTCCTGAATTTCAAATTAAGACATGGTCACAGAAACTAAACTGCACATAGTTTCTTTTGAGGAGGTATTTGGATAATGGGAAAGAATAGTCATGAGAATAAAATTTCCATTTTGGGTAATAGCTGTTTTAGTGACCTTTGAGTGATTCACTTGAGTCATTGGGATGTTTATTTCTATCACATTATCTTTGAGGAGTGCCCTGAGTTTATCTGGTGAAAATAGAGAGGTTTCATTTTTGAGTAAGGGGGAAAGAGTTCATTCCATAATGAACAGGAATTATCTTTTTTTTTGTCTGAAGATCTGGTAAGAAGCTTTTAAGAGCTGCCGTGTGACCAGAACTGACCTGAATCATACAATAATAACCAGCATATAATAATGTCTCCGGCTTAGGATATGGAGAATATATATCTGTCTGAGTAATTTCTGTCTGAAAACCTGGACTTTGGCGGCGATACAGGAGCAGTCTTTCACAGACCATTCTGTGTGGACTTTCATATATTTATGAGAACTTTTGCAGTGCTTTTTCTTCTGATTAATAAATTTGTTGATAAGGTTAAAGAACATGAATGTTTCTAGAATGAAATCAAAGCATTTTTTCTGCCTTGTTAAGAGTTAATTGAATTTTGTGCATTGATTCTAAATAAAAAATGAATTCCATATTTAAAAATATGTGAAATAATGCAAAGCATTTTAGGATATAAATATAAATATATGGAAAAGAAAGGAGAATTATAACCCCACACAGATAATCAATGGATGGAAGGCCACTAATAGAACCATCAGAAGTCATAGAAAGTTGGAGGAAACACTTCAAAGAGCTCCTCAATCCCTTAGGATAGGGTCCCCAACCCCTGGGCTTTGGACCCGTACTGGGCCGCACGAACAAGCAAAGCCCCATCTGCAAGATACAGGCAGCACACAAAACCACGCACCCTCCGGTCTGCAGAAAAATTTCTCTCCATGGAACTGGTCCATGATGTCCAAAAGATTAGGGACTTCTGCCCTAGAGTATTACAAAGAAGCAACATAACAGCACAAAACAAAAGTACTAGACCCAGAAATAATGCTTAATGAAGTAGCAAGAGTTGTTAAAAAGCTACCCAAATACAATAGGAATAGATGGGTTACCAACAGAAATAATTCAAGCAGCGGGGGAGAGCAGGATCAGATACCTACGTAGAATCTTTAACTCAGCATGGGCACATCTAACTGCATCTACTGCTTGGCAACAAGCAATAATACCACTATGGAAAAACAAAGGGAGCAAATGAGAGCGCATACAATACTGAGGCATCTTACTTTTGAACCATGTAGGGAAAATATATGCCAAGATGATAGAAATGAGATTAAGACTAATTATAGCACCACAACTAGCAGAAGAGCAGGCGGGTTTTAGAAGAAATAGGAGCTACACAGATGCAATTTTTGCATTTAAACAACTAATAGAAAAGAATATGGACACAATAAGAATTTCTTTCTTGTATTTGTAGACCAAGAAAAAGCATATGATAGAGTTGTTAGGAAATTATGGTAAACATTGACCCATATGGAGTAGGTGAACGTCTTACTAGAGTATGCAAAAGCTTATACAGTGTTTGCAGAAGTGTAGTTAGAAGAAATCAAGGAACATCAGAACCTTTCACAGTAACATCCGGAATAGAATAGGGATGTGTACTATCACCACTGTTGCTTATCACCTACATTGACAGCCTAAGCAAAGAAGCCAACCCCAAAATGGAAATATATCAACGAACTGCACGATCATTGCAGACGATCAGGCATTGAAAGCAAGTACAGCTATGAAACTGCTATAACATCTCATAGTCATAAACCAACAATGCAAGACAATATGAGAATCAGCAAAGAGAAAACAGAACTAATGGCAATCGAAGAAAAAAACATAACTTAAGGAGAGTAATAGAGGGAACAAGCATAAAACAAGTATCAACATTCAAATATCTAGGAACAATATTCATCAAAGAGGTCCTTGGTGGAGCAGTGGGTTAATGCCTCCTTAAGTAACACCAGCTGCCTGCAATTAATGCAGGTTCGCATCCCACCAGGCTCAAGGTTGACTCAGCCTTCCATCCTTCCGAGGTAGGTAAAATGAGGACCCAGATTGTTGGGGGCAATTAAGCTGACTTTGTAATAATGCCGCTTGGGTGTCTGTGTGAAAGCCCTAATAAGCAGGCATATACATAGAATGAAGGCTACTGCTAAGCTTGTAAGCCGCCCTGAGTTTTTGGAGAAGGGCGGGATATAAATGGAATTAAAATAAATAAAATAAAAAATAAAATGTATAAAGAGATTAACATAGTGATGCAGTAAGACAAACCAAGTATTGGGACAGCTAGCTCTACTCTTACAAAATAAAGCAGTACCAATCGGCACAAAGAAGCATATCCTACGAAGCATATTCATACCCACCCTATGTAACCAGTGCCAAACATGGATACTTACTATAGAACATAGACAAAAGTTAGTCATCATGGAAATGAGATGTTTGAAAAAAGCTGTTGGAATGACCAGAAGGGATAAAATCAGAAATGAGACTATCAAAGAAAGAATTGGCATAGAACCATTCATAAACTGTATACAAAAACAGCAAATAATCTGGTTGCTCACCTGGAGAGGATGTCTTGGGATTCCATTCCAGACAAGGCATAAACAAAAAGAGGAGAAGGCCAAAGAACACGAGGCAGACCCAGAAGAAGATGAACATCAAAGAAGAAGAAAACATCAAAGACACAGTATAATCTCAATTAATAATGGTTGAAACTGCCAGAAGTCCTTGGCCCCCAAAGCAGTAAAAGATGAAGTAAAGGGAGAAGAAGACTTTAGGATAGAGGCTTGATCCCACATTATATCACTCTTTCAAACCCAGCCTGTCGTGACACTGTGCATCTCACAACATCATTTGGCATGAGTTCCACACTAGGTTGAGAAATTGTTGCTGAGAGAGCACAGGGGGAGGCTCAGCTAATCTCAGCTAATCTCAATGTACACATGTTGTACTTTGACAATAAAGGTTTATTATTTTATTATTATATACATCTGTTCTATATTCTATATTACTGTAATTTCTATATTTTATCTTCATACATAAGGCCATTGGAGATCTGAAGAAATCAAAATCTTAATGATAAAGATGAACTGGGCAAAGAGATTCTGGTTTTGGTTAATTAGGAATGCAAAAATGTGATTAACATGGTTAATTCAATGTTTGAAGTAAAAAAGACAAAACTTTAGCTCAGTATTCATATGGCAAAGCCTGTCTACTCTAGGTGATGGGTCATGTTGAGCAACTGGAGACAGTGCAGGTTTTTCTTATTGGACACATTGCCAGTATAAGGAGATATCTAAAAAAAAACCCTAGAGAAACCAAGAAAGGCATCCCATGCATAATGACAGTAGAAAATATAGTAGGGAACATAAGGGGGAAAAACCCTGAGAAATGAATAATCAAAGATTGTATTAATATCTGATGCCAGTTCATTTTTAAAAAGTGTAGCTAAGTTCCAATTTTGTTTGAGTACGTGGGAGTGAGGATGCCTCTTACATATATTTATGTTGGCTTCCCTCTTTCTCAGGGTTTATAATTGATCACAGTTTTGGAAAATTAAGCTAATACAGTTGTTCATTGTGTACTTTGGATGCTGTTTTGCTTGAAAAATCTGTATACATCAAGGCTAGCCTGGTTTGGTGGCAGTTTTGTTTTATTGTTGGCAAACAAATGATCTGTGCCAAGGGACTATCTTGGGTTAACTGAGGCTCTTTAAGAAATATAGGGACACCCAATATACATGCTGCATCTGATTCATGCATTTATTTGAGCTAGTAGTTTGGGGCAAGTGAGGGGAAGCTAAATAAACATTTCAGACTAAGGAAAACATCATGATTTTTCCATCAGATGGGTTCCAGCAAGCGGCCTTTCCCATCTCTTGGATCATATTAACTCTTTTGCTGAAGTCAGTGCTGTTTCAGCTGAGGAGCTGAACTCACCAGAATTAGAAACCCAAGCTAGAGAAAGCACAGTGGTCAGTTAAACATCTGCACATTTATTGTAGTTCAATAACTAGCATTAGAACTAACCAAAGAAACATCCACATGCAATTTTTCTTTAACTCTTCAAGTAAATGTCTATGGAAATCTTTTTGTGACTCGTTGTTGGCAGCAGTGGTTATATTTACTATGGGGCTATGGGTACAGTAACCATATGTCACTTACCAGAGGATGACTCTTTATTTTTGAAAGCTGTCCTTTAGTTTTATTTGATTTAATTATTTATTTTGCTGATTTCGCTCTTGAATTTTCCCTTGTAATGCAAAATTATGAACTTAAAGATTTTGTTTAACCCTAATGAACCTCTTTCACATTTGCCCCAGTAAATGTTCATCCTTTACAGGTAATTCTCACTTTACAACCATCAGTGATTATTCAAGCCCTGATGGACCCCCGTGTCATGTGGCTGCCATTTTGAGTGCTTGACATGTGACTCACATTTATATGGCTATTTGCAGCACCCCATGATCACACAATCATAATTTATAACCTATTTATTGAAAACCAGTATTTATTCTGGTTTTCAACAAAATTACTCCACAGCAAACAATGGTTTCACTTGCTGACCGTCGCATTTACCTGTATGCTCACTACATTTGCTTAATAGCCACTACAAAAAAATGTCATAAAATGGAGCCGGTCATATGATTGAATTGAATTTGAATTAAATTGCATTTATTAAATTTATATGCCGCCCTTCTCCCTAAGGACTCAGGGTGGCTCACAATAAAAAGTTAAAAAACATAAAATACAAAATTTTAAAAAATAATTAAACCATAAATGTAATAAATACATAACAATTAACCCAATAAAACCAAATTTAAAACTATAATCAGTCCAGGCCCAATTGTTGGAACATCCATGTCTTCAGGTCACGGCGGAAGGACCGAAGGTCAGGGCCCATCCGCAGCTCGGAGGCAACTCATTCCAGAGGGTCGGCGCGCCCACAGAGAAGGCTCTCCTCCTGGGGGTCGCCAGCCGGCATTGCTGAGCCGACGGAACCCTGAGGAGGCCGACTTTGTGGGAGCGAACCGGGCGATGGAGGTTGACAATGGCAGCAGGTGGTCTCGCAAGTACCCCGGGCCTAAGCCATGTAGGGCTTTAAAGATAATTACCAGCACCTTGAATCGCACCCGGAGGGCAACTGGAAGCCAATGCAGTTCGCGCAGGAGTGGTGTAACATGGGAGTATCGAGAAACTCCCATAAGCACCCGCACGGCCGCATTCTGCACCAGACTTTTTCCAAGAAAATATGATCATTGTAGGTATGGGTAGCCATTTTGATGGCTGATTCCATTGCTCATAAAAGACGACTACATTCTGCGTGATAAATGCAGCAAGCAGTGGTCCCACTAAAGTGTGTACACAGTAGCCATCACATGCATGGGCACAAACTGCATCTCATGCTCAGTGTCAAACATGACACTGTTATGTCAAAGTATGTTTTTGCAAAAAGGTAGGCAAATAGAGAAAATAAACAAAGGTAAGGAAAGGAAAAGGAAAACCAGGAAAGACTTCTCTGTTGAGAACTAGGCTGTTGCTGCAGACTGTCATGGCAGACAGAGAGGTCTGAGGAGCAGTGGGAAACAAACTGGGAAAGCAAAGCAGAGAGAGAGAGAGGGGGGGGTAACTTCTCATTTCATGTTTTTGTATACTTACGGGAGCTTATAACTGCATAATATGTTCTGCACTTTTTTTAAAAAAAATGCTGTCTCCATCTGCTGTGCAGAAGGCCTCATAACTGGTGCATCTGCTTCCCTGGCTTAGAGGAAATTATAGGAGCAAAAGTAACAAAAGTCCTGGGTGATACATACCAAACCCCCGGGAGCCTTCAAACACCTTGGGGAAACCCCGACCCGGCAGCCGTTGACAGTTGACAGCTGTCAAAAGGCTGCCGGAAGAAATAACGCATGCGCGCAATCCCGCAGGCAGCCATTGACAGTGACAGCTGTCAAAAGAACTGCCGAGAGCAAACACGCACGCGCCAAGACCGATCCAGCTGACAGCCGCCGGAGCTGTCAGCACGGCGGTCCCCAATCAGGTCCTCCAGCTGAGCCGGCCGCTCAGCTGAGAGGATTCCCCTAGCAGCCAAATACACAGCCCCAGAGCTGTCAGACTGCCGCAAGACTATTGGTTGCTGCCCTAGCGGCGGGAAAGCACGGTTCACTGATTGGTTGAAATGTTTTGACAGTTCTCTATAAAAGCCGGTTTTTGTTGCCTGTCAGCTGTCCGGAGCTGAACTAAATAAACGTCTGAACTTGCCTACGGTCTCCCTCTCGTCCTTCGTGAGACAATTCACTGGATCTCGGTTTGTCTGGGGCCTGTGCAGAGGGTCTTTGGAAACGAAGCCTCGCAGCGATTGGGTGGAGTGGGAATCATTCCCTTTACTTTTGGACCGGCTCTAAAATGGGCTGGAAGGAGCGTCTCAAGGACTCCAATCTGGCTTTGCAGCAAGCAAGGCCGCAGGGGTGTCAAATTACCGGCCCACGGGCTGTACGCATCATCTGAAAGCCAAACCCACCCCATTGCCAGCAATGGCAAAACTATCCCGATTACGTTGTGTGACGTCATGTGACATCGTTAGTTTGACATGTCTGATCAAGGGAATTGGAGGCATGTGAATGCACGCTAGCCTGGTGTCTCAAAGAACCAGCCATTTTTTTCCCTCTGTGCTGGATTTTCACTGCCATAATGTTTAACTTTCTTTAAAGTTTGCCTGTTCTGCTTCAAGTAAACTTTAAATTGGGTCCAGTCATAGCATGCCCCGACTTATGACCACAATGACTTACATCCACAATTCCAGTTTTAATTGTGGTTGTAAGTCGAGGACTACCTGTATGATATTTTTGGTTAAGAAATGAGAATACAAATAATTAAAACAGGTTTGAAGGGAGAGAATGGGTCAGGAAGAAATGGCCTATTGTAACAGGGGTTAAATTGTCATTTAAAATGGACCGAAGGCACCAGGTTGGAGAAAATGTTGTTAAACCATACTTGTGAGATTATTCCTAGGACCTTTCAATACTTGGTTTCGTGCATCCATGACTAGTTGAAGATTTTTAACAGAGCAGCCAGAAAGTGATAAAAAAATGTGCTGCCACATATTAGTGCGACTTACTGCTTACTTCTTTAAATGCAAAGATAACAGTTCAGCTTTGTGGTTTAAACTGAAAGGACAGTGTTTAGGTTTTGAAGTTCAATTTTGTATTATTCATTGCTGGCGTATATTTCAGGGATAGACAGTTGGCTTGATGAGCTAGGAATTTTTTTTAGTCCACCTTGAACAAAGTTTTGCTTATGGCTGTTCTGACCACCCACCGAGGTCTGTAGGAGGAAGATGAAAAAAAAAAGCAATACTTCTGAAAAAGAACTCTTCATTGCTAATAAGAAAAAAGGGTGGAGAGAGTAGCCAGTTGCAATTATATTTTATAATGACATTCTTCATTTTCTCTCTCTATGATGGTTTTATTGGCAAACTCAAGTCAGTCTTGAGCTAGATATTAAACACAGGTTTTGACCAAAGTCCACTTTCAAAGCAAGGGGCTTTTATTATAAAGACCTTGTTGCACACATGCCACACATTATATGCTTGTGCTTACCACACAAGTGGTAGAGTTTATTTTATGTGTGGAGAAAATAGGCAGGAGAAACTTTCCTGAAAAATAAATACTCTAGAATTGTAATCTAAAATAAAAAGGCACTATTATATTGTGTAGGAGAATACTTTGAGGCAAAAAGGTTATAGGAAGCACTAATGAAATGTGAGTAATCTAATTTTATATACAACTGTAGTCCAGTCTTTCTGTCATGTCTACAATATAGTCTCAGGCTGATCCAAACATAGTCAAAATCTGCAGGTAATGTTTGTCATTACTCTACATTCAAAGTGAGACCAGTTTTTCCTTCACCCCTCCCTACCCAATAATATACCTTAACTTCAGGAATGGGCAATGTTTGATTAGCTTGAGTGATGTTAATATGTAATCTGCTTCTCATGGTGGCCCATGTTGCTTAAAGTTGCTGATCATCATGGTTCCTATTCTTTCCTTTATATGTGATATGTAATAAGAGGATCTCCTGAACTATTGGTTTGTCACACACTGGGGAAATCAGGAGATTCAGGCAGTTCCAATGAGTATGACGATCTGTTGCAAACTTAAGCTCTCTACAATAATATGAACTACTAATGGTTAAGGGAAATTAGCGGGAGTTAAGAAAGGTATTCAAGATGGGCTGGGCTTAGATCTCTTGTGGGCACGCAGGGACTCATGACTGATGACGCGTTTGACCCCCTCCCTTGGGCTCAGCCTGGTTATCCCATGCATCTTCCTGGAAATAACTTATTTGAGCAACTGGCAGAGTATCAAGATTAAACTTGATGATGCTGAGTTGATGCCTTGGACACTTTTTGGAATGTAGGAATGGTGCAAGCCATTTGATTTGAGAACATTACACCAGTGTTTTATCATCTATTGCCAGCATAGTTCAAATTGCTGTTGAAATCCTAACTCACATGTTTCTCCATATGCCAAGGTTTTCCTTACAGGCCCCTAACCAAGAATCCTCTGAACTAAGAGATAAGCAGGACATTGGATGGAAAGTGAGTTTTCAGTACTCTTGCCCTGGTTATAGAATTTATTTTCTAGAGAAAGTTCCCTTGCTCCTACGTAAAGGCCTGTATATTTTCATAGATCTTTTAGGAACTGTTTTTTTATGTCATTTGAGGTGCTGGTCTATCAAGATTTCCATTACAATAACTTACTGCTTTTTGAATAAGGCTGCCATTGTGATGTTTGAGTTGTTTTGTACTGTAATCTTAGGTTTGTTAAAATTGCTATTATATTTATATGGTATATTATTATATTTGAATATTTAAAAGGCCAGAGGGTTATTACTTAACCATGATCTGAAAATACACTACTTAATTAACTTGATAATTCTGAAATTCTGAGTCAAAGTTGTTTTGGAAAACATACACTTTAGATTTTGATTAGCTTAACTATCTGAGAAGTTCAGGCTGATGCAAATTTTCAACAGTTGATTAGAGTAGGATTGTGAAAGGAAGTGGATGAGACTGAAACTTATTTCTAGTCTGTATTTCATTGCTAAATGCCTCTTTCATGAATAATTTCCCGATGCTGGGATGCTTTGATGCATTATTCATGGTATATTGATTATTTATCCTATGTGCAGTGTCTTTAATACTCTTGTTACAGGCCTGCTTTGCATTTGATTTTTGTTCCTGCTGCCTTAGCCTTATATGCTATGCTTAATTGCATTTGGAATGTATAATGCAACACAGATTAAATGCAGGTTAAGTGAAATATAGATCAATACTTACTGAAAAAGTGAACTACTGTCCCTAAGGCTCATTTTCTGAGATCAAGTATTAAATCTATTTTTTGAGGCAGAAGCCCTAGTGGCTTTTAAAGAACGCAGTGTGCATGTCAGGAATAATCAACATGAGTTTACTGAAACTCATCAACGTTCATTTTCTGCAAACACTGCTGGGGAAATTTTATATAAAGGAGGGGGGAAAAACTTGGCTAAAACTAAAACCTTTGTAATGGCATCTTTCTCTCTTCAGACTGTTGACATCTTTTCTTGTTTGGACCACTTCCATGCTCATTTTAATCCCTTCTCTGTTTTTGTATGAAGTGAGAGAAAGTGACATGGATTTGAGATACTGGGACAAGGCAGGAAATAATAGCAGTATCTGTACTCTGTAAAGGATTTGAAACTACCTAAAAATTTGTGTGAAGTGGGAGAGAGAGAAAAACACCCCCTGTCATTTTCTGTTTAATTAGGTACTGTAGGGTAACTATTTGCCCCCAAAATAATCTTGTAATTTTTATTAATTTGATCAAGCTAGATTTACTAAATATGGACAAACAGCAGAAATTATTGAAGAATTGTACTTTTTTAATGGGGAAAGCTGTAAAAATTCACTGATTAGCCCTAAATTAAAGTTGTTGCCCAACTCCAGTGATCCTGTCTGTTTAAACTGGTAGACAAGTATAAATGATAGAAGAATATAGCAACCTCTTTCAGTACATCAAGAGTAAACCTGTTACGTTCATTTGAATACATTCCTATAATTCAGAATATTTTTCAGTAAGTAGAGATAGATACTAAGCAGAATTGTAAAGCTACTTAACAAAACTGTCATATTATGGAGCCCCTAGCTTAAAAAAAACTAGAAATCAATATCAAAGGCTTGAATATTGATGTATGTGTGAAATAGTAGAACATGGGGGGGCAGGGATTTAAGGAATTGGTTCTTTAAAAAAATGTGTGTCCAGTACCATAAATAAAATGTTAAAAAATTAAGCCAGTGGAAATAGCCACTTTTTATAGCTTATAAACAAATCACAAAAGCCTAGTTCTAATTTTGATTTGTTTATTTAATTATTTTATTTATCAAATTTATATAGCCACAAAATGACTCTGGGCAATAAACAACAATAAATACATAAAAACAATTATATTAAGAATATAATCACAGAGGGAACCATCTATTGAAATCCAGGGCAGGATAGGGACCTATTAGTTGAAAATAAAAGAAGATTCAGCCTGAATAGTATGAGGAATTTCCTGATTGATTCTCTCAGCAATGGGCTGATCAGAATAGCATGTAAGGTATTTTCTGATTCATATATTCCATGATTGAAGATCTTTCATCTCCTCACTGAATTTACACTGCAAATAAAACATGTATAGAAATAGTCAAAATAGCACAGTTACAATTTAGTTATGAATTCTTTTAATGGTGCTGGTAATGGGACTTTTCTCCTCCTACCTTAACAGTATTTTTTATACTCGGTGGCTCAGTGGGTTAGGACACTGAGCTTGTCGATCAGAAGGTCGGTAGTTTGGCGGGTCGAATCCCAAGTGCTGCGTAACAGAGTGAGCGCCTGTTACTCATCCCAGCTTCTGCCAACCTAGCAGTTCGAAAGCACATAAAAATGCAAGTAGAAAAATAGGGACCACTACGGTGGGAAGGTAACAGCGTTCCATGCGCCTTTGGCGTCTAGTCATGCCGGCCACATGACCACAGAGGCATCCTCGGACAAGCGCTGGCTCTTTGGCTTTGAAACGGAGATGAGCACCGGCCCCTAGATTTGGAAACAACTAGCACGCATGTGCGGGGGAACCTTTACCTTTTAACAATGAAAGGGAATCTTTCTCAACCTCCCTTTAAATCACAAAGGCTCCTTGGCCAGTAACTGAGATTTCATGGATAGTCATATTCAGCTTGGTGCACTTTAGGTGAAGCAGAATATGTACAGTGTGGTTGCTGAGGATTAGGGAAGAACTATAGTGTCACACTTTGGATTTACTTTGAACAGTGTTCCTACTGTGACATGTTCTTTTGAAATGATAAATCAGTGGAGGAATACTTGCCAGTTGAGAAGAAGCAAAAAGAAGAGCAAAGTCAGCAATAATCTGTAAAATCTCAGCTGTCCAAAGTGCGTATGAGTTCCTATAACCGTCAGTTTTAAGAAGGATGACCTCCCCAAAACTACTTAGAACTTTAAAGTTAGTTTTGCTGGAGTCTCTTTCTGAACTGATTCCTTCGTTGTCTTTGTTCATCAGAATATCTGCATCTTGGCTTTACAACGTATGTAAAACATGTGGCCTAGTGGTTATGCAGTATTGCTGGCAGACTCTGCCCACAGCCAGGAGTTTGATCCTCACAGGATCGAGGTTGATTCAACCTTCCATCCTTCCGGGGTTGGTAAAATGAGGACCCCCAGATTGCTGGGGGCAATATGCTGATGCTGTAAACTGACCAGAGAGTGCTTTAAAGCAGAGGTCCCCAACCTTTTGGGCACTAGGGACAATGGAGAGAGGTTACATGGAGAGAGGTTTTTCCATGGACCGGAGGGGGTGTTTTCTGTGCTGTCTGTATCTCACTGATGGGGCTTGGCTTGTTTTTGCAGGCAGGTTGCTGGTATGCTGCAGCCCATGGACCGGGGGTTGGGGACCCCTGCTATAAAGCACTATGAAGGGGTATTTAAGTCTAAGTGCTATTGCTATGGGAGCTTCTGTAGAAATGGCCCATACCATGACACTCTTTTGAAAGGCCCTGAAGACATGCTTTTACCAGCAGGCCTGGGACCCCAGGGTAATATGGAATCTATCAAGTAGTTGGTTTGATTCTTATTGTCAGAGAAGCAGGGGTTTCTTGGGTTTTGTACTGTATTTCTGTAAGTTGCCCAGAGTCACCATGAGTGAGTTGGGAGGTCATATAATTTTTTTTAATAAATAAATAATAAAATGGATTATGTGTGTATTGTGTGCTAAACTCGGAACAAAGAACATGCTGGAATGACATGTAAAGGCAGGTTTAGCCTTAACATATCAGACACAAAACGTTTCCAGGTAATAAAGCAATTACTGCATTTTGTCAGCCTCATTTTATTTCACTGAAATCACTGACCAGCATGTTCTCTTTTTTATTTTTTGCTAGTACCAACAGTAAAAGACTTCTGACATCTCCTGCAGTTTGACTCTTTTGTTGGAACAAAAAAAACCTAAATGAGAACAGCACAGAAGGCTCAGCACTTTTAAAAAATGTGATCTTCAAAACCAAGCTGTATCTTTACCTCTGCTGAGGATTGTAACAGTTTTCAAACTGATTTACTTCTCTTTTGTTTGATTTAATTGGGCAGGAATAAGAGTTGCAGTAAACACAGTGGTAGCAATTGTGGTGGCTTTAATGTTGGGCTTTGCATCTCTGGAGACAGCTTTCACATTGTTTGGTTTTTCTGCTGTTTCCAGCTGCAGCTCTCTTACATTTTTTTTTACAACTAAGTTAAAACAATGTACAGTTATAGTATGTAGAGAGTTTTCAGCCACTTCACAGGAAATTCCTTTCTGTATTTATGCTTTCTTGTTCTTTATAGCCTCTATTTATTATGTACCATGCATTGATTTTTTGGATAGTCATTTATTCTATATGCTTCTATTAATTACAAGAGTCAACACTTCATTCAGTAGACCTTACTGCATCTAGTTAACATTATCTTAATTTGAATAAAAGCAAAGAATGGGCATGGTTAATAGTTAGATGAGAGACCATCAATAGCCCCAGGGCTAGCAGCTTGAGTGGGAGGTTGGAACAACATCCCAGAAAAAGGCAGTGATGGAAAAGGGATGAATGTGTCAGCAGGTCACCGGAAGTCAAACTTGATTCAAGGGAGTCTTTATCTTTTTGAACTACATAAAACTGCAAACTAAGATATTCTCTCATCTCACTTAGTGCAGGGGTCTCCATCCTTGGCAACTTTTAAGACTTGTGGACCTCAACTCCTATGGCTGGTTGGGGAATTCTGGGAGTTGAAGTCCACAAGTCTTAAAGTTGCCAAGGTTGGGGACCCCTGCACTAAGTGATTAATGTACCTGCGTCTGATGTTAATAGTACTTAAAAATGAATTAAAGCTATGGAGAGGGACAGAAAAAAAATCATTTTGTTATAAAGATTGAATTAGAGAGCAGTTCTTCAGGAGTGTTAAATGAACTTTTGTTTGGTAGATGAGAGATTTCCCAAATTTGATTCCATTGTTACTTCAGCATTTAAAAATATGCTGAGAAATGTATCATAGAATTTAAAGAGATATTTGGCTTAGGGTGACATTTATTTATTTTATTTTATTTTATTGGATTTGTATACCGCCCTATTCCCATAGGACTCAGGGCGGCTAACAGACATCAGTATGTGGATGATATATACCGTAACTCCATTTTTCTATCTGAACAGGCAGTTTTACAATGGATGAGAGAGAAAAAAAATGGAAAAAATATCCAGATAAGATTAAACAACTATGGATCATTGTTTTAGATCTGATTTTAGTTGGGACTATATGCTATGGAATTAAAGCTATGGAGAGGGACAGAAAAAAAAATCATTTTGTTATAAAGATTGAATTAGAGAGCAGTTCTTCAGGAGTGTTAAATGAACTTTTGTTTGGTAGATGAGAGATTTCCCAAATTTGATTCCATTGTTACTTCAGCATTTAAAAAGTGGTCATAATTTAAAGTTGCTATTTAATAGTCTTATGTATATCCCTGTGTCTAGTACCAGATCATTTTCTAGTATTTATTACTGTCTTGTTCGAATCTTCCCTTGGTATAGTTGCTGAATTTCAAAGACTGCTTTAGAAGGGTTGGACATCAAATTATAGCTATTTTTTTATTTGTTTGCCATTTTATAGACATTGAGTCAAGACTGGCTCTTGGTGATTTCATGGGGAAAAGTGTGTAGGTTTTTTGGACAGCTTTATGGAAGTAGTTTTCCCCTTTTCTGGGATGGTTTTTTTCCCCAATTTTCCAATCTTGCTTCCAGCTCTAGTTTTGCCTGAGGAACTCCTGTTCACATACTAACCAGGTCCAATCCTCCAAACCTAGACTTGGTTGGCCATCTGCCGAGAAGTTGATTATATTTGAGATTCACTTGGAATGATGGGGTGGCAGATGAATATGACAGAAAGACTATAAATGGCTGTTCTTGGAACAGCCTTCATTTATGCTAAAATGTACACTATTTATAACATAGTGTTTGGATCTCTTGTGAGTTTACTTTTAACTCCAGATATGTATATTTGCAAAGATGTTTGTCTGTTTTTTAGTGACATTTGCTACTGGTGGTTAGCGATTATCAATGCCATTTATTCTTTTGATGCTACTGTCCAAAAGGAAGGCATCATATTTTTGCCAAACAATGTACCTAGAGTTTTCTGCCAGGTTATGTGTCATCTTCCAGCACCGTGTTTCTCTTGAGCCTTTTCTTGTACTGAAGTAATTGATATTCTTCATAGCATATCATGTATCCCAAATATTCCACTTTTGTTTTCTTAATACTGTTCAGTGTCCCTATTTTTGCTCATTTTTGGAAGTCTCACTTTGCACAGGTAGGTAGGTAAATATTTCATAACTATACATTTCAAAGGCTTTTATTCTCCTGATTGTCATTTGGGTCAAAGCAATTGCCCCTTTCAGTTGAGTAGGAGGATAAATTATACATCAAGTGGTGTCAAAGATTAGTACTTAATAGCATTTGTGGAAGTGAGTTTTAGTGAAGGACAAAATGTTCTTAAATTACAAATTGAATCAATGTTTGTGATACAGGGTATGCAGAGATTTATTAAAATTACCCCTGTTTGAAATGGTCTTAATTATTCATTACGGAAAAAATTGAAAAGAGCTGAACTTGATTTTCAGTTCTTTTTTGCAGTGTTTTACAGTCTTTGAAGGGGAGAGTTTCTACAGTTCCATAACAGTACAAACTATTTCTTGAAATTCTTAAGAACTGCTTTCCCTAAATCTGACCATGCGGGCTTCCAAATGGTAATCTCTTTGATCGTTATATCAGAGAAATGGTGGTTGTATTTTGTGGGGTTATTTTTTCTGCTTCAAACTTAGTTCCACAATTGCATTTGTTCTGTGAAATAGGGGATAAGAATTATTATAAAATTATTTTAAGTATGGAAGACTACCTTTTTATGTTTTTCAAGTTATGTTTTATAAAACATAAACTAAAGTCACACTGGAATTGGATTGTTATGGATAGTACAGTCACAAAGCAAAGGATTGCTTGTATTTCAACAGCAATAAAAAAATCATAGAAACAATTTCAACTGCCCCAGACATTTTCTAGACGCTCATGTGTATAAATTTTACCTCATGAACCTGTATACCTGCCATTGATTGATTGCTAGAGGGAGATGATTGAAGATTCTTAGAATCATGTTTGCATACAGTATATCTGCTTTTACTGTAGTTACAATTTGGCTTTTTGTGTTTGTTGCAAGTTGCAATTTGGATTTTCTTTCCCCTATATTAGAAAGGCTTCCTCCTTACTTGTGTTCTGGAAACAAAGAGCTCCTTTCCTTGAACCTTATGGCCCTATTGATTGCATTTTTATGCTTCAAGTATATGCTGTCATGGTTTTATTTGAAAGATGTTTTATTATTTTTATAGCTGGGATGTTTTGATTAAGCTTTTATTGTTTAGAGCAGGGGTCCCCGATCCTTGGTCCGTGGACCAGTACTGGGCTGCGGTATGCCAGCAACCGGGCTGCACAAACAAACAAAGCCCCATCCATGGGATGCAGACAGCACATAAAACCACACCCCCTCCAATCCATGGAAAAACCTCTCTCCATGGAACTGGTCCCTGGTGCCCAAACCTTTGGCGACCTTTTTTTTAGAGCTGTTTACAAAGTGAGCGGCCTACAAATACTGTAGAACAGAGGTGTCAAACTGCTGGCCCGCGGGCTGGATGCGTCATGCCAAAACCACGCCCACCCCATTGCTGGCAATGGAAAAAAAGTCACGATAATGTTGTGACACATCACGTGACGTTGTGAGTTTGACACCCCTGCTGTAGAATAATTTAATAAATTATAAAATAGAGAATATTACAGTTCACAGTAGCTATATAGCAATAGCACCTAGACCTATATACTGCTTCATAGTGCTTTACAGCATTTTCTGAGTGGTTTACAGAGTCAGCATATGGCCCCCAACAATCTGGGTCCTCATTTACCAACTTTGGAAGGATGGAAAGCTGAGTCAACCTTGAGCCAGTGAGAATCGAACTCCTGGCAGTGAGCAGAGTCAGCCTGCAATACTGCATTCTAACTACTGTGCCACCATGGCTCCCTTATTTAATGAGCTTAGAGAATTCTGGTTGAACTTGATGATGTAAAGTCATTTAATAATATAACATGTAAAGAATTATTTAAGAATTATGATACCACATTGTTTCAAGACTGTGAGAATAAGGAAGAAAGTTGGCAAGGAAAATTATATGTAATCATGTTATATTAAACAGCTCTGGAGAAGACAGCGATGTCCCCAACAACACAAAATATAACCTGGTGACTAAGGAAAAGCTGATAATCCATTCTAAGCAGAACAGTGTTTGAGTTAAATTTATCTACAACAAATTTTTATTATAAAAATCTCGATAGATTCTGTCATCCGAGGTACCAACTGGTTGAATTCATCCTCAATAACACAATCAGCTAATTTAGAACTATTGGAAGTAGGAGACAAATGCAAATCAAAATTATTTTTTACTTTCTTGGGGGGAAAAGTGGGGTTTGGGGCAAAGGATTGCTTGTATTTCAACAGCAATAAGGTGAATTTAGCAGCATGATACGCATTAATAGAGTGCCTAATTTAATCCATGTCAAGCAGGATACTATGCCTGCATTCACATTCTTAAGTGCTATGAATTGTGAAGAGCTTCAGTCTATCCCACACGCATGAGACTATCAGATGTGTCTGCCTTGCTGACATGGATGCCAGGGCTTCAATTTCTATTGAACATAGTCGCTATCTGCATTCGGTTACAAGAGAAACAATTGGGAGGAAGCAGAATCATCCTGTAGGAAACAGGGAAATTGTCTACAAGGAAAAAAAGTAGTCATGACATATAATCATGAACTGAATGGATTTGCAGCTCAATTACCTCTCCTGAGAAAACTAGTCCTTCCGTTCAGCAAACATGCAAATGTGCCTCATTTTTTTTTCTAAAGCCTCATTTTTCCCAGGTCTAGTATGGTATCACAATCTCCACTCCTGTACCTGCTATAAATGTTAGTGTCCTTGCCAGATAGAAAGTGTGTGTCTGAATTTTTCACATCTTCTCGACATAAAATAGTCTCCTGGTAAAATTTTAATTGGCAGTATTTTTAGCAGATGAAAATATTGATGTATAAGCCATTAATTTTACAAGGAAATGGAACAATGTAGGTATCCTACAAACCTAACTACCTTCATAAATTACATTTCTGACAGTTGTGTGGTCAAGTAAGGGAAAAATGTTCTAATTTAGCTTTTCGTGATCAAGATCCATCTTCCTGTAATCATGGTACCCAATTGTTCTCTATTAATGATTTCTTGAGAAGGAAGAATGTCCATTCTGTACTTAAGTATGAGCGTTCCTACTGCTGCATCTAGCAGAGGGAGTAAACTGTGTGGGAAAATTGTATTTTAGCCTTTTAAGCTGATCTACATGATAAATTTTCCTTAAAGACAAAATCAAATACCAAATTGCCTCACATATTCCTATGTAAAGTCTATAAGGGATGTGGGTACATTTCTATTTTTATTTTGTTATGATATATTCCATAGTGTTTCCAAAAAAAGGATGTCATTCCCAAATGCCTATTCAGCCTTCTTTAAAGCATAGCAGTGTCTTCCAGATGGCTAATGATTAGAGTTTCAGTCAAGCATTTCTGGATGGTATGAAGAAAACTTATCTTACAAGAATCCTACATCTGTTCTATGTAGCCCTTATTGAGTTCACCTAATGTGAGGCAGTCCCACTTTAGTGTAGAGGTTGAGGGGGGAAAAATAGGAAAAATGCAGGCTCATTCATGCCTGATGTTGGCAATCAGATTTGAAGCTAATGAAATGTTTTGCTTTTTAGTAAGACAAGGAAAGAGCAGACTAGCTCCCTCAGCTGTAATTATGTGACATGTGGCATTCCTGTTAACAGCAAGGAGACAATAATGGTTAGTTTTAAGTATACTGGCAAAGTTTGGCTAGCCATTATGCCACAAACTCAATAGTTAGCACGGTTCACAAGACCAGGGAGGAGAAGCAAGTGGAGATAGATGACTTATCTGATCTACTTCTGGAATAGCCAATTTCTGATTTCCATGATATTTTAAAAGGAGCCCATTTCCTTCTGCTGTAACTATTCTCAAAACTCTATAAATTTGGATCTGGCGCTAAAGGCACAAAGATGACAGTCGATCTCTCCAAGCTATAGATGGTATTGCTTAGTTGCTGGGGATTCTGTAACCAAATACTTCGTAGTGTTTTGTTTACAGCTTGGTAGTAAGGCTGTTCCGTTGATGAAGAAACATTTTCTATGGATTTTTTAAAAATGATTTATTAGAATAGACTTGTAGCACCAGTTGTCCTCAGGTCATGGAAAATGATGCATGCTTTATTTGTGTTGAAACCAGCATTTGAAAGTTAGTTCTCTGGTGATTTCTGGGTAGTGGCATTCACTTGGTTGTATTATGTATCGAAACAGTAGGCAGCCTCTTTGTGGCCATTTAACATGTTTGAGGAGGTTGAGAGCCACAATATCAGTGGATCAGTATCCTGATATCCCTGATCAGGGTTTGGTTTTCTAAGGGTTTTAAGGATTTTTGTTTGATTATTTTAACTGTGACCTGCCTATTTCTAGGTTTATGTGAGTTTTTATTCCTGTCTTACTTGAAATGGCATGGAAATATATCATCATTGTTTATCAGTTATGGTCACAGGGAGCCTCTGAGGGCATTAGTTTAAATCCTCTGGATTTAATTCTTCCAAGAAAAATACTTGTAGAATTGATTGTTTCCTTCAAGTATTTGGGAAAGTGGCCCAATTACTTTTATAACATGGCTTTAGGCAGCTCTAATTTTACATACATTGGCAGCCATTTAAGACATATTTCTGTGTCTAGAATGTAGACCGTATGGCATTCTAAGAAGTTTTCTAACTATAATATTGTGCCTTGTTCATAAAACTGTCCTGGGAAGTTTTGGCCTGGGCAGTTTTGCTACTAAGTTGAATTTTTAAAATGTGAGTCTTCTAATGTAAATCTTGCCTTTTACAGTATGTTGTGACTGTTTGTTGTGTTAGAAAATGCTGTATACTGAACTGCATTAGAATAGCTGCAGTAGATGAAATTGTAACAATTTAGAGTTGAGAGGGGGAAAAATAACACACGAGGGCTTGGAGACTTGATAATGCCATTCTGTTTTTGTTTTCCTGCATACTCTGCTGTGTCTTTTCAAAATATTCTTCATCTGCCACAGGTTAATTAGTAAATCACCATGAGTGAATCTGAAAACAGGAATCTGCCTTTCTTTATCAAATTAGGCCATTGATCAATCTGGTATGTCCTGTAGTGTCTGTAGTGCAGGATAGGCAACTAAGGCTCTCCAAGTGTTCTAGCCCCCAGCAGGGTGACCAATGGTCAAGAATTAGAGTTGAACTTTTAAAACATCTGAAGGGCACTCATTTATGTTTTTTTTACATCAGAGGTGTTCACTAGAGATTGTTTTACCTCTCTGTTTGGTTTCATCTCACTTCTCACATCCAGTTTGAACAGAATGCAGACAAAGATCTATACTTCCCTCTGAATTCTATTAACATTTATCAAGCTTGCTGTGAGATTTTTTTAAAAGGTAGCAATATTTTTACTTATTTATTTTTTCCCCAGTTTATGCAGCTGCCCATCTCAAATATATGACTCTGGGTGGTTCACAATATTGGTATGGTGAAAAAAAGCTCTTGACAAAGATGTTTCAATATAGGTAGTCCTCGACTTACGACCGGAATTGAGCCCAAAATTGCTGTTGTTAAGTAAGCTAGTTGCCCCATTTTACGACATTTCTTGCCACAGTTGTTAAGTGAATCACTGCAATTGTTAAGTTAGTAATCCTGTTGTTAATTGAATCTGGTTTCCTGATTGACTTTGCTTGTCAGGAGGTTACAAAAGGTGATCACATGACGCCGTGACACAGCAACTGTCATAAATATAAACCAGTTGCCAAGCATCTGAATCCCCAGGTCATGTGACCCTGGGGATGCTGCAAAAATAGTGACTGTGAAAAATGGTCATAAGTCAGTTTTTTCAGTGCTGTTGTAACTTTGAACGGTCAGTAAATGATATGTTGTAAATCAAGGACTCTTTGTATATCAAGGTCATTGTGAACTGTGTCATGGTGGATGTTTTTACTTAATTTCTTCTCTTTTTGTCACCGGCTATGCCGGTGAATCAGGAAGCACACACTTTGATATCCATTTGCACACATGCTGTTGAACATTCTCATAAATCTTTTCTCATTCCAGGTCCTACTGAAGGGGAGGAAAATTAAAGCTATCCATCCCTTCTTTTACTAAAATTGAAAAAAATAATCTGTTCATTGCAAGGTGCAGCAAGCATGGATTTGCACAATATAGAAATCAGAGAAATTGCCCAAGGCTTTAGAGAAATTGAGCCTTTCCTCTTTCTGCATGAAGAGGCTTTGTTTCTACAAGGACTCTAAACACGAACTCTTTCAAGAAATTAAAAACAGCAGATTCAACATCAATCACTCTTAGAAAGTCCTTCTGGCAGAGTTTGTATTTCTGAAAAGCTCTACCAAACACCAGGTGGCTAAGGTTATATTTGTTTGTCTGCAATATTGATTTCTTTTTAATGTAAAAAAATCGTTTATTATTCTGTGGCTATGTTAACTGTATCTCTCTTTTTTATCTTAAAGATGCAAATGTTGGACAAATTTCCAATGGAAGGAGGACAGAAGGACCCTAAACAAAGGATAATTCCCTTTTTGCCAGGTTTGTAAGGTGAACAGTATAGTTCTCAAATGAAATATTTTATATACCGTATTCTTTTTATCTGTGACTGTTTGTCTGTCTATCATCTGTCTACTTATCTATCTATCTATCCATCCATCCATCCATCCATCCATCCATCCATCCATCCATCCATCCATCCTCTCTCTCATTCTCTTTGTCAGTCAACCTATTATAGATTAATGTAGCTGTTTAATTCTCCACTTTTCAGTAATAGTAAAAGGGACCTTGGAGGTCATTTAGTCCAACGCTCTACTCATGCATGAGATCTTTACTATTTCTGACAAACAGCTGTCCAGTCTCTTCTTAAAAGCCTCCAGTAATGGGGCATCCACAACTTCCGAAGGCAATTTGTTCCACTAGTTCAGGGGTAGGCAACCTCGGCTCTTTTATGACTCATGGACTTCAACTCCCAGAATTCCTGAGTCAGCATGCTGACTCAGGAATTCTGGGAGTTGAAGTCCATGAGTCATAAAAGAGCCGAGGTTGCCTACCCCTGCACTAGTTGATAGTTCTCACTGTTAGGAATTTTCTCATTTCAGATATATTGACTACAAGTTCTGACGTCTCCATCAGACTTGGCCAAATAGTCATGTTAACTAATGTTAACACATTTAGACATTTGAATGGAGATTTGTGATTAGACTACTTCCAACATAGGGTTTGTGTTCCTATGATCTGCTGCAGGGCTTTTCACTGCTTTGGTCTTATTTGATCCTAATTATTTATGTTGATTTCAGTATGGTTCTGGCCTGAATTTCAGATAGAAATACAGTAGTGGCCAAAATTGTGGAAACCTTTTGGGAAAAGTGTACAGTAGAAATGCCACCTTTGATTAAGTTTCCACCAACTTTTCTTCTAATTTCTTTATAACTGTAGCCTTGTTCATTTAATAATACTATTTTACATTGCTTTCTGAGCAACTAGTCAACTCTTTACACCATTACTTTTATTACATTTTACAAGCTCACTAAATAAAAGAACACAAAAAAACCCCCAACCAACTTGATAGTGATCACATAACACACTGACAAATGTCCTCCTCTCAGCTTCAATACATGACATCAGTAACTGAATCCTACTCTGATCTGATTGGCTCATTGCCAAAACAAGATGACACCTGATTGGCTCTCTAAACACTCATGCTCATTGGCTACAATCAGATGAAGGAAAGCTACCTGATATCAACCTAAACAAGTTGTGCTTCCTTTTTCTGGTTATTTGGCTATAACTTTTCATAGAATACAGTACAGATTATTGAACAAAACTTTGTTGCATTACATTCTTGATTAAAGTATCTTTCCATTGATATATAACTTTATGGTACTACTCCAAAAAAAGTGGGGGTTATTAGCCATCAAACCTCAAAAATACACTTTTCCCAAATGGTTTCCACAATTTTGGCCACTACTATAACATTAGACAACCTATATGCTGAGAAATGTATCATAGAATTTAGTTAAGAGATATTTGGCTTAGGGTGAAATCAGTATGTGGATGATATATAACTCCATTTTTCTATCTGAACAGGCAGTTTTACAATGGATGAGAGAGAAAAAAAATGGAAAAAATATCCAGATAAGATTAAACAACTATGGATCATTGTTTTAGATCTGATTTTAGTTGGGACTATATGCTTTATAAAGATCAGATACTTGATCTGGGTATTCTGTTAATTTCCTGTACAAAAATAAATAGGATAATCTGTGCATTGCCAGTGCCAGTTAGACAGATCCAATTACATGTACTCTGGTTAGGGATTACTACTAAAATGCATTGCATTTTAAAGCTTTTAAAGATGTTTTAGAAATTCCAGCTAGAATAAAATGCATGTCCTAAGCAAGATATTCAGAACAGATCACATCAATACTGAACTGTCTCTCTTTGGGGTCTATGAAAATTTATCACAGCCAATTTGCTGTGGCCAACTTGCTGAGGACAATTTACCACGGGACAACTCACCATGGCCAACTCACTGCAAGACAGCTCACTGCGGGTCAGGAGTTACACTAATATCAAAGAAATGGTGGAACAGAATCATTAAAGAAAGGATGCAAAGGGAGGGACCGAATGAAATGTGAATGACAAAAATTAAAATAGTTTTTTAAAATGTATTTTAAATAATTAAATAGAATTATTAAATTGTCCCACAGCAAGCTGGCCATGGTGACGTATCCCATGGCGAGTTGGCCATGGCGAATTGGCTGTGGCGAGTTGTCCCATTGCATTCCATTTGTTGCCTTTTTGATTCTACATTGTGTAATTTTCAGAAGGCCATCTTGGGACTGTGCAGTATAGTATGTCAGATTTCCAGCTGAATGTGGTAATGGAAGAAGAGCTCAAGAAAGGGGGGAGGTCTTTAAAAAGATAGTATTAAAACTACAAAAGAACAAAAGACAAGTACAGTAGGAGAAGCTGTGTGTCTCTACAGAATATCTGACAAAAAAGGGGAAAAAAACCCCCACACATAATGGAAATATAAAGAGGATTGGGGGGAAAAAAGAGTATAGACAAATATTTTTAGAACTGTAGATCTAGTGCCAAGACAACATTCAGAATCAGCAGGGATGAGCAAGAAGATTGTTTGATTGATTTATTATGAGTCATCAAGTCATTTTTGCCTCCTAGCAACCACATATCTTGAATTTTTTTCAGAGAGATTGAAGCAAGTTCAGAGAAGAGCAATGGGGATCTGGGTTCTGGAAGCTAAATCCAGAGGGATTGAAGGAAATAGGAACATTTACCATTGAGAAGAGATTGAGACTGAGGGTATTTCTAAATATTTCAAAGAATATCACACTGAAGAAATTTGAGAGTGTACAACATGGAATAATAGATTTTTAATACTAGATTACAGATACTGATTTACCATTAGCTAAACCTTCTAATTGTAAAATTAATGTATCTTTGGCTTGTCTCATATTTCCAAATAAACTGTAGACAGCTGGGGTAGATTAATTTGGATTTCTGCACTGAATAGGGAGATGGACCCCTTGGCTTGTATGTCACCTTCTAATCCTACGGTTCTCTTTTAGAGTTACAAATATACTTGTTCTGAACTATTGACTCTTTTGATTTAGATTGATGGAAGTTGCGTATTTAGAGGAATCAAGGCTGGGAAGGGTGGCTTTAAAAATTAGATTCTGTTAGGCAACTTAGCATCCCAAATTTCAAACTGTTATTCTTCCCCAGCTCTCCATTGCTTCAATATAGTATCACAGATTTCCAAATAGCCTTATGCTGTTTTAATGTGTTTCTATTTTGGCTGTATAATTGTTCCCATTAAAACATTCCATTATGCAACTATGCTTTTCCTCAGATATGGGCAGAATTGCAACTTAGTAACCATCATGGTTATTTCAGGAGTTGCATTCTGTTCCAGCTGTTCCCTGGATTGTGGTAGCAGCAAAGCAAGACTCACTCTGGCATGAATGCAGAGAAAAAGAGCATGCTGTGCAGTTTTCCATGCCAGCAGAACGAAATAGGAGAGATGTAACATCAGACCCAGCTGGCCAGCATCTCCAATTTGAACAAATAGAAATTACAGTTTGAGTATATTCTGTTTCTGAAGCATTGTAACCTATTTTTGGATAGCTCAGGGAAATTTGTTTCCAAAAAGGTTACGGCAATGGTACATTTTGCTTGCTCAGTGTCTTCATTCCTTTTGGAAGCTTGGAAACTCTCCTTTTTGTGGAATTATTTTACAGTGGAAATCAGAAACGATGGTGATGTTCTCCCAATGTGGGCTCCTAACAGAGTTTTGGGAATTCCATAAAAATAATCACAAATGAGGAATTTGATATACAAATCTCTGATTCCATAAAATCCTAGCAGTTGGAATGGACTGATCAGCCCTTTCCTTCATAAAAAAAAATCCAGTTTCAATCATTCTTGAAAGCTGGTGTCTGCAATTGTCTGAATGCATCCCTCAGGAAGCCATCAAACTGCTTATACTGTATAGTGTTTCTCCACCTTAGGAACTTTAAGATATATGGATATCAATTCTCAGAATCCCCCAGGCAGCATGCTATCTGGGAGCTGAGATTGAGAAACACTTGGCTTCTACTATTAGGAAACTTTGCCTGATGTTCAACTAGAACCTGTTGAATTTCCTCTAGCTTTAAATGTTAGAAATGAAGAAGTGTGACCAGCTTCTCTGGCTAAGACTTGTTTTGTACCTCTGGGAGATCTTTCTTGGCCAAAGCAAAGTTTTTACAGGCTGAGATTTATAAATGGTTGGAAATAATCAGACATTCTGCGCTTGGCAATTTTGCAAGGGCAGAATGATGTAGGTCTGCAGTTCCTTGAATCTTCCCTCGTTCATCCACTGGAACACGTTCTCTTATTTCAAACCCCAAGACAGGAACCAGAGTTTTCTGTATCAGCTGTCACTTATGACTCTTTCTAAATAAAATGCGAAGGAAGAGGGAATAGCTTTTGTGTTTGGGTGTGTAGATGTGTTTGGGTGTGTATTTGGGGAGGGATAAAAAGTTGATTTTACAATAGAGAACTTGGGCTTGTTTGCATTCCAACATTTTCCAGTTATCACCCTTCTTATTCTTCCCTTCTGTGCAATTTTTCTTTTAATAATCCCATACCAACCCTTGAATTTCAGTACCAGTGTGGGAATTTGGCTTTTGCTTTCTAATTCAAACATGCTGCTTACTGGGAAGCCCTCCTTGGTAATATTATACATTGTGGTTCCTGACATCTGAAAAATGTTTCCAGTTATTCTGTCTACCCAGCTGCCTCTAGCTTTTTATTTTTTCCCCCCCGAATCTCTAACACAGTTAGATTTGAGTCCTTTGATAGGAAATGAAATAGTCGATCAGCAGCTCTTTTCTTATCTAAAGAAAGTATTTCAATACAATAAATATTTAAAATTATGTTTTAAAGGATAGGCTGCAATGCTTTTGCTGTGATTACTTCACGTTATTGTTTGAACGTGAAAGAAATATAAGAAATTGGGCAGAAACGGTACGAAAATGAACACAAGATAACTGAGTTTACAAAGTTAACTATAGAGAAGGAAATCATGCTTTTTATTAAAAAAAATATATCACTTGATTGCCAATCCATGGTTTAGTTACAAAAAAAACCTATTTCTAAGATTACAGAATTGTTCCTTACCCGTCTTCATGTTTATTTTATTATATTCTTGGTACTTAGATCCTAGATCTTCTATTAATCACCATCATCTCTGCTTTCCATTGTAAAATAATTCCACAAGAAGGAAAATTTCCAAGCTTCCCAAAAGGAAAGAAGGCACTGAGCCAGCAAGTTTAATTAAATCATGTTAGCTATTATATATATAGTGGGTACCTGTAATTTAATTTCCATTGAATAAGATGGTAATCCATAATAGTATATGATAAATGAAAAGACATTAAGCATCGATGACCTGTAACAGCTGATTACTTTTTCATCAAGCCAGGTTATAACACCAAGATTTTAATTCTATACCTCAGATAACAAAACTGAGGTTTAAACAGTTGAACTGGGCCTCGGTCTTCTGGTCAGAGTGCCTAATGTTCTTTTTTTAATACTGGATCAATTTATAATGTCCTGGAATCAAAAGTGACTGAGGCTTCAGACACGATCATGCCTTTATGGCTTCTCTTGACTTATCGCTCCCGACACTCCCCATGGTTTATGGGGGAAGCTGTGGGTTCTGAAAAGGGCTGAGAGAAGTCTAGAGAGCTGCTGAAGGAAAATGAGAAATTAATCCGACCAGACAAAACATAGAGCTGCTATTAAGCCATACCTCATGGCGGTAAGAGTGGCGAAGCACCATTATTTCTCTACCCTAATTGCATCCATTGGATGTCATCTGGTGGCCCTGTTCAAAGCATTATGGCTAGTCAGATTTAGGAGAAGAGCCATCTTTGCCATGGCTCCTGCACTTCAGAACATCATGCCTCCTCAGGTGTGATCCGCACCAAAACCTTTGGCCTTCTGAAAGAGCTGAAGACCTGGATCTGCCAACTGGCCTGGGGGCCCAATGGGTTTTCAATGGACTAAGATAAGAGCCCACCTCCACCTTGTATGCATCTTGTTCCCTTCCTACCCATCTGTATAGATTTTAAACTCATTTAATGTTACTATTTATTGTTTTAATGTTTTAAATTGTTTTTTTTAAATTATTGTAAGCCGCCTAGAGTCACCCCCAAGTGAGATGAGTGGCATATAAATTGAATAAATAAATGCCTAATATGGTCTTAGAATATAATGTGATGGAATGTCAGCAACAATGCCTACTCAGCCATTTTGTTTATAGGTTTAATTAATAGAGGGAGAAGATAAACCATAAGCACCCTGATTTTGAACTCTAACTATCCTCATTGCACAGAATATCTTGAGGGCAAACATATGAAGTGAGGGTGCTTTTCCATCCATTATGATTCCCGTGTAGTTTAGAGACCTGGATAATGAGTAATCTAAGGTGTTTTTGATCCTGGATGTCGCCATCAGTTTAGAACTCCTAATTTGACAGTTCAGCCAAACCGTGATGGCTGGGGGAATTAAAATGGTCAAAGTTCAGCACATCTGAAAGACACTTAGATTAGGGAATAATGACCTAAACTAGATGTTTTGGGGGTGTTTAATAAATTCTAGGAAATAATTCTAGTGTGAACTAGAAGTAATTCTTTCCATAAATTGCTACCTTAGCTTATTATTTTGCAAATGCACATAGTTGATTATGATGAATACACAAAAGCAATGACTATGATTAAAACATTCCATGTGTAGCACAAGTTGGCATATAGAAAAGCCTGGATGATTTTCTAAATATGGAAATAGCTATGCAAAATCCTCTGAGGGTGGCATGGAGAGAAAATTCAAAGGGGGGCAAAATCTGGACTAACTATACCTAGATCCTGCCAAATTTCTCAGGAAAGAACTTTTATATATGGAGCTGAGTCTTCCAGATATTGTATTCATTGTAATCTAGAGCATGCTCTCCATAATATTTCCCTAAAAGGGCTAAGATGAGCTGCATGGAAAGAAAACCTTGCCCAAATTTGAAGTGTTTACTTTTAGCTGTAAAATTGCATAAAACAATACTTGAGGGAAGAAATGATTTAACACAGTATGCATGAATAAGTTGTCAAATCTATGACCTTACTTATAAAACCTCAGGTTGACATGTCCTTACACTCCCAGTTTGCTCAGAATGTTGATCCATTCCATTATTTAATTGTGTGCTGTCCTCTCCTCCCCCCACCCGAGCCATTGTGCTCCCTTCTCCAGTTCTATCCTCACAATAGTAACAGTCTTGTACTTTATAGTTTGAGCTGAGAGTGTGTGACTGTGTCAGAGCTGCCCAGAACTATCATGCTTGAGTGTTGGCAACTGGTTCATATTTATGACTGCTGCAGTGTCCCGGGGTCACGTGATCACCTTTTGTGACCTTCTGACGACCAAAGTCAATGGGGAAACCCATTTCAATTAATAGCCGTGTTACTCATTTAGTAACGGCAGTGATTCACTTAACAACTGTGACAAGAAAGGTCGCAAAATAGAACAAAATTCACTTAACAAATATCTCACTTAACGACATAAATTTTGGGCTCAATTGTGGTCATAGGTCAAGAACTACCTGTATCTGTGTGAGAAAAGTATTATTAAAATCCATTAATGCATCTTTGCTTGAGGAGTTCTGTGGAGTCTTATGCAGCCTTTCATGGTTCACGTTGTACCAAATATGCATTGTAGAGACACTTCTGCTACAATGGACATTTTCCATTTCTCTCTCTTGTTCTAACCAACTACATCCCAGAAAGCTGGTAAGTTGCCCCCCCCTTTTTTTTTCTTTTAACTGCAGAAGGCCCAGTTTATTAATTTGAAAGAAAGGCCTTTATTTTTCACTTTTTGTCTTTTATAGTTTTTCCAAATTTCGCTCTGATGTATTTACCATGTCGCATGATCTGTCAAATAGTGGCATCCTGTGATATGTCATGACACCATATAGGGGCAGAATATGTAAATTCTTAACTGAATTTCCAGAAAAAGATGGAAGGTTCTATGTTTCCCTAGGCAGATTTTAGTCTGGTGTTCTGTCCATTATGCATAAAAAGCCTGGTCTATAAAAAGAGCCTTGGTGGAGCAGTGGGCTAATGCCTCCTTAAGTAACACCAGCTGCCTGCAATTAGTGCAGGTTCGCATCCCACCAGGCTCAAGGTTGACTCAGCCTTCCATCCTTCCGAGGTAGGTAAAATGAGGACCCAGATTGTTGGGGGCAATTAAGCTGACTTTGTAATAATGCCGCTTGGGGTGTGTGTGAAAGCCCTAATAAGCAGGCATATACATAGAATGAAGGCTACTGCTAAGCTTGTAAGCCGCCCTGAGTCTTCGGAGAAGGGCGGGATATAAATGTAATAAAAAAAATACTTTGATATCAACAGGAGGTCGCACCACCACTTACTGTATGTGTTGAGCATTGTTTGAAACTGTAGCCATCAGGCATATCTGCCAGTTCTTGGCAACCATTCGTTCCTTCTGGAAAGGAATTGTGTCCATATGTTTAAAAGTGAATCACAGCCAAGGGTGTCTAGGTGAAATTTGAGAAGTGATGAATAGCAAATTACTTTCAAAGGAGTAAGGGGGGGAATTAGAGAATACAATGGTGCAAAATCCTTCTGTGAGCTGAGAGGGCTTCTCTAGGCAAGGGGTGGAACATTTGTTCTCTATGCAAGAGAAGGAAAGCCATCCCCTCCAAAGGGAGCAGGCATTGTGTCAGTGATGCAGTGATACTGCTTAACATACAGTAAACAGACCCCAGACTTGAGGATGAGTTTAAAGACTGTAGTTTTAAAACATGTATTAACTTCTATTTGAAAAGTTTGGTAGTCTGGTTTGGAAGCATGACTGCTTCGGACAGGAAGGCTGTGTAGAGAGTGGTAAGGATGGTAGAAAAGAGTATTTGATAGTTCAGTTTCTTCTATCCAGGACATGGCATATAAGCGCTGCTTGAGCAGGGTCCACAATAGTGTCTGGGATGCTACACATCCTCTTCATGACCTGTTTTCCTTGTTACCTGGGAAGAGGTTTCGTGGTATCCGAAGCAGAACATCCAGATTCAGTCACATTTTGCCCATATAATATCAACCTAGTGAACTCTCAAGTTTCCTGTTCCTGCTATGTGTTCAAAATGGACAGTGATTTGTGTGTGTGTGTGTATACAGTGCTTTTTTTGTAAAAGAAAAAGGTGCCGGAACTTGAACATGTCATACAACCCGCCTTGCCTACTCTACAAGGTTCCATTCAAAAAAGGTGCCGAACTCTGTTCTGAGCGTTCTATGACAAAACAAGCCCTGTGTGTATATGTAAAAGCTGTGTGGCCCCAAATCAACAGATTGCCACAAATTTCATCTCTATGATCATGGGAATTTTCGGCTATGAAAGTTACTTGAGTGAGTCCCTGTAACTCATAGGCTGTAAGTTATCCATTATTATTGTATCCATATCGTCTGCTCAAGATAATAGCTACTCTATATGCTGACTCTGTAACTGCTTAGAGAGGGCTATAAAGCACTGTGAAGCAGTATATATGTCTAAGTGCTATTGCTATTGCTTTAATGCAGAGCAGCTTTCCACTAGGAGATAGATGGACTTTTTCTGGCTGAATCACTGTCTGAATTGCATAGTGCTAAAAGATTGCAAGGGGAAGGGCTTGCCATTCAAAACATAGTTCTACTGTATTTGCAAGGGCTTGTAAAATGTCCATCCCTTTTGGGAAATGCATTGTTTCATACGGGGGAACTGGATTTATGGAGACAATACAATTCAAACGTGCAGTTGAAGTGACCAAACAACTAGTGGTATCTGGAATCTGTGTAGCAATTAACCCTTGTCAAATGGCCATTCCCCAGGAATATAAGTGGGTTTATGTAAAACTCTTCTAGGATGCTAAAAATAGCAATAACACCTAGCACTTAGCACTTAGAGGTGGTGAATGCTCCAACACTGGAGGTTTTTAAGAAGAGACTGGACAGTCATTTGCCTGAAATGGTATAGGGTTTCCTGCCTGAGCAGGGGGTTGGACTAGATGACCTCCAAGGTCCCTTCCAACTTTATTATTATTATTATTATTATTATTATTATTATTATTATTATTATTATTATTTATTATACTGCTTCATAATGCTTTACAGCTCTCTCTAAGCGGTTTACAGAGTCAGCATATTGCCCCCAACAATAAGGGTCCTCATTTTTACTGACCTTGGAAGGATGGAAGTCTGAATCAACCTTGAGCCGGTCATGATTGAACTCCTGGTAGTCAGCAGAATTAGCCTGCAATACTGCATTCTAACACTGTGCCTCCACAGCTCATAAATGAGTATGTTAGCCTTTTTATTTAAAATTATACAAAAGAAAAAGAAATAACGCCTCCAGAGTTGCAGTAAAACTGATTTCTTAATGATAATCCGCTAATTCTTCTTCCTGATATAGATCTCTGACTGGAAGAGAGGGGAGCAAGTTCTGACAGATGACTAGAGGGATGGGTTTACCCATTTGTCAAAACCTTTCCATCGGAGTACTCCTTTAGTGATATTCTTGTGATCTGTCAAAGGAAGGCAGTGGGGGTGGGGGAAGTGCACTGCCTAATAGGCAGAACACTTTAGAGAGCTCCTGTTCTGCTGATGCATCTAGCAATCTTGATGCTATTTTAGCAAAACCAAAATGACCATAGAAGAAAATGGACAGTCCGGGGGGGTGGGGGTAGCAGTATGCCAACAGGAGGTGACAAATTCCATCCCCTGTGGGTGTTCTTGTCAGAGCTTCACAAATCGTACAATATAGCCAGGCTTTACTGTAAATTGCCTATTGTATGTTTTTTTTTAAAACAAATAAATAAATTGAGTCAGATGATAGAAAACACTGCTTCTATATCAGATCAGAAAAAAAGTAAAATTGGGTGATCTCTGCTCTGAGCTGGAGAGGAGAAAAATGCTGCAGAAATACTGGAGAGGAGAGATATTCTCTGAGACATATCCTTAAGGAACAATTACTGGGGCATTTTCAAACTGCAGTTAAGATAGTGTGTGAACATACCTATAGAATTGAATATGGTCCTGTTAGAGTTTTTACCCATGGAATTAGTGCATGCATGTATGTCCAGAAACTGTTATTGAACCATATTTCAGCTTACAGCAGTTCCTCTAATATAATTAAGTTTGGTGAAGTATATACACATATAATCATTGCATATGAACAATGGTTCACCAGCATTTACTTGGAAATTTGTGTAATATAGAAATGTTAAGGAGTTGGTAAGGTAAAGGTAAAGGTAGAAGATGTTATTTTTTTTCATTACAGTTTTCTATTCTCAAAGCCTAGAATATCTACTGTCTAACTGCAAGATGTATTAATTCAGTTCTCTGATTCAGTCAACTAAATCTGGCCTCTTCAAAATTATCAGTTTGATGTTGTGCGTTCTTGAGGGCCTGCCTTGCCTTCTACATTAATGTTTTCAATATCTGTATTTGTGCATTTGATATTTATGTCACTGTTCACCGCCCAGAGTCCTTAGGGAGAAGGGTGTTATACAAATCAAATTAATTAATTAATTAATTTATAAGTAATTGTGCCTATGAAGAGTGCTTCGTAAGGTTACATATTGTTTTGTTATGTAATTGAAATGAGCATCTTTCTGGGTCTTTACAAGTCTTCCACCTTCCACTCCTCCATCTCCTCTCTGTTTAGAAGTAGCTTGTGGGGGAAAAATGTAGCTTTATAAGCAGTTTGTTATTTAAAATAGGTAAAAGAAGGCAAAATATAAATGGTTGAATGGAAGAATTAATGTTATATAATCTTCGTTATCCCAGTTTCTTTCTCTCAAGCCTGAAGCAGTTAAATCATCATAGCCCCATCATGAGGACCCAGATTGTTGGGGGCAATTAAGCTGACTTTGTAATAATGCCGCTTGGGGTGTGTGTGAAAGCCCTAATAAGCAGGCATATACATAGAATGAAGGCTACTGCTAAGCTTGTAAGCTGCCCTGAGTCTTCGGAGAAGGGCGGGATATAAATGGAATTAAAATAAAAAAATAAAAATAAAAATCATGCTGCAGAAGTCTGTTCCAGATGTTGATCTGAGCCTTGTGCTTTGCATGGGTGTAACAAGGTGTTGAGTTGATACTCATTAGCTTTTAAAAAAGAAAAGCTAGGGACTATGCAGAATTCTACGAGCTGGCAGATTCTAATCTATTTCAAAATAGCTTCTTACCATTTCTGCCTACAGAAAGCCATTCTGAATATGCATAATAAAATAATTAAAGTAAATCATTGGTTCATGTTCAAATAAGAGGAAAACAAGATTGGGTATAATCCCTTTTTAAAGTAAATTTACCTAAACCTTAAGAATAAGATATGCTGTCACTGTATATCTTAAAAAAACATTTTGTGGGTTCTAGAGAGCAAGTCTACGTTTATGATAATGATAGAGCTCTTCCTTCCAAGAATCAAGAAGAAAACATCTTCTATTGTTGAGTGTCTTTTTGGCTTCCTACCAACTCTGTCTTGTGCCTTCATTTATTGTCAAAGTACAAAATATTTTACCTTGCTTTATACATGTATGAACTGATCAAGAGGTGTGTCACAGATGAATGCTGAAGCCTTTTTAAAGTTTATTTGAAATTAAAAGTGTTTGTATTTCTACAGCAAAGTTAGAAATACCTTAATAGAACGTATTTTTTGAAATACAGCAGTGATACGTTTGGTACTTGTATTGTTTGACAGACGATCAGGTAAATTGGTAAAGAAAGCAGCACCAGCATGTCTGTCATCAGCTAAAAATATGTCAACTGCATTCTGCTTTCTGTAAGACCTTAAAGAGCTCTTCTGCTTTTATATGGTGTCCACTGTCTTAAAATAATGTAAATTGTAAAGAAAGTACCACCTGTAGATTTGAAGAAATAGCCCTAATGTTCCCGATTACAATGGAGACATGAGCATGCATTACTGTGATTGCTTGTGCAAATGGCAAGCAAGATTAACTGGCCATTTACTTTGATTGCCTGAATGGTTTATGGGTACATCAATAAGAAGATATGGGCTGTAAATTTTAATTTACTTCTGCTGGCTGTGAATCTCAGATAAGCCAGCCTAGATGCATTTGGACTTTTAAATATAAACTAAATTGTTCTAAACCAACTCACTGGAAAACTGACTTGCTATTAAACATTTTATCAAAGAAATATTTAAATTTATAAAGGTGATTTTATAGAATTTGAATTCAGTTCTGGCAAATTACATAAAGTAGGGCTTCCCTTAGTGATGGGTTTGAAATAATTTAACAACTGGCTCTCTGCCTCGCCTTCCCTCCGCCTTGGTCATGGTGGGCTCCTCGGGGGGTCGACTGGGGTGGGGGCAGGAGGTCAGCAGGGGGGGCAGGAGCTCCTGGTTGAGGAATTGCTGGAGGTCCCAGATGGGGGGGCAGGAGGGTACGATGGGGGGGCTGCAGGATTCTTGGAATGGGGTGGGTGCAGGAGGGTTTGGGGGTCAGCAGGTCCCAGATGGGGGAAGGTGAGGGGGTTCAGCTAGCAGAGCAGGAGGGCTGGGATACTGTGGGGGAAAGCCACGCCCCTGCTGACTGAGCCTCTCATCCACACCGCAGTTATGTAGGATTGCATAGAAGGGGCACCGAGCAGGGGGTGGAGGGAGAGCAGCTGGCAGGGAGGTAATCAGAGCAGCCACCATCTCTCTTCCATAGTGCAGCCGCCATCTCTCTTCTGTAGCGCAGCCACATCGGTGCAGGCGGAGACGGCCCTGGATGGCTGGAAGTGGGGTGGTGTTTCTGCCACGCGTCAACTGGTTCTCAGAACTCAAAAGAAATTAGCTACCGGTTCTACCGAACCGGTGTGAACCGGCTGAATCCCACCACTAGCTTCCCTCCTTTCCGTAGTGAATAAATTTGTTCCATATAGGAAAAGAGGAAAAATATCTTAAAAGTGTCTCCTGGAAGGAATCCTTTGAAATCATTTTTGACATGATGGCATTAGATCTGAATGTCTAAATTTGTTTTCACGGGGAATAAATCTAGTGCCTTATAGATAATGCTGGCATTTCAAGGTACTTCTTTGGCCTTTAAAACCTTATATGTTACACGGCCAGGTTATTGGAGGGACTGTCTCTCCCAGTTACATCTATCCATCCCATCAGGTTTAGCAGACAGGCAAGTCATAGGTCCTGCCTGTTGATGAGTGGCATCGGATGGGACCTAGGAGATGAGATTTTTCTCCCTTGGCATCTATCTCTGGAACATCGTCACCCTGGGGGTGTGATTGTCCCCGATCCTAGTGATCTTCCAGATGTGTGTGGTGTTTTTTTTTAGCAGACCTGGGGTTCTCCTGGTAACAAGGAACGTGCATATTGGTTGTATTACAGGTAGTCCTCAACATACAACCATAATGGAGTCTGCCCATTACATCCCTATGTTGTAACAATCATAAAAGGGGTCAGTCATTTAGCGGCAGTTGTAACTTCAAATGGTTGCTAAGCAGTCGATCATAACTTGAGGACTACCTGTATGTGTAAGAGTCTGAGGTATTCTTTCTGTTTATGTCTAATTGTTTTGATATTTTTTAAAGAATGTTTTATTTGCAATAGTGGCGAATATCTGTAGCTCGGGTGTAGGATGATGGTCAAGGTTCATTCTGCGAACTTGTGCATTGGTTTCTGAATGTTTCATTACCAGGCTAGGTAACATCTTCAGTGGAGTACCAGGCCACGAACCTTCGCCCTAATGGTTTATTAGCTGGTTTTATTGTGCATGCCTAAAGTCAGGTGGGCAATCAAATAAATATGAACAATAAATAAAAAAGCCAGCAAAGAGGTTGAGGATGCCACAAGGATTGATAAATGTCAGAAATGTGATTGTGTTCTGCTAGGTCATGTCTTTGAAAATAGACTCCTCTGTTAAACCAAGATTTTGATTCTGCATAGTGACAAGCTACCATATATCTTTGATATGCCCTTAAAGGGGAAAAGCATAAACAAAATTTTAAAAAAAGCAAAAGCAAATTAGAAAGTTACAGCCAAAAACAAAAGCTAAGTATTACAGTGTCAGCTTTTGCTTTCAAACGTGCTGTTCTAAACAGTTCTTCAAATGATTTTATATAGCATATTTTGATTTGCTTTAAACAGAAACAATGCCTTTGGATTGTCAATCCATAGTTCCCCTTGATGTGCATTCTTTTGTATTTCAAATTTTTCTGTTTTCCTGTTTTTTTGCAAATAAAATTGAAGCAGAAGACAGTTAAAATAATCTAAAATAAAAACCCATAGCGCCTTTTGCAACCTTGCAATCACTTTATAGGAGTTTTCTATTTGGCTCTGGGAAGATCAATGTGAAATTGCTATTTGTATAATTCTGTCTTTAAAAAAATAATTGGGAATATCATTTCCTTCAGTAATCTCACTTGAATAAACTCTTACTATCAGCCTGAAAATAGATGGTTTTTAATTAATTATATACACTGATATTATTAGCTTTTTAAATAACAATCTCCTTGAAATGTGCAATAAAAAGTTGTGAAGAAGAGATTTGTTTTCAGATTGGGCATTAAGCTACTACAATTTGCAAATGATTTTTTACTTAATTACTTTTAGGTATGGTTTCATGTGGTTTTTATATATAAAGTATTGCTATTTATAGGATGACATTTTAAAATTAATATTTTTATTGTATACTCCTGGAATCTTTGTAGTGGGAAGTATAAAAATATTGTACATACATAAATGAATTATGTATCACTTTTCTTAATGCGGCATGCGTATCTGCTAATTATATTCTATTAGTATCTAGTGCAGACATGTCAAACACAAGGCCCGGGGGCCGGATCCGGCCCACGAAGTGGTTTCATGTGGCCCACAAAGCCATCCTGGAAACAGTGAGGGAAAGGCCCCCGCTGCCTTGGCCCTGGCCCAGAGACCCTCCTTCTGCCAGAGACCCTCAGATCTGTCCCACTCCTGCCCAGGCCCCCATAGGCACCCTTGATGTGAACGATGTAGAGCTGGCCATGCCCACCCAATAGGCCATATGCACTCTAGCCACGCCTGCCCAGTAGGCCACGCCCACCCTGGCCGTACCCACCCAGCTCCCTGAGGGCAACCGCAATGCTGATGCGGCCCTCAATGAAATTGAGTTTGACACCCCTGATCTAGTGGCTGGGTTTAAATAATATTTTCCTGCTCTGATGGCCTCCTGTGGTTCTTAGAATTACAGATGACTGGCTAGGAAGTCCAAACCATCGTGAAGTCCAATACATCATATTGGGGAAAACTGAAAGGTTCTCTCAGAAAATGGTGTAAATCTGCAGTGCACTTATGATGGTTCCATATGCTATTTCCGTTTCATTATACTGACAAATTGATACAAACAGTATTTTGCTTTTCACTGGTTAGTTCCATATTATTTTGGGGTATACATCTAAGAGTTTGGTGTATTCTGTGTCCTTTTGCTATTGCCTACATCAGAAAGAACTGTCTAATGGTTTTCTCAGAGGGCTATTTTGGAAAGAACTTGTAATAGAGAGAAAAATCTTCCACTTTCACCCCCAAATCCACCTACGGTATATTTCCCAGAAGATTCAAGTTTCTAAAAGTTTCAGTTATCATAGCTATGAATAAAACAACTCTATCATTGAATGTCCTTCCTTTCCACGTTTGGTACCTTCCCAATGTGTTGAGTTTCAAAATGGGAAAATGATTATATTGAAAAGTATACTCATATACAATTGACTAAGGATTATTGCCACCTCAAAGTATTCACTAGAGTGAATTTCTAATAAAACAACCAATAACTTTGTTCTTTCTTTATGTTATTTATCATAGGCAAGATTCTCTTCCGACGAAGCCATATTCGTGATGTTGCTATTAAGCGCCTTATACCCATTGATGAGTATTGTAAGGTAATGGATATTTTTTTTATTAGTTTGATTAGGGCACCACTTTCAACATATGGCTCCTTATTATACACTACCATCATTGTTGGTTCATATTTATGCATTTTCACGTGACCTGGAATGTTACAGCTGTTCACTCAGTTGTTGTGTATATCTGATCAGAAAGTACTACCAAGTAGTAGAAGGTTGCTTCATAAAGACTTGAAATTGAGTGGGGGAGGCACCTGCTTTCTTCCCCCCAAAATCCAACCATGTTTTCCCGAAAATAAGACCCGGACTTTTTTTTTACCTCCAAAAGAGGCACCAGGTCTTATTTTCAGGGAGTGTCTTTTCCACTCACCTCCGGCACCAACAGCCCCACCTAGCTGACCCATTTCTTCTGCAACGGAAGGAAACAGCTTAATTGTGCAGCTGAGAATGGAGCTTTGGCCTGCATTTTGCAGTCAAAGACCTTTCTGGAAAGCTACTGCAGCCAAGAATCGAGCTATGGATTCAATCCATAGCTTGATTCTCAGCTGCAGAGGCCTTCCAGAAAGGCCTCTGACTGTGAAATGCAGGCCTGAGGATGCAGCAGAAGAAATGGGCCGGTGAAGAGAGGCCTGGTTGCAAGGTAAAGGAGCAGGGTGCATGGGGCAGCTCCACACCCCCAGCCTAGCTTGATTTTTAGGTGTGTACCTCACCCCAAAACTAGGGCTTATTTTCAGGGAAACATGGTACTTCTTGTAGTAGTTGTATGCTGCTTTATGAGGGAGATGGGCAGCTGAGAAGTTGGGTGTATGTGTGTGTCCCAGAACTCCAAACAGTCCAGATAAAAGAAATTGCAAGCAATTTCAGTTAGTATAGAGCAGGGGTGTCAAACCTGCAACATTACCTAACGGATTGTGATGTATTGCGACTTTTTTGCCATTTCCGGTAATGGGGTGGGCCCGGTTTCTCTATAATGCATCCGGCCTGTAGGCCGGCAGTTTGAGTTATATTTGTTTGTTTCAGGAATACTGCAGCTTTATAAAGTATCTATGTAAACGTTAAATAATTGTGCATTTTCTCTCATTAGATCCTTTATAATGCATTATGGAAATGCTGATTTATTATTAATATATTATCATTAGGTTTGTTTGGTATTTGAAATTCACTATTAAATGCTGAATTATGGTGAATACATTGTCATTAAAACCATGCTATAAGTAGATGACATAATGATTTTATTAATGCCAAGCCAATAAAATTCTAATTTAGCCTCATTTATTACTCAATCACTTATCATCAAACTTATTCCTTGATAGATCTTAGTTGAAAGCAACTTCCCTTCTCAGCTGGTAAGAAGTTACTTCCATTAGATTGCTCTATTTTCCCACTGCTGAAAGTAATTCACATTATATCCTTCAAATAATAGCCTTTATAATACTGTTACTACTCAGTTACAGGGGTCCCAAACCTATTTGGCTCATGGACACATTTGGAATTTTGATTAAGTCTACCCTAAAATTATTGTCTTGAATGCACAAGGATGTGTGCGAATGTCTGTCTAGCTTATTATAATCTGTTTCATAGGAAGACAAATTATAGAGGTAAAAAAGTACATAATGTGCCTGAGATTCTGAATAGATGTATGTATTTCTCAGTCTAAAAAGATTTGGCACTAATGCAAAGTAAATCTGGTCCTCATTTCAGGTGAGGAATTTCCACTGTATACATTTCTAAAGTGGAACAAAGCAAGACAGGAAGGTTGATTGTTTATGTGCCATCAAGCTGGTGTCACTCTTAGTGACCACATAGATTCTTTGCATAATGATTTGTCCCTAACCTGGTTCTTCAGGTTTTCCAGTGGTGGAAAACAAGTGTAGTTGACCCATATTTTGAACTTTAAAAAAGGAGCAGATTTTCATATAATCAGGGTAATGATTATTCATTCATTTATAAAATTTATAACTGCCCATTTTACCTCAAGGGAACTCTTGCATGGCAAAAAGAAAAGGGAAAAAAAACCATTGAGAACAGGAGCTCAAGATAGGTGGTTTTTCCTAAAGAAGGAGATACAAAATTCACAATTGCAAACAATTCCAAAGGAAAAAATGGAGGACAACAGAAGAAGCCACAATGGCCATGCAAAGCAAAAATCTGAAAAGAAAAAGGACACATTTAGAAAAGGAAAACGGCTGGATCAAGAAGGAAGAATACAGTGAACCAATCTAGAACTGTAGAACGAATGTCTGGAAAATGAAATATCTAGATGAATTAGGTGAAATGTTTAAGACTAAATGGACTGTTTCAGATGTATTCAGAATTAATGGAAAAGGATCTGTATATAAAGAAAAAGCAGAGCTATACAATTCCCCCAAAACAACAATACTAATAAATTTGGAAGGGACCTTGGAGGCCATCTAGTCCAACCCCCTGCTCAGGCAGAAAACCCTATACCATTTCAGACAAATGGCTGTCCAGTCTCTTCTTAAAAACTTCCAGTGTTGGAGCATTCACTGCTTCTGGAGGCAGGTTGTTCCACTGGTTAATTGTTCTAACTGTCAGGAAATTTCTCCTTAGTTCTAGGTTGTTTCTCTCCTTGATTAGTTTCCATCTGTTGCTTCTTGTCCTGCTTTCAGGTGCTTTGGAGAATAGCTTAGTACTCCCTCTTCTTTGTGGCAAGCCCTGAGATATTGGAACACTGCTATCATCTCACCCCTAGTCCTTCTTTTCATTAAACTAGACATACCCAATTCCAGCAACCGTTCCTTATATGTTTTAGCCTCCAGTCCCCTAATCATCTTTGTTGGTCTTCTCTGTACTCTTTCTAGAGTCTCAACATCTTTTTTACATCATGGTGACCAAAACTGGATTATGAACAATAAGTTGAAGGGGGCAAGAGAAAAGCTTGAATGTGGTTAAAAAAACCTGTTTAGGGATACTTCTTTGAAAAAATAAATCTTTAGGATCAGATGAATTGTAGCTTTGTATACTGAAGAAAGTAGCTGGTGGTATAGCCAAACTCTTATGTATTTAGCTTTGAGAAATCCTGGAGTACTGATGAAGTACTAGATGACTGGAGGAAGGCAAGTGGTGTTCTTTTTTTCAAAAGGGAACAATGGGAGATTCAGCAAAGTACAGTATAGATCTGTCTGACATCAATACCTGGAAGGATTGTAGAGCAGATCATAAAGAGATCGGAATGTAAATGTCCTCAAAACAATGCAGTATTTACCTGCGGTCAGAACTCATCTTTCCAGACTAACCTTATCTCATGTATTGATTGGGTGCCTTTGATAGATTGTGCTAATGCTATTCACCTAATGTATGTTGACTTCAGCAATGCCTTGATGAAGTACAATGTCTAATGGGATGTTAATTCACAATCTGATTTTGTATGTTCTAGGTGGGGATAACTTTCAAGTGAATATATTGCTGGCTTGAAAATCGTAGTTGACTGCTCCTTGTCACATTGGAGAAAGGCACCTACTGTATCTCCTCAAAGTGCAGTCCTACGTTTTCAGCTGTTTAATATTTTTATTAATGCTCTGGATGAGAACACGAAAGGATTGCTTACAGTTTTGCAGGTGACACAAAATTGAATGGGTTTGCTAATACCTCTAGGAAACAAAAATTTAAAAAGTAAATAAAAATCCTGATGGGGTTAGAGAAATGGGCTGAACTTTAAAAAATTTTTTAATGAAGAC
This sequence comes from Vipera ursinii, assembly GCF_947247035.1. Classification (NCBI taxonomy): domain Eukaryota; kingdom Metazoa; phylum Chordata; class Lepidosauria; order Squamata; family Viperidae; genus Vipera; species Vipera ursinii. The sequence continues at coordinate 96,868,262 of NC_139513.1, read as the reverse complement.
AAATGCAAAACTCTTGATTGGCAAAACCCCCCACACATTGGGTGGGAGATATGTGACTTGGCAACGGTACTTTCAATCAGTCAATCAGTCAGAATTGAGCTGTAAGGGACCTTGGAGGTCTTTGAGTCCAACCCCCTGTTCAAGCAGGAGGCCCTATATGTTTCAGACAAGTGACTGTCCAGTCTCTTCTTAAAAACCTTCATTGATCAAGCACCCAAAACCTCTGCAGCAGCCTGTTCCACTAGTTAATTGTCCTCACTGTTAGGAAGTAGGAAGTTTCTCCTTAATTCTAGGTTGCTTCTCTCCTTGATTAGTTTCCATCCATTGTTTCCTGTCCTGTCCTCTGGTGCTTTGGAAAATAAGTTGACCCCTTTCTCCTTGTGGCAATCTCTCAAATACTGGAATACTGCTATCACGCCCCTTCTAGTCCTTCTTTTCTCTAGACTAGCCAAACCCAATTCCTTACTCTTCTTTGCACTTTTTCCAAAGTCTCAACATCTTTTTTGTAATGTGGTGACCAAAACAGGATGCAGTATTCCAGGTGTGGCCTTATTAGGTTTTATAAAGCAGTACTAATACTTCACACAATTTTGATTCTGTGCTTCTTTTTATACAACCAAGGATTGTATTGGCTTTTTTGGCTGCTGCTACACACTACTGGCACATATTTAAATGAACGTCCACTAGGACTCCAAGGTCCCTCACACAGCTACTGTTTTTGAGCCAGGTTTCGCCTAATTTGTACTTGTACCTTTGGTTTTTCCTGCCTTAAGTGCAAAACCTTGCTTTTCTCCACATTAAATTTCATTCTGTTGAAAAGGGCCCATTGTTCAAGTTTGTCAAGATCTTTTTGGATTCTGAGCTTGTCTTCTGGGGTATTGGCTATTCCTGCCAGCTTAGTGTCATCTGCAAATTTGATGACTTCCCCTTCTATTACTTCATCTAATCATTTATGAAGATATTGAAAGAGTACTGGGTCTAAGATGGAACTTTGTGGTACCCCAATGCTTACTTCCCTCCATGTAGATGTAGTACCATTAAGGACGACTCATTGAGTACAGTTTATCAGCCAGTTATAAATCCATCTGGTGGTGATGCTGTCTATCCCACATTTTTCTAGCTTACCAAGAAGTAGGTTGTGATCTACTTTGTCGAATGCATTGCTAAAGGCTAAGTATACTATGTCCACAGCATCTTGCTGGTCTGCTAATTTAGTCACTTTGTCAAAGAATGAAATAAGATAGGTTTGGCATGATCTGTTTTGAACAAACCCATGCTGGCTTTTAGCTATAACTTTACTTGTTTCTAGATGTTCACAGACCTGTTTTTTGATTATCTTTTCCAGTATCTTCTCAGGTATTGATGCCAGGCTGATTGGTCTGTAGTTTCCTGGGTATGTTTTTGTAGTCCTCTGGGTCTGTTTTTGAGAACAATCTTGAAGAAATAGTTGATTGCACACTGAACATGATTTCACAATATGATATGGCTGTAGAAAATTCAGATCAGTTTCAGTTTTCATCGATAGTAGTATCATTTACAAACCACAGGAAGAAATCATTCTGGCTTTTTCATTATTTGCATCCTTTGTATGTTTGGTTTACTACATAATTTGCTTTTGTGGTCCCAAGTTACTTGCATATTATTTAATACGTTTCTAAAATATTTGTTTCTTTGGGGAAAATGCACAGAGAGGACAATGGTATGCAAAACTGAATCAGCTTCTAAACAAGAGTCCCAGGTCTTAAGATTAAATATACCAAATAAATTTAGTATAATTATTATTGTAATATAGGCCATTCTAGCATTTTTTTAAAGTTGGTGAGTCTCATAAACTCTGCACTGCCTTCCAACTAATGGCACATACTGTATTGATTTGGTGACTAGGGAGAAGGGGTTGTAAAAATGCTATGGAACCTGTATGTAAGCAATTCCAGTTTCTCCCAGTATGAGTTTCACTTCAGCAATAGTAGTATTGTACTTAGTACTTTAGTACTTTCTCCCATGAGAGACGGGGGGAAGTCTTTCCATATAACCAAAAACAAAGTAAAACATGGAAATTGCTGTGGTTGTGGATATTTAGCAAATGTTGCTGAATGCTGCAAGATTAACCACGTCCTTTTGACAAGCTGCGTAAGCAACTATCACTTCTTTTATTTTGCTTTCTTGTGAGAAATAAAGAGGGGAAGTATCATTTCCAAGGATGACCTTGAAATATTTTTATGAAAATAAATGATAAATTCTTTCAATAATGTGGTATCATAACCCAAAATCCAAGAAGAAATAGCCATTGCATAGTAACAGGAGATTTAATAGACGTAGAATAGAAAAATTAGGCATCCTAACTTTTAATAGAAAAGAGTGAAGCATCCTCAGAATGAATGCTCTGAAATGCTTTTGACCATTGGGTGGGAAAAACCTACATGAAAATCAGGTTTACCATCATATTGGTATTTGCTGATTCCAAACGCTAAGCAGAATATAGAATAACAGAGTTGGAAGAAAATTGGAAGTCTCCTAGTCCAACCCTCTGCTCAGGCAGGAGACCCTATACCAGGGGTAGGCAACCTTGGCTCTTTTATGACTCGTGGACTTCAACTCCCAGAATTCCTGAGCCAGCATGGCAACATGGCTGGCTCAGGAATTCTGGGAGTTGAAGTCCACGAGTCATAAAAGAGCCAAGGTTGCCTACCTCTGCCCTATACCATTCCAGACAAATGGCTATTCAATCTCCTCCTAAAAACTTTCAGTGATGAAGCACTCATAACTTCTGGAGGGAAACCGTTCCACTGGTTAATTGCGCTCATTGTCAAGAAATTTCTCCTTATTTCAAGGTTAGATCTCTCCTTGATGAGTTTCCATCTGTTGCTTCTTTTTAATGAGAAAGAAAGACAGAAATAAAGAAATAACCAAATTCCACATTTAAAATACCTAATAGGCCAATGATGACTAAATGAATTACATTTTATGCTGTCTTGGGCCCATTTTATGAAAGAGATTTGTTGGTGTATTAAAAATGTTTACATGAATTTTAATCAATTTAACATTCATGCAGTTATGTGTGTGTATATGTGTATGTGTATGTATATTTGAAGTAGATCCATGAAAGTTAAGGAAAATCTAGATATATGAAAAAATAAGATAGCATAGTCAATTAAAACTAAAATTAAACTTTGTATTCCTTTTTACTAATTAGATTCTCTGTTTCTGTTCTGTAACATTAACAGGAAATATTTATGGAATTTTCAAAGCCTGAGAAGCTGTTTAAAATCTCTCTCTGCTTTCAGCAAATGATTATTCACACTGAAAACGGTGGCTTTATAATTATGCTGTGGTTTATTATTGAATTTATACATTACATTAAAACACTAGGCTATGCTTTACATAGCATGTGGATAGGTTTTCAACATTGTCAAAGCAAGCAAGTCACAAAATTGCAATGGTTTTGCTACTTCAGACTACAAAGTGGGTTGATCTTATTTTTTATATGCCTTTAAACAAACCACTTTCATTCTCTGTCCTAATCACTTATCTACAAAAATCTGATAACAATTAAAGTAATCTGTAAAAGAGGTTACTAAGGTTTCTATCAAGAAGATGTATATAAACATATTTGAGTATTCCTGAACATTATGGTGCAGATCAGCAACTGCAGATCTTCAAACTGTTTAAAAATTTTAATTTTGTAAAAATGTCATAGGCATCCATTCACAACATGATAGGCAATAGTATTGATAAATCTTAACAGATGGGCAAACTGGTGAATTAAAAGATAAGTAATTTGTCCAGGAACTCAAAATATATGGCAAGGGTGCTTAAGTGTTAGGATCAAGACAATTCATAATCAACTTTTTTTTCCAAACCATTGTTTCTACTTCATACATAAACATTTTTTTTACTTACTCTTCAATTCTTCCCAGCAATGTTCTGGTCTTTATTCTATTTGGTTAGTAACCCATATATATGAAATGGGGTCGATGCTATCATTAAAATGTCCATTCAAGTCTAATAAAGCTGACAGTCAACCTTTGGTGCATTTCCAACTGCTTACTATTTTGATTAAATATCACTGTTTTATAAATCACAGGTATGTTTGTTTTTCAGGCTCTGATCCAGCTGCCACCATACATTTCTCAGTGTGATGAGGTTCTTCAGTTTTTTGAGACAAGGCCAGAGGACCTAAATCCTCCGAAAGAGTAAGTTGTTGTAAATAAGTGATAGTGTCGTGTGTGTGTGTGTGTGTGTGTGTGTGTGTGTGTGTTTGTGTGTGTGTGTGTGAGAGAGAGAGAGACACAGAGAGAGAGAGAGAGAGACAGAGACAGAGAAAGAGAAAGAGAAAGAGAAATTGAGAGAGGGAATGACAACACAAACATTTTCATCAGTGAAAAATGAAATGTAAAAATGAATGTCAGACCTATCCCTTGTATGTAGAATATAGACATTTTCCAATAACTTTTTATTAACAAAAATAAATACAGTGATACTTTGGTATTCAACTGCTTTGAAGCACAGTGAATTTGGTACTCAATGCATTTTGACATAAAAGTTTTGTCCTGGTACTCATTGTTTGTTTGGTGCTCGATACATAAACTAAAAATTGCTGGTGTCGGCTGTTTTATGACTCATTACATTATTCCTTATGACAGAGGTCCCCAACTTTTTTGGAACACTAGGGACCAGTTCCTTGGAGAGAAGTTTTTCCGTGGACCAGAGGGGGTGTTATTTTATGTGCTGCCTGCATCCTGCGGATGAGGCTTTGCTTGTTTGTGCGGCCCAGTTGCTGGCATGCCACGGACTGGTACTGGTCCATGGACTGGGGATTGGGGACCCCTGCCTTATGGGGAAAATTTGTGTGGTGTTCATCATTTTTGGTACACATCACGCCTCCTGGAACTAATTAACAATGAGTACCACTGTACAACAGTGTAAGATAAATTAGCTTGCACAAGCATGAAGCCTATTTTTTAACCAAAACAGTTATATTTCTGTCATCTGTTTATTGCACCCAAAAAGTTATCTATCATCTTCATAAAGATAACAGAGGGTGATAACTTCTTGTATATAATATCAAGAAGTTGAGAAATATTTCACTTTTCTTCAGGGGATTCTAGAAGTGATAGTGGAGTTCCACATATTAAGAAAGCTTACTGAAGTTAAGTGAAGGTGATGAATATTTTATTCATGCTGTCACCTGGAGCTGAACCCAACTTGACTGTGTCTATCTAATTGCTTTGGAGTCTGGTCTCATGTATTTATAAGCCAGGTTTTACTACTATGGAAGGGGCTTGCTAAGTTTTAACTGAAATCTTTGATTAGCTCTTTGGGGAATTAAGTAGCAACTGTGTTTTAGAATATGTCGAGTGATCTATTAGCAGCAGGAGTGCTGTTTCTGGCAGAGAGAAATAATCTTGGAATTGTTGAGCCACTGAGTGATTACCTACATTCCATCCTCTTTTGAAGGCAAACACAGGAAGGATGGGAGAGATCTGATAATCATATTCTTGTAATGATAAGAATAAAGGGGGGGATTGGAATTGTTTTAAGTTGTATTTTATCTGATCTGTTAAAAAATATAAATACCCCATCATGACCAAATTTAATAGAAAAACTTGGTAGATGATAACCTGACCTTTCTCCAACTGTAATACAAAGTGATGGAAGGAGAATAGAGTGTGATAGGCAGACAACGGAAAGGGAAGATTGTGAGGTTCTTGGCGCTTTCTGAACTTGTTTTCTTGCGGAAGTTTCATTACCAGCTACTGATAATATTACCTTTGTAATGAAAGCTCTGCAACAAAACAGCCAAGCTCAGAGAGCACCACAAATCTCACCGTTCAACCCTGAGCTACAAATATTCTCTTTGTGTTTGAAGCTGTCGATTTGACTTGCTAGTATGTTCTCTGTCACTTCACAGCTGTCGAAATTCACTCAGTAGAGTGGCTGTGGAGCATATCTTAAGTCTGCATTTTTGTATTAATTTTGGCTTTTTTTCATAAAACAGTGCTACACAAGATCTGAACCATTACTTCAGAGACATTTCTTCTTTTGTTTCTCTCACCAGCTATTGTATTGTGTCTCAAACATCTCAAAATGCCAATTTCTGGTTTACTCACTTACTCTGTTTTGTCACTTTAAGCATCTCATTTGAACCTGCCATTCATGGTGCTTTATATTGTTCCAATAGCAATGAATCTTCGTGGAATTGCTTACAATTCCCATTAATGAAAACATTCATAGTGGGTTATATTTTTTATTATTTATTTATTTTTATTACATTTATATCCCGCCCTTCTCCGAAGACTCAGGGTGGCTTACAAGCTTAGCAGTATATGCATGTCTACAATTGTTTTATGTTAAGAAAAACCAAGAGCAAAAAGCGTTTTCTTGTTGTCAATTTCTTGAGTAACTTATGTTGACAAACACATGTGTGTGTTTTCCTTGCAAAGCAAGGATATTTGCAATCCATCTCTGCCTATCCTTGCCTGATGAAACATTTGCCTTGTGACTATGAGCTATCTGTGGCTGGAAGTCCTTTTGTTAACCATTTTGAGCATAAATATAACCCATTCATCATCATCTGTGTGGAATGCACAGTTATGCAAAGATATTGTGCAAACTGAATTGAGAAATACCTTATTGGAGAGATTAGAAGACTTGTTATTCTCTGTATCTGAGCACAGAGCCTTCCAACACCCATGTCGTTTACAAAGAATTGTTTTCAATTGGATAGATTTTCTTTCTGCATCTGGCTTTGAAACCTTTATATTTCTGTCTTCTTTCATCCTTTTTCATATTGCTTGCTTACCCAACTTTCTTCTCTCAGCCATTTGATTCAATTGATGCAAAAAACCCAGAGTCTATTAACTATTTGTCTATGCTACTTTCTTTTGTCAATTGGTTTTTTCCCCCCTTAGCTTCTTTTGCTGCTGTCAATTCATCAGCTAATGCATTGAAAGACACAAAGAGAAAAAAACAGAATTCAGTACATGGCATGTTGATTAGTATAGAGACACTTATATGGTTGCTTTTAGGCTAGAACCATAATTTTCTGTCTCATCAAAGGAGAAGTGGAGTAATGGAAAGGGATTGTTTCATAGGTGCTCAGTTTTCATGTTCTCTGAGATTCAGTTTTGTTGCTGTAAGAGAGAACCTTGAGTAGGCCGTCTTGCCCTCCCTTCCTCCCTATAGAACTGAGTTGAGCGACATTTTTTCTATGAAATTGTAGAATTTATCTATGTTTGCAGGTAAATGCATGCTTGCTCCATGACTTTCATTTCTTAATTTCTAGCATTTCTGAATCCACATCTTTTGTAGACAGAATCCTTGACCTTGGCTGAATTAATCTTCTACTCTGTTCTCTGATGTGCTGCATGTGCTACAACATTAGTTTGAATGAATGAATGAATGAACCTTTATTATCAAAGTACAACATGTGTACAGTAAGAGTGGCTGAGCCTCCCTTCGTGCCCCCCCAACTCACAGTGACAACAAACACACCATCTTGTTACACCATGTGATCTAATTGCACAACAATTAATTAATTAATTAATTAATTAGGAGGTATTAGAAACATCAATAACATGTACTACCCTGAAACCCAAAAACGCAAAGGGCCTGCAAGCTGTAATAATAAAAGTCAAGAAGCGCAGTGAAAAAAATGGGGAATATGATCGAATATAAAAAAGAGTAAATTAATGATTGTAGGTAGAAACAGCCTGAGAACTGTCAGTGGGGGTATTGAAGTAATCGATACTTTCTGCCTTTTGAATTAACCACGAACAATAAAGGAACAAGCAATCAAGAAATACACCATAGACTAACACTTGGTAAAGCAGCCATGAAGCCCTGGGAAAAGATATTCAAATATTGTGTCTATATCTACAAAGATCAGAATCTTGCAAGCCTTGCTACTCCTTGGGATTCTCTGTAGAAGTGAAAATTGAACTTTGAGGAAGCAAAGTGGGAACAATATGGATACTTTTGAACTTTTGTGTTGGAGAAGACTCTTGGGAATACCAGGACATTTGACTTACTTTCAGGGAAACACGTTAGGTAGACCCAACTATAGTGACAACATGTACACCATTGAAAGACAGGTTAGGGGCAGATCATCATGGAGAAAATCTATGTGTGTGATCAGTAAGAGTTGATAACAACTTGACGGTACATAATTAATCATCTCCAGTCTTTTGCACTGCTATTGTAGTGCCCTTAAATGGGAACACAATCTCAAAATATTGTATTATATTAGAGTACTGAAGTGGGCCTTAGAAAAACTGAGCAACAACAAAGCTAATGGAGGTGACAGTATTCCAGCTGAGCTATTCAAAATCTTAAAAGACGACGCAGTAAAAGTGCTACACTCAATTTGCCAGCAAATTTGGAAAACTCAACAGTGGCCACAGGATTGGAAAAGATCAGTTTACATTCCAATTCCAAAGAAAGGCAGTGCCAAAGAATGTTCAAACTATCGCACCATTGCACTCATTTCACATGCTAGTAAAGTTATGCTTAAAATCCTACCAGCTAGACTCCAGCAGTATGTGGATCGAGAACTACCAGAAGTACAGGTAGGATTTCGAAGAGGCAGAAGAACTAGAGATCAAATTGCCAACATACGCTGGATCATGGAGAAAGCTAGGGAGTTCCAGAAAAACATCTACTTCTGCTTCATTGACTATGCTAAAGCCTTTGATTGTGTGGATCACAACAAACTGTGGCAAGTTCTTAAAGAGATGGGCGTACCAGACCATCTTATTTGTCTCTTGAGAAACCTATATGTGGGTCAAGAAGCAACAGTGAGAACTGGACACGGAACCACTGATTGGTTCAAAATTGGGAAAGGAGTCTGGCAAGGCTGTATATTGTCGCCCTGCCTATTTAACTTATATGCAGAGCACATTATGAGAAAGGCAGGGCTAGATGAATCAAAAGTTGGAATTAAGATTGCTGGGAGAAATATTAACAACTCAAGATATGCAGATGATACCACTCTAATGGCAGAAAGTGAAGAAGAACTAAAAAGCCTCTTGTTGCGGGTGAAGAAGGAGAGTGCAAAAGTTTGGGTTGAAACTTAACATTAAGAAAACCAAGATCATGGCATCTGGGCCTCTCAATTCCTGGCAAATAGATGGGGAAGAAATGGAGGTAGTGACAGATTTTATTTTCCTGGGCTCCAAGATCACCGCAGATGGGAACTGTAGCCAAAAAATTAAAAGACGTTTGCTCCTGGGGAGGAAAGCCATGGCAAATCTAGACAGCACACTAAAAAGCAGAGACATCACCTCCCAACAAAAGTGCTATAGTCAAGGCTATGGTCTTCCCAGTTGCAATGTATGGCAGTGAAAGTTGGACCATAAGAAAGGCTGAGCGCCAAAGAATTGAGGCCTTTGAACTATGGTGCTGAAGAACACTCCTACGAGTCCCTTGGACTGCAAGGCGATCAAACCGGTTAGTCCTAGAGAAGTTCAACCCTGGCTGCTCTTTAGAAGGCCAGATCCTGAAGTTGAAACTCAAATACTTTGGCCACCTTATGAGAAGGAAGGACTCACTGGAGAAGAGCCTAATGCTGGGAAAGGTTGAGGGCAAGAGAAGAAGGGGACGACAGAGAATGAGGTGGCTGGATGGAGTCACTGAAGCAGTAGGCGTGAGCCTAAATGGACTCCAGAAGATGGTAGAGGACAGGAAGGCCTGAAGGAACATTGTCCATGGGGTCACGATGGGTTGGACACAACTTCACAGCTAACAACAACAACAACAACACTGTATTTGTAATAGTTTCTTTTGTAATTCGTTTCCCATACATAACTGCCATATTGAATTGGTCAAGAAGTTTCATTGGAAACTTTTTCCCCTAGGCTTCTGCTTCTTTCTTGAATGACCTGGATGATTTGATGGGCTAATTCAACACTTTGTTCAGTTTATGTAAGTGGTGTGTAAGGAATTACATGTAGTCCTCGCATATTGACTACTTCTTCAACAACCATTCAAAACTGTGACAGTGCTGAACAAGTGGTACTTATAACTGGGCCTCAAAATTCCTGCTATTGTAGCATCCCTGAGGTCATGTGATTACAGATCCAATGCTTGGCAACCAGCTCACATTTAATGTCACATGATCACCATTTGCAACTTTCCCTGCAAGTTTCCCACAAACAAAGTCAATGGGGAAGCCCGCAGGAAAAGTCACAAGTTGTTCTGTTAAGTTCTCCCACCCTTGTCACACTCTCCATTCCTTGGTCTTGCACACAGCTTGCATTAGGCTTCCCAAGTCATTCACAAGCTCATACATGGTCTGTAGAGGCCCCTCTCAGCCTCCTCCCCCCCCCCACAGCACTTCCTCCACTTGTGGCACCCCTGTGCTCTTACTTGGGATTTCTGCTTCCCATTTAATGACCCATACATTTTAGAGTTATGACAGCAACTGGAACTGCCAACATTGTTGTTCCTTTATTAAGCCATGAGGTCATGTGACATCATGCTTTTTGACTGCATCCTGATCCCAATTGTCATCATAACTTGAAGACTGCCTGTGTATTGTACTTCCTAGGCACCAACGTGAACACCCACTCTTTAAGAAAGCAATAGTACTATAAGATGTGTTTATAAAAGTATCAAGGCATTGCAGAAAGACCTGATGTGCCTTTTTGTTCTGGAGTGCCAAGCATGGAATAATGCATTTAAATTATAGGAAAGTAGACTCTAATTGAATCTTGGGGTGGGGGGTTCCCTTGCTGGATAGTAGAACCAATTGCCCTGAGAGATGGTAGGCTCCCCTTCATAGCTGACTTCAACCAGAGGCTAGACAGACACATTTTTGGGATGCCTTAATTTGGATCCCCGCACTGAGCAGAAGAATTGGACTTAATCATCCCTTCTTCCTCTATGATTTTTTTGTAGTCTCCCTTTCCTTTGTTTAAAAGAGGCTTTTCCTCTCATGTTAAGAAACAGAGCTTGCACTGAACAGGACACAAAGAAGTTGCTGAGTCAAAGGATTCATTCAGCTGCTAGGAGTTCTCAGCTGAAAGCCTGGAGCTTTCATTGCACAAGTGCTAAGTGGTGATTAAAACAATCTGCTCTGCTCAACCAGAGAGAAGTAACAGACAGAACAGATTAGTTTCCTTGCTGGCTCCTTGTTCATTCCAGGAACATGTCTTGCAGGCATCCATTTATCATAATAATCTATGCCTAGCAACATTAGAAAGGGCAGAGCCATTCTTCTTAAAAGGAATGCTATAAATTTGGTGCACTTTGATTTGCACTGTAGAGCAGGGGGAGGAAGATGGAGATGGGGATTTATAATCTGCAGCTTCATCCTTTTTGAGTGGGAAACAGAACTGTGATGGTAAATGCCTTACAAACATTTTTTGTGGCTCCTTATCTACAGATCTGCAGGATTACTGACTGGGAGGAACATAATGTTTACACTTTATTTACCCAGCAGCAGGACTTTTTGGTATGGAAGTTCAGAATGTTAACCCCAGTGTTTAAACTCATAAAAATACTCAAAGACTTTCTTTCCTATTTATTACGGTACTTAATTAACCATTTGCAGTATTTTTCTCAAAGGTCCCAGCAAATGATGGGATTTTAGAGAAGAGACCTGAAGCATGATCATCCTATTTAATCTGCTGCGATGAACAGATGCCCTCAGGGGCATCTCACAAATAACCTGTCCACATATCATTCAAGGGTTTTAAGGTGATAACTAGCACTTTGAATTGTACCTGGAAAAAGACTAAAAGCCAATGCAACTTGTGCAACAGCTGGCTAATTTGGACAAAATGTGAGGCACCCAGAATTACAGGGGCCACTGCATTCTAGAGAAGTTGTAATTTCAAAGTTGTCTTCAAGGCAGTTCCATGTACAGCGCATTGGAGTCAGGTAGTAACTAAGGCATGAATGACCGTGAGCAAGGCTCCTCAGTCTAGGAATGGGTACATTTAGTCCATGAGATGAATTTATACAAAGATTCTTCTAGCCATGGCTGCTACTTGGTTCTCAAACAGGAACTGCAGGTCAAGAGTATCCTTAAATCACACACCAGCTGTCTGGAGGAATGCTACCCATTAAGAATCAAATGTGACAACTCAATGGACTCAATGAAAGAAAAAGGTTGAGTCACAGCCAGTTCCTCCTTATTCAGGCTCTTACAACGTACAGATGTTGGGTTAAGTAATAACATCTGCCTACATGGACAAGAGGGACGTGGTGGCTCAGTGGGTTAGGACGCTGAGCTTGTCAATCAGAAGGTCGGCAGTTTGGCGCCTGTTACTCGTCCCAGCTTCTGCCAACCTAGCAGTTCGAAAGCACGTAAAAATGCAAGTAGAAAAATAGGGACCACTACGGTGGGAAAGTAACAGCGTTCTGTGCGCCTTTGGCATCTAGTCATGCCGGCCACATGACCACGGAGATGTCCTCGGACAAGCGCTGGCTCTTCAGCTTTGAAACAGAGATGAGCACCGGCCCCTAGAGTTGGAAACGACTAGCACGCATGTGCGGGGAAACCTTTACCTTTACCTTTACTTGGACTAAAGGTGTGTAGCTAAATATCATCATACTGATGATAGCACACTCCATGCTGCAGCTTCATTTAAATATTAAATAGAAGTGAGAAGACTGAAGTACCTAATGCAAGATAAGATGAGGGTTATATTCCCTCAACCCAATACCAACTGAAACTGGCCACCAAGGAAGGAGGAGAAACACTGCAAAACACTGCAAAGCATTCTGAACTACCAGAGCTGGTCCAGAAGGATATCATAATTGATAATATTAAGAGCCAACAAGAAATCAAGATGACCAAGATGGACACACGAAACCCTTCAAAAGTCATCCATAAATTGTGACCAATGCCATAAATCAGCATGAACTCTGATTGAAAAGGGTCTAGGTAATCCATTTCATAAGGGATCCTCTGAGTTGGGCACCTACCACACTCTCTACAAACTTCCTTAAAAGGGAAGATCAAAGACTGGATGGACTAAAGGGCATCTACCATCACTTCTTTCATCATTACCTACAAAGGGGCATTAATCACTGCTTGGCCCAACCACATGCAATTTCTTGGGAGGCCTTAACCAGCCAGGAGCAGCATGATCCAGAATACAAGTAGCAAAACAAACAGCAACAAGGACCTTGTATACTACCTCAGAATTGACGAGTTCCTTGGTCACTTCCATAGGGCTTGGCCAGCCAGAATCCAACTCAAAGTGAAACCAAGCAATTTTGTGTGAGAGATGCCTACTTGGAAGTTGGGGATATCATCCAGTGGGTGCCAAGACACGGGAAATTAACTTCTTTGGAGCATCTTAAAATTTCTTAGCTCAAGAGGAAATAGGCCAATTGTGATTTTTGTCCATATGAATCACAAACTGTTCTGAAATGTCAGAGAGCAGTGAGATGTAGTTCACGGGTGCTTCCCAATGGAACATGTCCTGCTCTGTTCACCAGAAGGCATTCTGTGCTGTTTAATTTTGTAAAATATACTTTGATTACAGGAGAGAAAGTGTGAAAAGTGCTGAGCAAGTACAGGAAAGTTTTGAATGGAGAATGGAGGATCCTTTCCACTGCCCATGAAATTCCATGCATATGTGAAGGCAAAAGCACAACTGAGATGCACTGCCTGGAAGCTCTTAATCCTGTGAAGTGAGCTGAAAACCTGTTTGAGCACTTCCCTGGGAAGTCAGTCACAGAAGTACAAAGAAAGCAACCATCTTGCAGACTATATAAAAAAGGTCATTTTATCTGAACGGTTTACAAGTCAGCGGAGAGTTGAGAAACAAAACAGTATTTGGGTTGGTTCTTCCTCATTTAATTCCATCTTTTCTAAATGGGATTTAAAAGGTACATGCAGCTGTATTCTATTTTTGACTGACCCAGAAACATTTCATTCATATCTGATGGAAAGAGATAGGCATCCTCTACATGAGGATCTTGACAAAAGTGAAGAGCATTGCCATCCAGCACTCAAACTCTTGTTAACTGTGCCTTTATATTAATTTCTATTTTGTTACATGTTGGCAGCTCAAGGCACAGTTCACTGGGGCATGGTTTTATTTAATTTCAACATATAAGGTCCTAACCTGTAAGTCAGCCTTAGCAATGTCTTCATCGATTGGACAATCCATTTTATCCAGAACCCTCCAAATTTGGACATCATTCTTTCTACATCCCTCCCCCCCACACTGCAAAAACCCAGTGAAGTCTGATGCAGGTCCTGAAGCAAAGGAATCTTTTAAATCTTTTTGCTTTCCCTTCTGCTTCTCAGGTTTCTTCTCTTATATCTTGGAGCCATGACTGAGTGGATTTTCGACCTCTTTTCCCTGCAGGAGGAGGCATTTTAAATGATGTAAACTGTGCCTTTGTATTAACTTCCCTTTTGCTGTTCAGTAAGGATCCAAGGCCTAGTGCTCCAGGCAGACAATTTCATTTATTCCATGCTGCCTGTATTTGGATGTCACCTCATCAGAGGGAATAGATAGTTCTCACCAGGCTTCAATACATCCCTTGAAACCGTTTGTCAGGTTCAGTACTATATGCTGAAAATAACCAATTAGCGCTCTCTAGATGACCATTAAGAGCTGGGATATTGGTGAAGAAGAGCCAGTAGTAAAAGTGCTAAATAAAGCAAAAGGAGGTAGCGTGGTAGCCAACTCTATTCTTTTTTAGATAAACAAGAATGCTTGACTTAGTCCTCAAAACCAGCTACGCAAGGAAACCAGGGGCAGAATGGATCCAGAAGTAGTGCAAAGAGTGCTTGTGAAGGAGGGGGTTGCAGCATTCATTTATTTAAATTTGGATTACTTATTTAGAGCATGGCTCTGAAAGAAGAAGCCGTCTCAAGTCTAGATTCATCCGTATGTTTGCGAATGTCTTACATCAAGAACAAAAGAAACCGTCTGCATTTAACTTCACTTTCTCTGCCCTGCTCCTTTGACTTCTGGTAAACCTTATATTCCTTATTTCTTGGGAAATACCATAAATGGGAAATCTCCCCAGGAAGACCTTGGGGCTTTAGGATTTGCTCAAACTCATAAGGCAGCCTTACTGATTTTTTTTCCCCAGCAGTCACTCTGTGGCTGTGAAAACCAATTTGCTGGAGTACCAGTGCTTTATTCTCTGTGCCTCTCTATGTATGATAAAAATGTTGTGCAAGAAGAAATGGGCAATTGCAATTTCCTTCAGGCTCTAGGGGCAGACCATGTGCTCACGTTAGAAAGTTGAAAGGGATCTGATCTCCTGCTCTTTCTCATCTAGTCCCCCTTACCTCCAGGGATATCCCAAACCTGCAGAGTATGTTTCCTCCTTGCTTATCTGTAGCTGACTTTTGAAAGCCTCAGGATTCTCCAAATCTTACGGCTTTACCTGAGTTGTGCATGAGGGCTACAAATGGATCCAGATTTGAAGATTTGTGTTTGTCGTATCAGTGAGGATAAGCGGGAGAGACGAGCTTAGATACAGGCGGGACTGATAAATGTAGCAACAGATGAATTCCTTTAATTGCTTGGTGGCTCAGAACACATCCAGAAAATCAGATGAACATGGAGGAAATAGTCTCAAAAAGAGAATAAAGTTTGTCCTACTCCTGGATTTTATATTTTTCTGATTCTTAAGGCTGTATCAAAAAACAAAGTCGGCTTAATAAGAGAAGCTTTGCCTGACGTGGTTCTTGTAGGTTGCATGCTCCAAGGTCTGGGCGGATGCTGAGCCCCTCTTTGCCATGAAGAATCACTTTTCTCCCCTTGAGAAATGTTCTCTAAACATTCTGAGGTTCCTAGAAGCCCAAAGCTGATACTAGGATTTTCAGTAATAAGTTTGATAGTTTCCTGTTACCCTAGCCAAGCTTGGCCAGAATAACAAAGCAACAGAGCAACTGTTTTTGTTTTGAGCTTCACTTTGTTATGGCCAAATGCTTTTTATTTTATTTATTTTTTCTATATTGGTGTAGCCCACTGAGATGTTGGTTTTGTTTCAAGGTTTTCCCACTTTTGGTTAAAACCTTTCTGCTTTTGTTATTTTTCCTATGAAAACCAGACAGAAGAAGGCATTCACTAATATACTGCATCCCCTTTCAGACAAAAATGAAACAAAGCACAAAAACAATCTTGAGACGGGTCTTAAAACTCCCAAATCCCTGTAGTGCATTTGGAGTCTTCTGATTTTAGCCTTCCTCCATTGTCTTTTGGGCCTCATATAACACATGGCTTTCTTCAGTTGCTGAGGGCAGTGGATGGAGAGAGGAAACTGCAGGCCCTGTGAAGTTTCTAATGTTTTATCTGTTGCCTTATATCTCATTGAAAGTCAGAAACAAACAAACAAAAAACCTGCCTCCCTTACCCTACCTCAGTCACAAAAGAAATGTAGTGGAGAAAGATCTGTTACATTTAATACTTTTAATAAAGTAGATCAAAAGGCAACAGATATATTAAACCGAAAGCAAATGCTTTTATGCAGGTATCCCCAACCCCTGGTCCACGGCCCATTTGGAACCAGGCTGCGCAAGCGGCGGGCAAGAGCAACAAAGCTCCATTTGCGCATGCGTGGGATTAGGTTGCACGCACAAAACCATCCCCTTTCCCCGCCGCCACCCATTGCTGCCACCGCCACTGCTGCCAGTCTCTGGAGCCAGAAAGGTTGGGGACTGCTGCTCTTCTGGAGAACCTTTTTGGTGTAGTGGTTAAGGCATCAAACTAGATGCGGGAGACCATGAGTTCTAGTCCTGCCTTAAACACAAAATCAGATGGGTAATCTTGGGCCACTCCTTCTTCCTCAGCCCTAGGGAGCAGGAAATGTTAAACTTCTTCCAAAAACCTTGCCAAAAAACTTCAGGGACTTGTCCAAGCAATCATCCAGAATCAAAAACTGACTCAAAGGAGCAAAAATAATAACGCTCTTATGATCCTCCTTTTCCCTATATTTGGGGTCTGGACCATCGTAACCTGGGATGAAACAAAACTGGGTTTAGGATTTTTTTTTGTACAAGACCCTTGAGTTGTCCTGTTTGCTGTGTCTCCCTTTCACTTGTTTTGTGTGTTGTGATTTCCTCACTTCTAGACTCTCTCGCATTTGGTCCAATATAAAAGCAAAGAAGGTCCTTAAGGTCCAACAGCCAAATCGTGTATTTCCACTATAGGGCTCAATTGAAAGCAAATTGGCTACATTCAGAAAAACACATTCCTTCCTAACCCATCATCCCTAGCATGTGTCTCTCCCCCCACTGCCCCCCCCGAATAAGCTGAAAACTCTGATTAAAGGTCACATAATGACCAGCAAAGCACAGGTAAATCTCCTTTTTATTTTCTTAATCTCACCATTGTCCATCTTACATTGGCTTGGGCCCCACACCCTTTTCTGAAACCCTTGTATTATTTGGCACTTCTCAGTCTAGTGATGTCTGTACTCTTCTTTGTAACATCTATAGCAGAACTTTGCTTGGGTAAGAAATTATTGCAATGGCCCAGTAACTGGCTCATCTCCTGCAGTTTTAAACATAGGTATGGCAGGTCGAATCCCGAGTGCCACGTAACAGAGTGAGCACCTGTTACTTGTCCCAGCTTCTGCCAACCTAGCAGTTCGAAAGCACGTAAAAATGCAAGTAGAAAAATAGAGACCACTATGGTGGGAAGGTAACAGCGTTCCGTGCACCTTTGGCATCTAGTCATGCCGGCCACATGACCACGGAGACGTCCTCGGACAAGCGCTGGCTCTTCGGCTTTGAAACGGAGATGAGCACCGGCCCCTAGAGTCGGAAACGACTAGCACGCAAGTGCGGGGGAACCTTTACCTTTACCTTTATAATAATAATAATAATAATAATAATAATAATAATAGTAATAGTAATAATAATAATAATAATAATAATAATAATAATAATAATAATAATAATAATAATAATAATAATAATAATAATAATAATAATTTTATTTGTATACCGCCCTTCTCCCGAAGGACTCAGGGCGGTGAACAGGGCAATAAATACTAAAATACAAAGATACAAAAATTAAGAAAAGATGAAACAACATGCCCAAAACATTACAACAATAAGTTAAAATACATTAAAACAATAATAAAACCCAAACCCATCAGGCCAGGCCAGCTTGTTCAAACAAGTAGGTCTTTAGATCCCGCCGGAAGGAGCGAAGGTCGGGTATAATCAGATATAATTATGCAAAGTCAGCATACAACATCCATTTTCAACAATTTTCAACAATTATTCAGAGGAAGCGGTTCCCAGAGTAAAAGAAACATTCCTAGCAGCTATAAAGTAAAATATACTATGTGAAACGTATTGGTATAAATGCATTCCGTAGAGCTAGATTTTATTTTAGAACATTTGTTTGAAAAAGTTAATGTTCAAGTTAGAAAGTAAAGCCTTAGATTAGATTCACTTTTATTGGTCCAGCTATAAATAATCACCTCTATACATTCCATTTGGGCAATTGTTACAGGAGATGAACATGGTTTTAAGATACTAATCCTGGTGGACCAATAGAATCTTAGAGAATCTTTTACGAGAACAGCAAGCCTGTGGTTTATGTGAAATGGAAAGACAAACATTCTGCCTTCAGTTCCTTTGTTTATTTGTATATATGTCTACTGAGTGCTGATCTGCTAAGGAGCTGATCACAATGTCACAGTATTAAGTCCTTTGGAAGGTAAAGTGAACCAGCGACAAATGCATGCGAAAATGTTGCAATTGGAATGTTGTAGAACTCAAACACCAACAAAATTGTATTTGATGGCTTGGAAAGCAGGGAAGAAGAGTATACATGAAGCACGTTTGGACTGGCATATTCATTCTTTGCCGTGTTGGTTTTCACAAACAGTGGAGAGATAATATGTAAATTATTACCATCTCTAGTATGATAGACTTATCTGTACTCAAATGGAAGTATGACTTATTATATAATATTAAAGTCTCAACTTTGAGACTTTAAGTTCTAAATATTTCTGGAAGGGAGCATCAATAATTACCAAGCAACCACAGCCATATGACAATAGACTTTTGACTTGTGGCGCCCTTTTTTTCCTTTCGACTGTCTCCACAATCCTTTTTGGTCTATAGTCAACACATATATCAGCCATTTCTCTAAAATTCATATAACTCATGTTGCCAGGAAAGTATTCTCAGGATATCACTCTATAGTTCCCAGAAAAATCCATATCCCTTATTTTTTTCTCTTGTTTCTACTTTTGTAGAAAAGCAATAGATGATTAGGAAGCAGCAAAAGGAAAGGGATAGCTGATTTGTCTGCATTCTTGTGTCAGAATGTTTCAGAAGAAGATCAAAAGAATTTCTTTGAAAAAATGAAATATCTTTAAGCATCCTATTGGCAACTAATGTGCATAACTGTATACTGTAATTCAAACAGTCAGTGACTGGACCACAATGTAGGTTTGAATTTTTATTTCCTGGCACTTGGAATAAGCCCACTTTCATTCAGATTGACAAAGCTGTTTATTGCTTTACTGATTTTAGATTTTTTTTTCTCCTCAGTGAACCAATTGGAAAGAAGAGATCTGGTAAGGCCATTACTTGTACTTATCTGCTTAATATTTATCTTTTTTTCAAACTCTTTTGATCTGTTACAAAATTATTTGAATTTGCCCACATCTATTGGCTATTACAAACCTTGACTGGTCTACATGCTTTTCTTAACCATCTCTAAGAAAAGCTAAAGGAATTCTTCCCAAATTGCTACCTGAATTTGCCTTTTTACCTTTTTAATTATCCCTATTTTGTTCCACTTTCAGAATGGAAGCTAATGTAAGGCAGAAATGCATAAGCCAAAAATAAAATGTGGCAACAGGTGGGGGTGGAGGAGAGTATCATCTTTTATCTGCCTTTTTAAAATAACTTTGATGGTCTATTTGAGATTGTTGGTTTTCAAGTGCAGCTTAAGATCTTCAGAGAAAAGCTACAACTTTTATCTCCTACCAAATAGCAGATAGCACTGTATTAAAGAAGGTGGGAATAGAATCTTCTAGATGTATTTGCAACTATGATTATCTCTGAACCAGAATTTATATAATCCAATAATATCTAACAAACCAAAGACTCAGCCAGGGGAAATGTCAAGAGTTACTGGCAATAGAAAAGGACATACCTGTGCCAATTGACCAAAATTTCCCTGTGTTTTGGTGAGGCACATATAAGATCAATTGAGCAGTATATATTATATATGTGTGAGGGGATCTACTTTTGCTTGCTTCACATTGTGCTGGGCTTCTTTGTGATATCACCACTGGGGTGAGCAAAGCGTGGGAAGAGGAGTGTACGTACAATGGAAAGAAGTTTTTAAAAGTAGTTCTAGAAAAAAGTAGTTAAAGTAGTTCTAGTTGTTTAGTAAAAGTTTAAATTCTGTGTTACTTTTCCTCCTTTGGTTTCATGACAAAGACAAACCAAGGTCCTTTTCCCACTGGGCTATTCTGCTTAGGTTAATTGCTGCAGATAAATACAATCTACAGCAATATTTCCACAAGAAGTTCGCCCTGAGGTTTTCCTCTAATAAACAAAACAGTCACTTGCATTTTTCAAGCACACCAACCTTTCTGTTCTGGTTTAGGAACGTGGTGATGCCTGGTGGCTCAAGCAAATATTTGATGAATTACACATGTGATTATTCCCAAAGCATTATCTCTTCCTTCAACTTTACTTTCCTCAACAAATGATATTGTCTGAGTTGTGTGAATATCAGCAGAAAGAAGGCAGAATAAGTTAATTGAGACAGATTGTAGACGTACCATTTACCTTTGTTT
This sequence comes from Vipera ursinii, assembly GCF_947247035.1. NCBI lineage: Eukaryota > Metazoa > Chordata > Lepidosauria > Squamata > Viperidae > Vipera > Vipera ursinii. The sequence continues at coordinate 96,847,505 of NC_139513.1, read as the reverse complement.
CATAAAGATTGAGTGAATCTGTCCCATTAAATACACTCTGTTTAAATATATCTATCACATGGGGAGATGTTAGGTAGATGCATTGCAAGCAAGGCCAGGGACTGCTTTTCAAATGTTGATCTTTTCCTATAACTCTAATTATGTCATGGGGCAAGAGTCAGAAAAGACAGAAAGGTCTGCTCTCCACGAGAAATCAGTCAGACACACACACACACACACACACCAGCCCCACAGCTAGCACAGGCTTCATTTTCCTGAGCACAAGCTGGCAAACGTTCGTTGGCTTTGTCTGACTTGAAAAAAAAGCTCATCCTAAAATCCTAGAAAACCGCCAGATCAATATAATTCAGAGGAGGAAGAAAATATTTAGTTTTGCATATGTCTATTAAGCAGGGTTGGACCTGTAAGTATGTGGATAGAAAATTCCCAGAACATTCCAGACTTGTCCAGATTGGAAAACTTTAACAATAATTCTGAAAAAAAGCTAATGGCCGACTGCTTTTACGTTCTTCCCGTAAGAACCACCTGACGATGTTCACATAGTCATCAGGAATTGAGCTGAATCGTTTCACCTTTCACATTGTCTAAATCTGATTCACCAAACTGTTCCATGAGAAGAAATAGAACCAATTATCTATCCATTGTAGGGTCCTCCAAGAGTAAAAAAAAAACTGAATAGTTTTTTTTCTCTCTTTATTCCCCCAGAACTTTTCTTTTCTTTTCTTCTTCTGCAAGATTTTCCCAGGTTGATATTTCTTGCTCTTAAATGGATGATGTTTGTTTTGGCTTTACAAGGATTCATAATTCTGATATCAGTACACTGTGGATAGACATAGAATAGAATAGCTTTATTGTCATTGTGTAACTCACAACGAAATTAAGTATGATGCCTTCCTTCAACTTGAAAATCCAAATTGACATACAGTTAACCTCCCTAAGACTGTCACTTCTCCGAATTCACAGTATATTCTTGTACTTTCCTCATGGCCATTTTCCATCACTTTTGTTCTTTCATCAGGATTTGTCCAGAGAACGGCTTCTTTCCTTCCGACAGGTAGTAACAACAAAACAGACTACTTGAGTCTTAAGTTTCTTTCCTTTCTGCTGGGCAACGCTTGCTGCTAGTCTTGGGTATTCTGATCAATCATGGCCTTGTAGGACCACTGCTTCCTTCTGGGTAGAGATTGGGACAAAATAATAATAATAAATTAAAATCCACACTATATGACATTGTGGATGAGTTAACAAAACCCCACCTGCTTGATTTTCAGCTAACTAGGTAGCAAGTGTTCTGCTTTGCTGGTGGCGGCTTCAGTGCTCTGGTGATAATCTGGGAAGAAATTTCATAACAGGTTGAATGAAAACAACTTGGGATATCTGGTGAAAAGTAGTATGGTTAAATTGGATTTGGATAAATCACCATAGTTTGTTTCTATAAGTTCATTTTTGTACCTGCAAATGATGAAAATGTCTGATGCCTAACCACAGGATAGAATGACATGTGCTTTACCTGAATAAGCCTATCTCTGATTACTCACAATTTTACATTCTTATTATTATTAAAACATTCCATTGCCTTTTGAGGTCTCTTGATGGCTTACAATAACATCAGAATTAAACCTGAATTATTCTAAAAAGAAAAATCACTGTTTAAAAACCTATTCTTATGGATCTGGAAAAGGCAACCAAGGGGTGATGTTCTTGACTCAACAGGAAGTGCCTTCCCAGGAACTACAGTGGCTACAGTAAAGGCTTGGCTCTGATTCAGCATGAACCATGCCCCAGCAGCTGCAGGCAAAACTGCTCAAAGCATCTCAGTGATTGGGGATCCTGTAAAAAGAGATTCTTGCTAGCAACCTGGATCCAAATTGTCTTGGACTTTCACTCAGAAACATCTCGGTAGCTATTGCAGGGCTTTTAGCACAAGTGAAAGTGAGGGTGAAGATTCATTCTCCAAGCTTATGGGTTGGTTTCCGAACATTTCGTTACCAGGCTAACATCTGCAGTGGAGTTTAGGGGATGTCAATGTCTGTGTTCTGTTTATAAGGGCTTCAGGTGTGGGTGTGTCAAGTGAGGGTCAAGTGAAGACAAGTGAAAGTCTTCTCTCTGAGTTCTCCCAGAGACCAACTTGGTTGCTGAGTTCTTCATCGACTGGCAGTTCCAAAGTAGGAACTAAGGCAGCCCCATCCATGTAAGTAAGCTTCATTGCAGTAGCCAAGCCTGAAGGTATTCTGATACATGCATTACAGTTCTAAGAGCATTATCTTTCAGCAAGGGGAATATAGCTGAAGCTAATGAAAGGCCATTTCCACCATGTGAAAAACTAGGGAAAATTCAGATGAGATGTGCTCCTAAAGTGCAATTGTGATCCTTCGAGGTGGCAGGGGTATGTGTGATCTATTTGTAGCAGGGAAAACTAGCACCTCCCTGGCATTATGACACTTCATAATGAGCAGTTCCTTATTATCTGGATTCAGCTTCATTTTACTTATTCTTCTCCCCATTAACAACTGCAGGCAGGCATTTGAGGGAGCTATACCATTAGCTACAGCTATTACAGAGCAATAGATGTGGATGTCATCAACATACTGATAGCAGGCATCTTCCAGTGGCTTCATCTGCATGAATGAAAGACAAGATCAAGAGACAGCAATTCCCACTGAGGGGTATATATAATAGCTTTTGTTTCAAGGAGTGATTGTCTCCAGGGAACGCCATGTGAAACCTGTGTGAAAGATAGAAACAGAGCAAAGCAGCACTTTTTATTTCTTTGATCTCTTGGATGATCCTAAAGATTAGGTTATGATGGTCAGTAACATCAAAGATATTGAGAAGTCAAGAATAATCAATAGAGTCACATTCCCTCTTGTAATCCATAAACAAAAATTTGGCTATTGAGTGGACTGGTCAATCTCAAGTTGCAATCACTTATGAATTGATTTGAAGTTGATCAAGATATGGTAAAATTCTTTCAGGATTGCCAGGAAATGAAAAATTAGCACTCTGTATTATTTTAATGTTTTTAAACTAACCATTCAAACTGTACTATATTTGCCCATCTTTGAAGAGGCATTTTTTATCTAGGCTCTTTTATCAGTTATTTAATAATTGGTTCTTTTAAGGCATTTTGCATTCCCTCAGAGCACAATTTACAATGCTAATTAAAGCATTTCTATTAACTTGTTAGGTAGGAAATGCAAATTAGGTTGGGCAAGGATTATCTATTTTCAGAAGACATCCAAAATTAATTTAAATCAATTACATGTTGAAAATGTATAGCCTATAACCCAGACATGTCAAACACAAGGCCCAGGAGCCAGATCCAGCCCGCGAAGTGGTTTCATGTGGCCCCCAAAGCCATCCTGGAAACAGTGAGGGAATGGCCCCCGCTGCCTTGGCCCTGGCCCAGAGACCCTCCTTCTGCCAGAGACCCTCAGATCTGTCCCACTCCTGCCCAGGCCCCCATAGGCACCCTTGATGCGAACGATGTAGAGCTGGCCACGCCGACCCAGTAGGCCATACGCACTCTGGCCACGCCGACCCAGTAGGGCACGCTCACCCTGGCCACGCCCACCTGGCCCCCAAGGGCAACCACAATGCTGATGTGGCCCTCAATGAAATTGAGTTTGACACCCCTGCCATAACCAATTAGTTATATAAAGTAGCTGTTGCAAATATTAAAAACATAATGAAGTGAATATCCTCTTTAGAGTATTTTAATGGAATCAAAAATTACTCCCAAATAGTATAAAAATTGTCTTTGAAAGGAATGTTAGGTCTCAGTTCCCAAGCTTTTTATCTGTCAGTTTCTATTTGGCTAATGATTTAGTTGTGTCCATCAATAATTAAAAAGTATTTAAAATCTTACTTATAGAAATAGGTCATTTAAAATTTTGCCTTTAGAAATGTATCATTGAAGTCTTCTCCAACCCTTAATGGTGGTATCAGTTCTTTTCCCCCAATAACGTTCATAAGTAAGAGGTATATAAACATATAAATTTACTTGTGTAAACCACCTAGAGTTAATGTGAATTGTTGGGCTGCCATATAAACTTTCTTAACACATAAAAATAAATAAAATAAAATGAATGTATTTTTGTACATAGCTGCTGTCCAGAATTCTTGTGTCAAACAATGATGGCAAATGTTTGGGTATGTAGAAGCAGTGGCCGTTTCTTTAAATAATATGCCTCGATGCAGTGAAGTCAATGAACTGCATACCCAAGAGAATTTCTTCATAAGATTCTATGGCAAATCACAGCTTTCCTAAATTTTGGTTTCCAAGGCATGTTTTATTTGACAGTGTTGGGAAAATCACAACTTGACTCAAGCCCAAAAAGGCCTCAACTTTTGTGCCATGTCTAAATTATATCATTTAATTTCATGCATGTTATTAAAGAATGCAATAATAAAATTTTACAGTAATAGTGTAATTAAAGAATGTAAGAATGTAAATTGAAAATTAGTTGTTGATTTTCCCCCCCCTCTGGTAATAGGTATCCCTTCTGTATACTTATTACTCCCTGAAATAAGTTTTCAATGACTGTATCACATCCATTTTCTAATGTGGTTCTTTATTTTAACTTGTTCAGAGTCATGCAATGTTGAGCCTTTGTTCTTGCAACCAGTGGGGTTTTTTTAATGTCAGATTTATATATCTTCTTCATGTCTAGTACTTCTATATTAGTCTTGGGCTTTGGAGCTCAGTTTAACACATTTGGGACAAAACAGCTTTTATCTAACTCAGACATTTGTAGAACAATGCTTTTTTCCATATAGCACTTTTTATTAAATTTAGTAACCACTGCAGCCACTCCTGACTCACATCGCTGCTTCTGAGGAGCCGAAAATAGTATCTCATTTTAAGAATCTCACACTTATCACAGAAAAAGGCCATCTTTTCCTGCAAATGTACTTACTGTTTAGTGTTTGGGAATCATTGTCCTGGGAAGAAGAAAAAGCTGCTGAAAATAACCTCCAGCTTTTCCACTCAGTGCTGTTTAGTGCTTGGTGATGATGGCTGTAATAGGCAGTTTGAAGGTGCCAGAGCTGCATGTTAAAGCTGCAAATAGCCCCAGGATACTGTGAGTAAATTATATAGGGAATTGGGGACAGGAAAAAGACTTTCCTCTCTTTTCCTGCAGTTGTTTGCCTTCTACTGACTAGATGACCTCATTCTTTAGTCAAACCAGAGTGGCAGTTAGCAATAGGCAGGAGATGGACCCTCCAGTCACCTTTTTCTGGACATTAGACTTGTCTATTTGTGGCAGTTTCCTCCATTTATCTTTCAGAGGTATGACACTGTAATTAGAATGAACTATGCCTCTGCCCTGCTCACCTGGAATGTCATAGACCTGTGATAGTAGAATCTTATTGTTTCCATCTTGGTGGTATCCAGCTGTGTTGGACAATTTCCAGCCCCCATGACTCCCAGTCATATCTGGAATGCACCTGAGAATATACTAAGAAACCAATAAGAGAAACTATCTCTTATTTTCAAATTTCATGTTTACGTTTCTGGGAAGATGTATGTAACCGTAGATCTTCCCAGGGCTGATCATGCAGTCATCTAAAAGCTAGAATCATGCAACCATAAGTTGCCTGCCCTGTATACCTAGGCTATTCTTCTTGCCTTTTCTTACTGCTGGTTTCATCATGATGTCTCCAATAAATTTTCTTCATAACACTTTGCCATATACTCGATTCAGAGCCAATTTATTGCATCAATTGGAGAAACTGGCTTGTTTTTGTTGTTTTCATTCCTTTTTCTTAGTTGCACAAAAATTGTTCCTTTCTTAGAATAATATTTTAGATCAGAGTCTTTTGTCCCAGACCATCATGGACAATGAAATTTGTGAAGACCTTAAACGTACATATTTTCTTATAGCAAAGCCATAGCATTTAGGCTTATATACCACCCCATAATATTTTATAGCACTCTAGGTGGTTTATAATGTAGAAACATTATTTTGCATTTTGCCCTCAACAATCTGGGTCCTCATTTTACTGACCTTGGAAGGATGGAAGGATGAATCAATCTTGATCGAACTACAGACTGTGGCAGAGTTTGCCTGCAATATTGTACTTTAACCAGGGCTCATTCCTATATGACTTTACTTCACTCATATAATACAATATAGTCCTCTAGAAAACTTACGTTGAGGGAGAAGCAACGTTCATGCTTCTCCTTTACTGGAAGAAGTTACCTGCAGAAGTGCCTCTCAGTTACAAGCTGTTTCCTCAGTAATAATGTATTCTACCTTCGTAATTGCACACAGATTTCATTGACGTAATGTAAAACCTATCTTCATTATTGTTATTTTGGTACAGAGGTGCTATGGATGATATAATCCCTAGAATGGCCAAACAAAACATGCAAACAGTGCCAAAATTTTAAGACATATACATAGAAATGATTTCTAACCAACAAACTGGGGTTGGCCCATCCCACTTTCTCCAGCAGAAAAGGCCTACTTCGGATCCCATTTGCCAAAGAAGTTTAGCTGGCAGGGTTCAGGAGAAAAGCCTTCTGCTGTGGTCTCCACCCTTTGGAACATTCGCCCACTAAAGATGAGGTTGGCCCCACATTCCTGGCCTTCCAAAAGAGCTTTAAAATCTAGCTCTGTTGGCTGGCTTGGGGCCCCATGGGGGCAATCTATGCCGGGACTGGCAGATGGGGTAGAGAGAAGATTACCACCCTTATGTTCTCCGTTTTCTTGGGGTTTAGTTTCTTATTTAATCTTTTCACTTTAACCATTTCATATTTTCTTTTGTACCTTTTTATCATTTTGTAAGCCGTCCAAAGTCACTGCAACAGTGAAATCGGCAGCATATAAATTGAATAAATAAATACACCTTTTCCTCAAGAATGTTCTGATTAAAGGGCATTTCCTTCCCCTTAAAGCAAGGGCTGTTTGTTGCTAAAATCAGGCATATTTAATATTAAGTAGGTAGTAAATACAGGACAAGCATTACCTTTAAAATTATTGTCACACATAATACCCTCATCTGGGAATAAACCTAACTGACAACGTGACTTAACATTGTGCATAAGATTGGGCTGCCAAGGAATCGATGATCACATAGACTTGTGCTTTATTTAATGTGAATTTCTTGCTAGAGAAAAACTGAGGATAAAGCCCCTATTTTACAAGAAAATCTTGTACAATATCCTCTTACTGATGTAGCTCAGCTCACTTTTCTCATCTAAGGTTAAAAAAGGAAAAACCTTTTTTTCTGGTAACTCTGCTGCCCCTTAGTGGTTCTGAATTTCCAGATTCTAGATTTTTGAATATGTGCTATTGAATATATGCTGAATAATGTTTTCTAGACCTTATGGGGTTTGGTTCCATTATCCTCTGGCTCACCCCACAGGTGGCAGTTAGGGTGATAATTTGGTATGAAAAGGAAGAGCATGCAGCAACACCACCCCCAGCACGAGGATCATGCCGCCGCACCCGTGCAAGGATCACACTGTGGGCCACCTGCCACTTGCAACGCTGCTGCCATCCATGCAATACTAGTGGTGCTGCCACTGCCTGCACACTTGTGGCAATGGTGGCATGAGGGGGTTTAAGCACACGCATATGCACTGCCCAGCTACTCATGCGGTCTGGCAACCAAGAGGCCGTGGCCCATAGGTTGGGGACCTCTGGTCTAACAAAGAGAAGGACTAGGGTGACACAGCAGCAGTCTTCCAATATTTTGAAGGGCTGTCACAGAGAAGAGGCGATCAACCTATTCTCCAAAGTACCTGAAGGCAGAATAAGAAGTAACAGATGGAAAATTATCAAAGAGATCCAACCTAGAATTAAAGATAAATTTCCTGACAGAACAATTAATCAGTGGAACAGTCTTGCCTCTAGAAGCTGTGGGTGCTCCATCACTGGAGGTTTTAAAGAAGATATTAGACAGCCATTTGCTTGGAATGGTATCTCCTGCTCAAACGGGATTGGACAAGAAGACCTCCAAGATCTCTCCCAACTCTGTTATTCTAAGTTCTAAGCTATCTGCTTAACTGGAAAAACTACAGTAGGGTTGTGGTGCTTGTGGCTTTAAACCACATCCTCCGGAAGTACAGATCTGCTGCTGTTGCTGGGCCAGATGGACTGACCACAGGAAATGAAATCAAATAGTTGTATTTAGCATACCCAAACCCAATGTAAGGCGAATGTTACCCTTCCTTCCAATTAATACAGATTTTCAGTTGAAAATGAGGTATCTAAATAAGGATAACTACACTGGAAATATCCTGTTACTACATATATTTGAAAAGTCCTTCTGTTTTTAAACTCACTTTGATAAATTCTTCATTTTAGCTAATACGCTTAATGACTTTGGATGTTTTAATTGATTTCTTCTCAGCCTAATTTGTACTCCAACTAATCCAGCAAACCTTTGAGTCAATGGAAGGTTTTCAGAAATCAAGAGTTCTGCTTTTAAGTTAAAAAAAACCCAACAAAAAACCTTTTTGCTTGCTTATCCTGGGTCTATCCATTTACAGTATAATATGAGTCAGAGTTAATGTCTCAATCTGGTTCTCTAGTTTTTTTTCCTGCTTTAATTCATTGTCTTTGTTGATTAATAATATACTGACTGATGACCATTAAATTACCTAAACCTGAGGGTGTTCCTGAAGGTCAGGGAGGGGAAAAATTGTGCTACACTAAATACCCACAATAATTGGGAGGTGTCATCAAACCTTAGCACACAACTTCTCCATACTGTAATTATGACTGAAGCTAAGCAGCATACAGAAATATTGTGACTTTCACCAAAATAGGTCCCTACTATAATCCAATTGAACTGAAATATATAAGTTAATGCCACTGCTTTTGTACATTTCCCCATCTTGGCCAACTCAGGAATTGATACTGCAGCTGAAAACCTGGGCATTCAGTTAGAAAGGTTTACTCACAAATTTCAATTGCTATCTTGCCTCATCTACTTTATATAATCCATACCAGATTCTGAGCTGGAAAAAAATTAAGGAAAATAACTAATTTTTCAGTATATTACATGAATGACCAGTATGCTGTCTTCTTTCCTGCAATATAGCTGGAGATTTGTCATCTGCTGATCCCATGGTCCTGGAACAATATGTGGTAGTGGCTGATTATCAGAAGCAAGAGAGCTCTGAAATTAGTTTGTGTGCTGGCCAAGTGGTGGACATAATTGAGAAGAATGAATCTGGTAAGGGTTAATCATCTATAAGAGTCCAGAAAAAAAACAGTTTGTAAAATAGGATCTCTCGTGTCTCATAACTTCCTAACATACTTTGTCTAAATGTGTTCTAATGAGAACTGGCCTGGATAATAAATTTCATGTTTGAAAGCAACTTAGTAAGATTTTATCACAGCTCCATTTCACAAAACCTTTTCTGAATTTTCTTGGGAACACGCTGTCTAGAACCCAGCTTTCCATTTTGGAATTTCCATATTAGTTAAGTAAAAAAAGGGTTTCATTCACAGAGTGCCTCCCTAGCTTTGTGTGCATGTGTGTTAAATGATTTCTCTAGAATGATCATAATTAATTCAGCAACTTCAGTCATTTGTGTCTGGAGCAGGATATATTTTGTTTTTCAGAAAAAAATAAATAGTAACACTTGTTTTGCCTATTTAAGTAAATAAAAATGGGCTCTGAAAGTTATTTTGGATTTGTGTTGTAACATAGGGAAATTTTGAATACATTATTTTGTTGGCAAAAATATCCTATAATAAAACATGTTATTCTCTATTTGAATAGAGAATGTTGACGTTACTAACCTTGTATTGCTTTAATACTATACAGAACTGAAATGACTTCCTAATTTTTCACTCAGTCACTTAAATACCCACTCTGAACAGAGTTTGAATTATGAATTCACCTAGGAAGAACACAATAAATGGATTGCAATATGAATTAAATCGGAGTTATTATTCAAGCATAAAGAAATAAAGGAAAATCTAGAGAAATAAAATGATGTATTTCCAACATTTCATAATGCTTTCTCAGCATTGTTTATCAGTTCAGTGAAAGGCTATGGAAAAATAGGTAGCCTTCTACTTATGGTCACAATAAGGACAAGGATTTCAGTTGCTAAGCAAGTCATTTATTAAATGAATCATGGCTGATTTTATGGATTTTTTTTCGTGACCATTTTAAGTGAATTCCTCCAGTTGTTAAGTCAGTCATGCGATGATTAAGCACATCCAGCTTCCTCTATCAATTTTGCTTGTGGAAAACTGGCTGAGGAAGTTGCAAATAGTGATCACGTGACCCTGGGATGCAAATAGTTGCAAATAGTGATCACATGACCCCCCCAGGGGTCATGCTGCAACTGTCATAAATACATAATGGTTGCCAAGTGTCTGAATTTTGATCATATGACTGTGGGAATGCTGCAACAATTGTAAGTTGAGGATTGGTCTTAAGTCACTTTTTTCAGTGATGTTGTAACTTGGAACAGTGGCGTAGCGTGGCTTGTCAGCACCCGGGGCAAGGCAAGTAATTTGCGCCCCCTAACCCGTGGATTTTAGCACTCGAGTCACCTGCCGCCGCTGCCAGCTTCTTGCTGCTGCCTGGGCTGGTCTGGTGTGGTTCTCTCCCGCGCTCAGCGCTGCGCTGGGTGGCCACTGCACTGTCCCTCCCCCAGATAGTCCCTCGCTCTCTCTCTGCACCGCACGCCTGGCATCCCCCCTCCTCAGTGGGCGGCGACCCGGCGGCTCGGATCAGATTTGCACAGCCAGCACTGCAGTGAGAGAGAGTGAGTGAGCCAGGCAGGGGCAGAGCTGCGAGTGCGAGCGCGCCCCCCCAGATGTTGCACCTGGTGCGGCCGGCCCCCCCTGCACCCCCCACGCTACGCCACTGACTTGGAATGGTTGATAAACGGATGGTTGTAAGTTGAGGACACCAATAGAATTTGACTAGATACTCAACATTTATTGTTTGTTTTCATGTTTTCATTCACTGCCTCAGCTTCAAATACCGCAATATTTCCTATGGCAGCAATCTTGCACTTTCTATCATTTCTCCATAACTATAGTTCCAATAGACAGCAATTAAAAGTGGGGAAAAGTGAAATGAAGTACCCAGTGTGTCAGCAAGCCTTTGAGCGCATACCTTTATTTTCGCTAAATTAACAGGATTTTGTTTGTAAGGGGAAAAATCGTATGCAGAAGGGTAGTACAGTATTGATTGCCTAATTCCAAAATAGCTCGGCATGTCTCTCATTTTCTTAATTGGAAGTCAGACCAGAAACTCATGGGATCCACGATTGGTATAGGATTGGGATGGAACATTCCATGATGGACTGTTGTTGCATGATCCTATCTAGAATGGATTGTGACTCTCCACCTAACTCTTGTTTTCCTTATGTTTTAGGCTGGTGGTTTGTAAGTACATTGGATGAACAAGGTTGGGTTCCCGCAACATGTCTAGAGGTCCAGGACGGTGCCCCGGATGAATTTTCAATGCAGACTGAAGAAGGTGGGAGTAGATTAAGACACTTTCAGAATAGCCCCAAAGTGTTTCATATTTTAGATTTTTGAGCCCACATAAAATATTCAGGATAATGTTCAGAGAGGAAATACACTAAATATTAAAGTGCCAAGAGAGTACTTTCAAGGGAGTCCCTATACTTTTTTTTTGCCTATAGCAAGTTCTCATGAAGATTGACATCGTTTAGTTTGATATTTTTGGCAGAAGAGACTGGTTTGTTAGGGGCTCCTTCTTCATCAACTTTTGCATTCAGGTGCTTTTCCATTCAAAAGTTACATCAGCCTTTGACCTAAAAAGCCCAGGCTCTATACAGGTAGTCCTTGACTTACGACCACAATTGAGCCCCAAATTTCTGTTGCTAAGTGAGACATTTGTTAAGTGAGTTTTCCCCTGTTTTACGACTTTTCTTGCCACAGTTGTTAAGTGAATCACTGCACTTGTTAAATTAGTAAGATGATTGTTAAGAGAATCTGGCTTCCCCATTGACTTTGCTTGCCAGAAGGTTGCAAAAGGTGAACACATGACCCCAGGACACTGCAACCATCATAAAAATGAGTCGGTTGAATTTTGATCATGTGACCATGGGGATGCTGTGACGGTTGTGTGAAAAATGGTCATAAGTCACTTTTTTTCTGTGACGTATGTTTGAGCAATCACTAAACAAACTCATAAGCTGAGGACTTAATGCCCATATGAATTCCAAACAACAAATAATGAAAAACAGATGGACAGTTCATGCTTATCCCAGGACATAGAATCTGAACAATAGTTGTAGTACTGGTTAACACTGGAAAACCCTATAAACATCCTCTGTCCCATTGCTTTAAAACAGCTTATAATCTGTTTTGTGCAGAATACATTACATTAAGCATCTGCTAGGCACTTTCCAGTGTGCCCACTTCATTGATTCTTTGAACAGAAAGTTTTTAAATAGTGCTTTTGAAGATGATGTCTAAAGCAGCCCATCTTTTCACGGGGAATGGACATGAACACGCAGCATGAACTGAGTGAAAACCTGTTTTAATGGACTGATGTGGAGGAGGAAAGTCCTTCGTGAACAGGAGGCTTTTCTATTAGAACTTAATTAAAGCAAAGCAAATGTTAGAAATTGTAGTGGAAATTTGATTTGCTGAGTGTAAAGGTCAGTTGCACTGAGGATGGGTAAAAAAAAACACTAAAGTTTTACTATGATTATTTTTTAAATGAAAAAAAAACAAAAACCTGAGATGCATTTTAGGGTACCCTTTTAAATCAAACCGCTCAAGTTCTCTGCCATACACCGGGAGGAAACAAGGCACATTTATATGCTGTAAAAACCACTTTGTGAGTTGAACAATCTCAACTGAGATGTATTAGGTAAATCATGGTTAAATCATTGCTTAGTGTGGTATGTGGATCATGTCATTGTTAACCTTAGCATAGCATTAAATCTTCTTTTTAAAAAGGTAAACTTTTCCCTCCTTATATCCTGTTTTGTGCCTTTCCTGCTTCCCCCAACATGCTCATCTCAGTCTCATGGAAATACTGGTCTCTTCCCAGACATGTTGGTCGCCGTCGGACTCTTGGGGACTTGTACACCAGTGGATGGGGTCAAGGTGGATGTTGTGGAGACTCTCTTTGTGCTTTTCTTCTGTGCTTTGGACTACCTTTTTCTGTGTTTGCATGTGCTGTCCAGTGTGGCCCATTGTTGCATGCAATGTATTTCTTATTGATATCCAGAGTGTCTATTTCCTTAATACATTGCTTACTGTAACTGTGAAATCTGCTTACCCTTGAGTATGTGTGTCCTCCTTTCCATTCCCTTGAAACTACTTGAGTCCCCAGTTATGCGAATTTCTACTCTTGGGTAAATTGTATTTTATTTGGTCCTAACCAGAGTTAAATACATTTTTATCTTTCTTTCTTTTTTTAAATCTGCATTTTTATGTGCCTGCTTCAATTAGAGGTTATTTGAAAGCCATTGTGGGGCTGCAGTAGACTTGAGGAGTTTTATTGTAAATTTTGAAAATCTGTCTTTCAAAGGTGATGTTGAGCCTTTTGTGAGCTTTTATGTCAAAAGGACAGAATCAACCATATTCTGTAGATTTGACTCTATTGTGCTAAATTATCTAAAAGGTGTGGATTTTCAGATTAGCTCTGATTTTTAGAAAAATGTGATGTCTTCCCAATTATTATTTATGGTTTTTTTTTCTCTTTCTCTCTCTTTCTCTCTTTTACTGCTATATTTCTCTTTGAATAGAGAAGTATATGGTGATCTACCCATATGTTGCCCGGGATCAAGATGAAATAAACCTGGACAAAGGAGCTACAGTGGAGGTGATCCAAAAAAATCTGGAGGGCTGGTGGAAAATCAGGTATATTTCCAGTCATGATTCAAAAGGCATTAATGTGAAGGAGAGACTTTAGGTCACAAGACCTGAGTTATTCCATTGTTGTTGCAGTTTTCATCAACGGAGGGATAGGAGAATAACTTTCAAGTACAGACAGTCCTCAGCTTACAATAGTTCATTCAGTCAGTGTTCAAAGTTATAATGGCACTGAAAAAAGTGACTTATGATGGCTTTTCACACTTATGACCATTGCAGCATCCCCATCGTCATGGGATCAAAATTCGGACGCTTGGCAACCGATTCATATTTAAGAAGGCTGCAGTGTCCCAGGGCCATGGGATCCCCTTTTGCAACCGTCCAACAAAGTTAGTGAGGAAGCCAGATTCACTTAATGACTGTGGTGAGAAAGATCATAAAAATGGGGCAAAATTCACTTTAAAATGTTTCACTTAGCAACAGAAACCTTGGGCTCAATTGTGTTCGTAAGTTGAGGACCACTTGTATAGGCACTCCATAACATTTATTCTGCTGCAGGAAAAAAAATCTGGTTTTGTTTTTTTTTTAATTGAAAAGTTTTACAAAATTTGATAATAAACCTCCCCTCCCCATCAGCCCTCCCCCCTTCCCTCCCCCCCAGACTTCCCAAAGCCAAATACAGGGTATTATATATAACATTCTTATGTAAACATATGCTAAATATCTATTAAAACATTAACAAACCTTCCACTCTTTAACTCCCTTATAAGAAAACTAAGATAATTATAATAACACATCTATAATTGTTAAAAATTATTCATGAGCTATTTGAAACTTTTTAGTCCCATATTTGTTTTGAATATAATCAATCCATCTTTTCCATTCCAAAATATATTTTTCTTGTGATTGTTCCTTCAAATATGCTGAAACTTTTGCCATTTCAGCCACATCCATTACTTTAAGCATCCATTGTTCTATTGTAGGTAAATCTTCTTTCTTCCAATGTTGCGCCACCAAAAGTCTAGCTGCCATTATTAAATGTAGCATTAATTTGGTTTGTGTAACAGTACAATCCGAAATAATCCCCAGTAAAAATAACTGCGGAGTAAATCTTATCTTTTTCTTAAAAACTTTCTGAAGTATCCACCATATTTTTATCCAAAAGGCTTTAACGTTTTTGCATGTCCACCATATATAAAAATAAGTAGCCTCTAAAAATAAATCTGGTTTTTTGAAGAAAAGTGGTAGATATGCAAAAAGTTTTCAGTTTGGTCCTAGGTTTCCTTCAGCATTTTATAATCCTCGCAGAATTATGAAGAGGTGGTCTATTTCCTCGGTGTAAATTCATTGTATCTGTAAAAAGAACAATGGGTTGTGCTGAGAAGATTGGAGGGCTCAGATATTGTACTGTTTCCCTCCCCCCCCGAAAAAACAACAACACCTCAGTGTACTCTGATGGAAAGCTTTAATATAGGCTTCCAGAATGTGTTACTCGCTGAACCTTTGTCTAAGTCTTGTTATCTACAAAACGCTTTTGATAGTTGATTATTAGTACCAATTAATCAGCTTGATATCTTCTCCAATCATGTTAGTTACTATGCTTGATGCTGGACCATCTTGCAAAGAGAGACCGATTCCCATGTGCTGGGAAAGTTTGTTGTGCCCCACTTCTGATTATTACAACGTTGCACATTACTTTTGTTGTGCCTTTGTCTTCACAGCCTCTTGAGCTTCTTTATGTGAATCAGTGGGTAAAAAACCAAGCAGCTTTACAAATAGAGATGTTTACTTACTGTTAAGAACTTGCAAGGTACCCAACGTTTTGGGAAAATATGTGCCAGATATCTCTAAGCAAAATTTAAAAAAATAACATTCTGATTCAGACGATCATCTTAAAACTGAATCTGGAACACCGGTTTTGCTTTTGGGCATTGCTGTGGATGAGATTGCCTGTGTTGGGAATTTGTTGACCATAGTTAAAAAAAAAGGGACGCGGTGGCTCAGTGGGTTAGGACGCTGAGCTTGTTGATCAGAAGGTCAGCAGTTTGGCGGGTCGAATCCCGAGTGCCGCATAGCAGACTGAGTGCCTGTTACTCGTCCCAGCTTCTGCCAACCTAGCAGTTCAAAAGCACGTAAAAATGCAAGTAGAAAAATAGGGACCACTACGGCGGGAAGGTAACAGCGTTCTGTGCGCCTTTGGCGTCTAGTCATGCCGTCCACATGACCACGGAGACGTCCTCGGACAAGCGCTGGCTCTTCGGGTTTGAAACGGAGATGAGCACTGGCCCCTAGAGTTGGAAACGACTAGCACGCATGTGCGGGGGAACCTTTACCTACCTTTACCTTTTTAGTAAAAAAAAAATTAGACTATTTCAGATTATTTCTATTTCTTTAGATATCAGGGTCAGGAGGGCTGGGCCCCAGCATCTTACCTGAAAAGAGGGAGTGGAGACCTACTTACATCAAAACTGGGATCTGCAGCTTCAGCCCATTCACACCCGTTGGATATGGATGGACTTTCTCGACAGCAGAACTCCCCAGGCCGAGACAAGGATGGACCGAGTAATCAAAGAGATGGAAGATATGATGGTCGCCCATTGCCCAATGTGGACCTTCAACGAAGTAAGTTGGGAACAACGAAGAAAGTGTTTAATGCTTTCTGAAGAAAACTGGTCAATCAGGTAAAAGCAAGAAATCTTCATGGCTCTAGAGTTGGTTTATCCATTTTTTTCTCTGAACTGAGGGTTGCATTTTGCTTTTGACTGGCATTCAGGAGTTCTCGCAGCCCAATGATAATTAAGTCAGAACGAATAGTAAATTTGATCTAATTTTAAAGTCACACCAACTTAAATTGGACTAGTTAATCTAATTACACCCAAAGTATTCAATAAATTTTCCATCCTGGCATGGTTTTCTTGATAGGGTAAAGTGAAGGCTAGTGTAGATTTTAAGAATCTTTACACTGGAAGTTGCATATTGAGAATACAGAACAGATATTTTATTGATAACTCAAAGCAGCAAGATACCTCATCCTTCTTCCTCCCCCTCTTTTTCCCCACAACAATAATCCTGTGTGAAGGGTTGTGCCGAGAAAAAAACACGAGTGGCCCAAAGTTACTATGTACTGTTTTCTTTACTATTTTATTTTCCCTTACAGCATTTACTTTGCTAAAAAAAATATTTAATAAAAATGATTAAAATGAACAAATGAATTTTTCATCCTCTTATGGTAAAAATTTCATTTGATGATACTGTTTGGTATTATTTTCTGAATTTTATGCAGTCCTGTTATACGGGTAGTCCTCGGGTTACAAGAGCAATTCGAACTGGGAACTCCATCGTTAAACAATGGGGTCATAAAGTGTAGTGATCTGTGATTGCATGGCTTAGCAATGGCAACTTCAGCGGTCCTGACTGCCATTGCTAAACAAGGACCATGTGGCTCATTAAGCAAGGACCTCACATTAACATGACTTTTGACTCCCTGCCAGCTTCCCCAGGACTAGCTATCGAGGATTAAGGCTTCTTATTGTATGGTTCTGGACTCCAGTTGTGTCTCTTTAATGCTAAATCCTCACTTTTCCCAACCTTTTGCTCCTCTGACATAGAATTGGTTGGGCCATAGATAATAAATCTATTCTTTACCTGGGATGGCCGAATGTTAACCCTAACAGGTAGACCAGGCTAAGGAACTAATGCCATAGGACTACTTTTATTGCAACTGTATCTTGCAAGTCTAACTGTGTCTCCCTGCACCCCGCTGCTTCCTTCATGAAAACGAGGGAGGGGCTCATTCTTTCCTTGGCTGAGGCTCAAGCCCTGCTTATCTGACCATTGCCTTGGTAGTAGCTTTTCCTCCTATCCTTCAAGGTCACCTCCTCAAACATTGGTAATGGATGTCTGGTTATTCCATGTTTCCCTCAAGGGATACAAGCATTCCACTGTTCCGGAAGGAAAACCTCATCTGCTGTCTTTAACCTCGGCTCTTTTATGACTCATGGACTTCAACCCCCAGAATTCCTGAGTCAGCTATGCTGAGTCAGCTATGCTGACTCAGGAATTCTGGGAGTTGAAGTCCATGAGTCATAAAAGAGCCGAGGTTGCCTACCCCTGGCTTAGGGCATCTGATCCAAGATCTTCAATCAATCAATCAATCAATCAATCAATCAATCAATCAATCAGAATAGAGCTGGAAGGGACCTTGGAGGTCTTCTAGTCCAACCCCCTGTTTAAAGCAGGAGACTGTATACCATTTCAGACAAATGGCTGTCCACTTTCTCTTCTTAAATACTTCCAGGGATGTACTAAAACTCTGGTTAGATGAATCACCATGGAGATTAAAATGAATCCAGGGAGCTGCCTGGGTGTGCTGCTCATGGGGAAAAGCAGACAGAAAAGCTGTAGAGGTCCTTTCTTGGGCTGGAGTAATGGGGTGTTGTTCACAAATGTTTTCTGAAGCATACGTTGATAATCTTTGAAGCACATTTAAATACCTGTTTTGACAGAGTCACCAAAGATGAGACAAAGACCCCCTCCTCGTCGAGATCTCTCAATAGTAAGTGTTGCTTCCTGATGCATTTAAGCAGTCTGACAACAACTTATCAGATGAAATGGAAGATGTTGGGACGATAAAAGAGATACGTCAGAGCAAAGACAGACAAGATACAGGTCTTGCTACCTCTTTTATGTCAGCATAAATCACCATGTCCTAAGCATTGTTATAGGATGTCAGTTAAGGAGGAAATTGGCATGTCTAACTTGCTTTTTCCTTTAAACATACACGGAGTAAATAAGGTTCAACATGGCATGAGCTTTGTTCCCAAGGCAATTAATTGAATGGGATGCAATCAGTTTTTACTTGTGTGGCTTGGATAGTTGTCATAGCAAGAAGTCTGTTTCTGGAATTTGTACCTGCAATCAAACTAATTTTTCCAACATTGAATAACTTTACTGTATACAATGCAGGTTTTAACTTTAAAACTGCAGGCCCCACTTTTATTTCTACTTAGCTTTGCTTCTGAGCACCACCAAAAAAAGCTGATTTTCTATAAAATGCACGACTTTGTTTTCAGAGTTGGAACTGGCCGCAGAAACACTGCAGAGGCCGTGCTGAAAAATGCGTTAGGGGCTTGTCATCTCCTTGGGCTTGCTTGCTTTGTGACCCTGCAGATCCTGCAGATGGAGGCTGGAATGCCTGATGTGTAAAGAATTGCTTTTTGCACATGGAAGATGACAAATGCATATTTTTAATACTCTTGTAATAGCCACGGTGTGTCAATCTGCCAAAGCCTCCAGTGCCCCCGCAGGTGGAGGAAGAGTATTACACCATTGCTGATTTCCAGACCATCATCCCTGACGGGATCAGCTTCCAGGCAGGACTGAAAGTAGAGGTGAGACTAAGTCTTGTCAGGCCCGTCTCCATAATCCTTGGCTTTTTCCACAGAGCTCCCTTTAAAAGTCACTTTAAAAGAAAAGCCTTTTACAATGGAATACAGGTAATCCTTGAGTTATGACAGCTCACTTAGTGACCGTTCAAAGTTACGTCAAACCCTCCCCCCCAGTACTTATAACACAGTCCCAAGGTTACAGATGTTGTAGCACCACAGCAGTTGTTCACTCTTAGGAATGACCGCAAAGGCACTGCAATATTCCCCCTGCCTATCCCCCCTCCTCCCCCTGCCAGATTTCCACAGGAACTGGACCTGTGGAGACTCACCTTGCAAAGATATAGCAATAGCACTTAGACTTCTGTACTGCTTCATGGTGCTTTACAGCCCTCTCTAAGCGGTTTGCAGAGTCAGCCTATGGCCCCCAACAACCTGGCTCCTCATTTTACCGACCTTGGAAGGCTGTGAGCTGTCTCCTCTCCAGCCTCCTTGCTGCAGTTTCTTTGCCTGCTTGGGTGCTTCAGGCCTTCCGTGCGTTCGCAGAGAATTCACCACTAATCTCACATGATCTCGCGCTACTTCAGGCCTCCATTCTCTGCAGATGGAGGCCTGGACTAGATCTGCGCCAAAAGGCTTTGCAAACAGATGGGAGACTTCAGGGTTTCAGGCCTTCCATCTATTTGCCGTTTCCTTGCCGAAGCCTGCATGGGTGAGAGAGCCTGCATCCCTGCAGGCTCCGTTCATCTTTGCGAAAAGCTTTTGCCGCCTAGAACGCAGGCCAGGGCACCATGCATGCAAACACCCCCCTACACACACACACACTTCCTGGCCTCCATTCTTTGCACCAAAAGCTTTTTGTAAAAACAACTGGAGCCTGCAGGGACGCAATCTCTCACCCCTGCAGGCTTCGGCAAGCTTTTGCTCAAGGCTTTTGCGGCCAAGAACAGAGGCTGGGAGCAGCGTGCACGTCCCTCCTGGTCTCCATTCTTCACGTCAAAAGCTTTTTGCAAAGACGACCGGAGTCTGCAGGGACGCAGGCAAAGAAACGGCAGCAGAGAGGCTGGAGAGGACATGGCTCACTTGATCATCGAGATCTTCAAGAGTTACCGTAAGTGAGTCTCCACAGACCCAGTGCCTGTGGAGACCCAGTGGTGCAGGATGGAGGGGGGAGCATGAAATATCTCAGTGGCTAGGGGGAGGCCTTTGGGTGATCGGAAGCAGTAGCTCCCCCCCACCAAGTTCTTCCCCACCCTGAGATACCTCAGGTGCACTCATGTGCACCTGATCATTCGATTAACAAATGCATTGGGTAAAGCATTCCCATTAACAATTTCCTCAGGTTACGAGTGTGATTGGCAGGCTCTGTTACATTCGTAGGTCAAGCACTACCTGTAGTATTGTCAGCTTCTAATAAGCTATGTCTTTTTATTTTAATCATAGTTTTCCAAATGAATCTTGTATTTGTTGCAACTGTTTCCATCTCAACTACTTGAGTCAGAAATATATTGCAGGAAACAAGATGCTGCTTCCCTTCATTTAAATTTGATAAGAATAGAAGCTGTTTGAACAAATCAGACTGGGAAAGGTTTACCTACAGAGTGTACTACTAAGACTCTACTTAGACTCGTGCCCTTATGTGACTTTATAAATAGAGGGCCATCTTCCTTGACCTCAGCCAGTAGCTCTGGGGAAAGATGCATTACAAGAAAAGGCAAATTTTCTTTGCTTCCATTACACATATTTTTAAATTGAGAAAGTGGAGATCTTATCTTTATCTGCCATCCATGCACTCTTAAATTATAGGACAATGTCCCTTTAAAATAGTCCTGGTTTTAAAATTCAGAAATGTATTGCCCATTCTCTGGTATCCAGGCGATGCACATTTACAGATGGCTCAATACTGACCTCTAGTGACTAGTTATTTTCTTGTCATATCAAAGATTCACACAAAAGTCAGCTGCCACCACTTCTTTGGATTCCCTGCCCATGCTTAGATACGTAATCATTCAGGAAAACCGCTCATTTCATGATCAGTAGCATAAATCATCTGGAAATGCTTGCTTCTCTCTTGGGCTTGCATCATTAGAACTTTGCTCATGCCCTGTATTGTACAAAAGCTGGATATGCTCCTCTGAACCTTAAAGGTGTCCAGATGGATTCAGTAGCAAGCAGAATTTAAAGGTGCACATAAGAAATATGCAACTTTTACCAATTACTTAATTTACATTCTAGATGATGATAAATGCAAACAATCATGTCTTTATTAAATAATTATTATATATGCCGTAGACGTAGAGAGTAAAACGACACCAAATTGAGAATCTAATCTTTTATTATCCTAGGTCAGTGCTGTAGTTAGAATCAATTAAATGGAAAGCACTCACTGTTTATGATGTGATATTTTTTTTGTTTTTGTTCAGTCCCTGAGTTGTGTCCGACTCTTCGCTACCCCATGGACCGTAGCACTCCAGGCCCCCTATTCTCAATTGTCTCCCTGAGTCTGCCCAAACTCATGCCCATTGCTTCAATGACTATGTAACCATCTCATCTCCTGTCATCCCTTTCTCTTTTTGTCTTCAATCTTTCCCAACATCAGGGTCTTTCCCAGTGAGTCCTCTCTTCTGATTTGAGGGGCAAAGTGTTTGAGCTTAATAATAACAATAACAATAACAATAACAATAATAACAATAATAATAATAATAATAATAATAATAATAATAATAATAATAATAATAAATATAATATAATAAATATAATTAAATATAATGATGATGATGATGATGATGATGATGATGATGATGATGATGATGGAAGGGACATTGAAGGTCATCTAGTCCAACCCCACACCACATATTCATTTTCAGACTACAGATTTATCACCATAAACCACCTTGATAACAGATTGTGGTGATGAATCTGTAGGCTGAAAATAGATAGCTACTTGCCTGTTATATATGGAACATGAGGTGGGAAAAGGGCCAGTTAAACTCTTAATGCTAAACTTAATCTCACAAATTTTAGATCATGCAGTTGTTATAAAAAGTTCTAAAGAATGGTGGCTTTATTTCCTTTTCCAGGTAATTGAGAAGAACCTAAGTGGTTGGTGGTATATTCAAATTGAAGAGAAGGAAGGCTGGGCGCCGGCTACTTTTATTGACAAATACAAGAAAACTAGCAATGCGTGTAGACCTAATTTCTTGGCACCATTACCAAATGAAATAGCACAGCTACGGCTTGGTGACAGCACTGCAGAGAACAGCTCTAATGGAGACCCTGCTGGGCCATCTCGACCTCTGCCCGAAGCACCCCCTAACGGTGTTGAATGTGGAATCAAATGGAAAGGAAAGGAGACGTCCCAGGATGCTTTGCCTGAGAACAGTGATGCTTCTTTGTGTGTTGGGTATGAGGAAATAGGTGATCGGGATATGGAAGAGAAACCTAGCCTTCCTCCAAGGAAGGAATCCATAATTAAATCAGAAGAGGAGTTCATGGAAAGGCAAAGGTTGGAGCAGCGGCCACCTCCAAAGCCTCCTGGCATGATTTTACCTGGAATTCCTCCAAAGCAGACCGTCCCTCCTCCAAGGGACAACAAGAAGCCAGAGCTTAAAACGGAGAAGGGCAAATTGTTCCAGTTGAAAAATGAAATGGGCCTTGAGTGTGGTCATAAGGTTTCACCGAAAGAAATAAAGAAGCCCAATCTCCGGCCCATCGTCAAGCCAACGAAACCAAAGATTGAGCCCCCAGAGGATAAGCCTGAGGCAGCTACCCCAAACCTTTTTCTGAAATCAAAACCTCAGGTCAAACCGAAGCCAGCGCCTGCCCCTAGGACAGATCCTCCTCAGTCAGAGAATAAATTAGATCTTGGCAACCTGAGGAGCAAACTCAAGCCTGCAAAGGCTCCAGAGAAGCTGTCAGAGCAGGACCCGGTGGTTAATGAGAGTGCCTTCAGTAACAGTGGACTTCCAGCAGAATCTTCTGTCAAATCTCAGGAAAAGCCAAACGTGGAGATTAGGCCTCCCTCTAGACCTGACAGCCAAACCTTTAAGGAGGCTCCTTTCCCCAAAGTTCCTGTGGGTTCATCAAAGCCAGGTGAAAATGAACCCAAGAGCAGCTTCCCAGTACCTCGGGAACCCCCTCAACGTCCAGTAGTACCTCCTAGAAGGCCTCCACCTCCTAAGAAATCTAGTGTGCCAGCACCCTCGGCTTCATTTGCCCCCCCTGCAGAACATAAAGTCGCCCAGAAGGAAGTGCCTGAGGTTCGAGCTGTGCCGGTGTCCAGTAGGCCAATCTTGGTTCCACCAAAAGCCAAAGCCTTCCTCCCGTGTCCTGGCCAAGAGGAAACCAAAACAAAAAGCAGCTCAGGCCAAAAGTCATTGCCTAAGTCTGTGGAGAAGGAAAGAGCATCCCTCCCAGTTACCAACCTGGATCTCCCCAGAGAAGCCCTCTACGTGGCCGTGGCAGATTTCGAAGGAGATGAAGAAACCAGCAGTTTTAAAGAAGGGACCGTATTTGAAGTCCGTGAGAAGAACAGCAGCGGCTGGTGGTTTTGCAAAGTCCTCACAGCAGGGCCGTGTTGGGAAGGCTGGATTCCTTCCAATTACCTCCGAAAAAAGCCATAGCCCTGTTGTGGCTTTTGCATCACAACCGCTCAACGATCCCTGATTTAGTATTAACGATATTTAATTAGCGTATTTATAGTCCTTCGTAAGGCCAACTCTGTTAGAAACAACAAAAAGCAAAGTATCTGGGATACCAAACATTCCAATTCGGGTATGCCTCCGAAATGAATTGCAAGAGGAAACATGACATTATTGTAGTATTATACCTAGGCTGCTCTTCCTTCTGTAGGTAAGTCATTTCTTGAACAGTGTTCACAGGAAAAAAGGAAAAAGAGCGACTTTTCTTTTTCAGCGTCATGTGCCATTTAACGTCACTAAATATAATCATGGGCTAAGAAGCTTCATGGCAAGGAGATTATATAGGTAATATGATTCCATAATAGGTACTTGGGTGCAAAGAGCTATCCCGGTTGTTATTGTTCATTATTTTAGTCTTCTGTCTCTGTATTTTTCCTCTGATATGAACAGTGCATCTGCCGTAGCTCCCTTTTATATGACGGCTAGTGTTTTTTTATGTAAGCACCGTGTTTGAAGACTTGCTGATGAAGTTCAGTGTACACTCTCTGCAATGCAGATCTCTGTCTCACTTGGATTTTTCAGTATCTTAGTCGCGTTTCGGTAAATGTCGAGGGCATGACATACAGGTTATCCATGTCCAGATGGTTGTTGCCGCATCTTTGGTACTTGCACTACCAAACCTTTACTACATCTGCAAATAACTCTTCTGACCCTTCTGACTTTTGTTCCATCTTTTCTAAATATAGAAGGTAACAGATTGGGAGCCTTCCAGATCTTTCTAGTCTTGTAACAAAGTTGAGCTAAAGGAAATTTACGCAGGATTTACCTCAGCCCTGTTATCTCTTCCCCAAACATTTTGCTGTGAGAGCTTTTTCGAAAAGCTTGTTTCTTTAGAATGTGAGCTAAATTGGCAATGTCTTTTGAAACATGCAGCCAGCCTAAAAGAACGGCACAGTCCTTAGAGCTATGTGGATTGTTTGAATTATCTTAGGCTTAAATTCTGGTCAGTGACAGATTGTGGCATTTTTGGTGATGTGAACTGGATTTAAAAATACATGATGTCAAGAGCCATTTAATAAGACGTATTTCAATTTGGGAGCTACAGCCCAGATGCAGAAGATTCATAAATATGAAGATATCCATGTGGAACTTGTTCTTCAAAACTCTGCAGGGGCCACTTTTTTCCTGCTCATTATTTCTGTATACTTAAATGGACAAGCGTGATGAAAATAAGTGTGTGCTTGCCTTTTATTTTTATTTTTTTATTTCATAGAAATAGCTGAAGTGAGAACATGCCAAAAAGTGATAGCTTCTCATTCATATCCATACAGGTTTCAAAGCAAGTGATGATAAAGAGATTTTAACTACATCATTTTTAGTAATTCTCACATGTTCCGTTACAATGTAGTTTGAGGGTGTAGGTGAGAATCTGGCATGTAGAAACTAACCGTACAATTTCTGTTGAAAAGATTTTAACAGGAAAAAAATGCTAATTTCAAAAAAGCAATACAATAGTTGTGTTACGGGAATTTGCCTAGTAAGCTCCCATGAGCTGAATCTCACTAATTTGCTGAAATTGAATTAGCTTAAATCCAGCTCTAAAATTTGCCTCTAAAAATCAGTTGTTCTAGTTTAAGTGGCTGCATTTTTCTCAAAGGCAGATAAGTCTGACTTAGACAGATTCAGGATGTTAATGATAGGAGTATGATTCATCTGTTGATTGACTAGACGTGAGATCAACATAAGTCATTCTGAGGGAGACCCTACTACATAAAAGTAGAAATCTTACTATTTGTTTGTCATGATTGACTTTGCTCTAATTTCACCATCAGTCTCTTACTACTGTTAAGCAGTGGTTGAACCATTTGCTATTCTGCAACTTTTGTTCAATACCTAATTATACATTAGTTGCCTTCTTGGCACTATTCAATACATGTGGTCTAGCAACATTACAATATTAATTTCAGAATCTTTGCATAATTAAATAATTGGTATTAAAATACATGTTTCTTATACAGTATTATTTATCCAACTCTAATCCTAGCCCTTTTCTTTGCTCTATTCCTAAAAATGAAGACATTCCTAGAATAGAAAACCATTTCTGGTATTTCTTGTTGCTTCCATGTTTCTTTCTTGAAAAACTTCTCAGAAAAACGGACTGAAGGATCAGGATAGTCTGGGTTAATAAAGCACTCTGATCAAAAGGAAGCCATTACATTACACATTTGTGCCTCACTTTCTATATTACTTGGGATAGAAGCAATTATGAAGACTTGACTTGCTGGGATATGAGAAGAGTTGTTGAGCTAACATTTGCCTCAACGCTTTTGTTGCCTTATGCCAAAAAGTATATCATTCTGAAAAGGATAACCAGATGCCATAACATGAAACCTGCTCCGTTTACTTTCCAAGTTCACTGACCATATCTCTGTTGGACTAAAGGATATTCTTGTATTCCAGTTTCCTAGCCTTCTAGTTGGGATGTTCTTCAATGGTCTTAGACTCATCCATGTCTTTAAAAGCCTGTTTTAATGTTTAATGTTATGTATCAATCTGTATCAATCTGTACGTTACTTGGGTGGGATTTGTGGGGAGGGGATTTTTGACAACGGTAGACGTAGCCTATGTAAAATTCATGTATACTTCCAGCATTAAAGGCTAGGTGATTGTGTTTTGTGTGTGTTTTTTTTAAGATAAAGAAATAAAAAAATAGGCTTGACTGGTTTCAAGCAGAACTGATACAATGCCTTTTTTATTATTCTTCCATGTATATTTCTTGCCAAATGTTTGGTGTGTGTGTGTGTGTGTGTGTGTGTGTGTGTGTGTGTGTAGACATTGTGTGTTACATCAACAAGCCATAATTACCGGTAGATAGGATGTGATTCTATTTGTCATGCACATGATTTGCAGAGATTCTAGAGGGTCCTTGATTACATTTTCAGGGATGAAGTGGTGCTCTTCATTTTTTAAAAAAATTACAATCTGAAATGGCTGCTTTAAAGAAGCCATAGCATTCGAGCCTCCATGAAGACAATTGTGATTGGGCCCTTCATAAAATTAACACAGAAGATTGTTAACTAAAACAACAGTGAGGACACTTCAGATTAAGTGGGATGGGAAAGATGGACTTTGTGAACTTGCAAATGATTGTATAGGTGGTGAATTCAGTTAAACTTTCAAAGATAGGAGAAGCTGAGAAACAATTCTGGAGATATAGTAGGTGGTTTGGAGAAACACGAGGCATCTGTTCTCTTTTTTAAAGTTCACCACTACGGAGTAAATTGCAAGCAAGAAGACTGTTTGTGACAAACCACACAAATGTCTATTGTAAAACATGCAAAATTTTACAGTTTATGCCCATGGAAGGGTGGGTGGGGAAAATTAATCTCACAAGGCAAAATAGGGTGTTAGAGTCATAATGCTGAAGTCTCATAACATTGAAGCATTTCCGGCATTTCGCCAGAGAATTATAGTGACAACTCCTAACTTTTGAAGAGTTATTGAGAGAAGATGAGAAAGAAGAACAAGATAAATCTGATAAAGCACAAGGACAAGTGGCTTTAGGATGCATGTGCAAAGACTCTGGCAGTGAAAAATAAACTGAAAGGATTGGACTAGAAGACCTCCAAGTCCCTTCCAGCTCTATTCGGATTGATTTGGCAGGAACTAGGCCTCATTGTTTGGGGTGCAAGGAAGAGTCTTGCCAAACAACTCTTTAAACTCTAGGTCTAGCACGCTGTTTCTCAACTTCAGCAACTTTAAACTGTGTAGACTTCAACTCCCAGAATTTCCTAAGCAAGATAAGTTTCTGGGGTTGAGAAATAACGTTCCAAAATGTTGTGAACGGGGTTCTCACAAGCATTTAATTCATGTAGATGAAACGCAGGGACCACAGTGGGAAACTGGAAGTATTACAGTCACATTGTTTCTTTTCCTACCGTTCTAGCTGAAGCAAATTGTACTAATTATAAAAATCTGAATTAATTATATAGATTGAATGTTGCTCTTACTGAGATTGATACTTTCTCATTAATCTACTAGAGTTCCTTGAAAATATTCATTTTAAATAGTGAAAATATATGAATGTCATAGGCCAAGGGACAGATCATCTAACAGACTATGAACTGGTTAAAGTATAAGAAGTCCAGAGGAGGCTGGACTTCTTATACTTATATACTTATAAGTATATACTTATACTCCTTAGTGGAGTAGTGGGCTAATGCCTCCATAAGTAACATCAGCTGCCTGCAATTAGTGCAGGTTCGCATCCCACCAGGCTCAAGGTTGACTCAGCCTTCCATCCTTCCGAGGTAGGTAAAATGAGGACCCAGATTGTTGGGGGCAATAAGCTGACTTTGTAATAATGCCGCTTGGGGTGTGTGTGAAAGCCCTAATAAGCAGGCATATACATAGAATGAAGGCTACTGCTAAGCTTGTAAGCCGCCCTGAGTCTTTGGAGAAGGGCGGGATATAAATGGATTTAAAATAAAAATAAAATAAATAAATAAAATACTCCTTCAAAGAAGTAAGTGCATTGGGGTATTAAATAGTGGGACCACATAAGGATCTCTTTTGGCACTGATAAAGATCCTAAATGTTTTGCACACCCCCCACTTGTTCTCAGGTGATGCTTTCCTTTTTGCAAGATGAAAAATTTTCTATTCAACAGCCCTAGGGAGTAGGTTGATTTTAATTGTCCTGTATATTTATCTTTAATTATTTTAATTTTACTTTTTATAGTGCTATTTATCACTTCCAGCCTAGGAAATTTTCTGGAAAGATAGGTTTTAAATCCCTGTATACAAAAGAATTAAATATATATTTTTGCACAAGACATGCTTAAGATACAGAGTTAGAGATAAGCAAATGTTTGCTGCTAGCTTAAATGGTGCTCAGCGGAATTAGTCCATTCATATGTGGAATATAACCTAGGAGGTTGGGTTTTCATTAACCCCCACCATGCCAATACAATCCCAAATTGTAGCTGAGTATAAACCTTATGTAATAACACTAGATAACCTGTGATCATCATTTCCTTACCTCAACAGAACGACCAAAGGCAAACAAACAGTGGGAGCTTTAATTTCCACCTTGACCAGAATTCTGGGAGTTGAAGTCCACAAGTCTTAAAAGTTGCCAAGGTTGGAGACTCCTGGACTAGAGGACCTTCCATTGGATCTTCCTGAAGCAGTCCTGCTTCAACTGACCACTATGTGGTGCTATTGCAAGATTTTGTGCTCCCTACAGTATTTTTCATGCTAACTCTTCCATCTCTTGAGTAAATCCTAAAGCTGTGCAGAGACTTTGCTTGGCTAAGAGCTGTGTGAGTCCTTGTAATGGCTATATCTAGAAACCCAGACTTTAAACAATGAAGTGTCTCTGCATTCAGGAGGTCAAAGGCATGAAACTGCTGATTGTATCAAGACAGCTAGAGAGGAAGTTAACCATTATGGGGATTTTTTTTCCTCCCTGAATTATGGAGACTTGGTTGAAATATTACTTTTTGCTTTTCTTTTTTCCCCCCCAGTTATATTGAAAGGTAATGTGATATGCTAATTTGACAAGGGTAATAATAATAGTTTTCTATTCCAATTTTTTCATGCATTGTACAATGAAATCAAATAAAAATTAAAGAAGAAACTGAGAACTCACATAGTAAAGAAGGATTTTAAGTTCTCGTGGTCCTTCCGGGTTGATACTGCTAGTGGGGTGGATTCCATCTCATTGAACAGAAGTAATTTTACGAAACTATTGTAAGGTACACCTTGGCACTTTCCCAACGTTTTTTGAGATTGTAATGAATTAGGTAGAATGCATGAGATGGAAGTAAGGTTATGGACAAGAAACTAAGTATATCAGCTAAGTCCTATAAGCTCCCCCATTAGGTTTGCTAAAGGTCAATTCTCAACTTTGGTTTTCTGGAAAGACACATAGAGACGATTGCACTATATCCCACATTCCTTGGCCCACCGAAGGATGCTAGCAATAAGCTTTAAAGTCCCAAAATAATTATATTGACATTCTGTGTTTTAAAATAGCAGAGCTCTTTTGTAGGATGGTATCCATCTGAGATCATATCTCAATCGTGGGAGTTCCTTTGGAAGAAGTTATGAAATACATTACTTGTTCTAGGTAATCCTCACTTAGTGACCACAATTAGGACTGGAATTTTCATCATTAAGGGAAGTGGTTGCTAAGTAAAACGATAAGCAACTGGGCTTATTGTCTTATTTCAGCTTTCCTTTGTTTTGCAGACTTGTGAAGGTCATCAATGTAAGGATTGGTTGTACAGTTACTTTTTTGTCACTGTTGCAACTGTAAACAGTCGCTAAGTGAGGCTGTTGCTAAACAAGGACTATTTGTACATTCTTGATCATTGTTCCGGTTTCTTCTATTCCATAGAATTGTTCCATAATATCTGTTTGTCTTGGTGTCAGTGTTTGACCCAGCATTTGTTTGAAGAGTTGGAAGTGGAATCTACAATGCTACTTCAGTGCTGTAAGCCCCATGTTAAAATTCTACTTACGCTTGAAGAAGAGTTTCCGTCTCCTTGTGCACCTAAAAGAACCCCTCACAGAACACCATACATGTGTAGCAATTAGGTTTAAAGGAGCAGCGAACCCCTAGAGTATGCAGGGACCCAAGCATACAACCCATCCAAAACTCCAGCCCTCTTTTCCTGGGAAAAGGGTGGGAGACAAATACTGTATTTGCATTATCCAAGCATCTTTTGGTCTTTGAATCCAAAGCACTGACATTACTGTGGACAGTCCCTCTGTCCACAAAATGCCTGTCACCATTTTGACAAGAGTAAGCAAAACAGGTTGCTTTACTGACTTCCTAGAAGAAGCAGCAGGAGTATAGTAATTTAGGATAAGGTCATTGAGATTTCATGTGAAGTGTGGGGGGGGGGGCAAAGGTGTGTTCTGTTTGAATGCTATGAAAAAATGTTTGCTAATAGAAAAAGTTTTTTCACGGTAGAGTGAGTTCTCTAGAGCAGCAGCCCCCCCCCTTTTGGGCACCAGGGACCAGTTCTGTGGAGAAAGGTTTTTCCGCAGACCGGGAAGGACGTGGTTTTGCGTGCTGCCTGCATCCCATAGATGGGGTTTCACTTGTTTGCGTGGACTGGTTGCTGACATGCCACAGATTGGTGGTGCTCCACAGAGTGGGGGTTGGGGACTCTTGCTCTAGGGAAGTGGTGGCTTCCCCTTCACTAGCTGGTACAATATCCTTTAGTTTGGATATCTGCATTAAGCAGGGACTTGAACTTGATGTATGCTTATTCATTATCATAATTTTATTGTCATTTACCCTCAGTCTAATATGATGGTCATCTCAAATGAGAATGCTGATGGATTCTGCTCGCAGGCCCAAACTTCGTGTAGCATCCTTATTGGTACAGTGCCAATAAGAATGCAGTACTGCAGGCTACTTCTCGAGGTTGACTCAGCCTTCCATCCTTCCAAGGTTGGTAAAATGAGGACCCAGATTGTTGGGGGCAATAGGCTTGACTGTGTAAACCGCTTAGAGAGGGCTATAAAGCACTATACAGTAAGTCTAAGTGCTGTTGCTATTGCAGCATTTACATCTGTGCAGTTGACCTTTTGTACAGTTTTACTAGCTTCTCTTCAAGATACAGTAGAGCTAAGGGAATCATCTGAATGCATGTTTGTCCCCAGGTATGGATATAAGTAGGAGAAATCTTTTTGATCAGAAAAATTAAAGAATGGCAGCTGAAACAGGTATTCCCGACTGATTTTTTAAATATTTTTTTTAGCTTTTTCTAAAAGTAAATGAATTGTACTAGTAGTATGACATTGGTAAAGGGTGCTTAATACTATGGGTGCCTGGGCAATAAACATGGGCTTTCATTTTAGTACATGAAACTACGCTAGTTGCATTTCTGTTGCTACCATCTCTTCATATTTGATAAAAGCCTGAGTGTCAGATTCCAATTCCTATTTTTGGGCTGCGAGTATCCTTCTACAGCATAACCAAGCAAAAATGAAACATGATACTGGGGCATGTAATCTATTCTGTTTTGTAACAGCTTAGTCACAATAATATTGTTCTGAGTATTTTGCCTTCAAAAATTGCAGTGTGTGGCTGTGGTGGTTTGAGAAGAGGCAGACACAAGACTCTGCCTGGCTATTGAAACAAATATCAGTTCAGTAAAAGAGCCTAGGGAATTGTCTCTGCTGTCCATAATAAAGAGGAAGGCAAAGAGTCCCAAGGAGGTTGCACAATACTGTCCACAATCAACCCACAATATCAGCTTTTAGGCAGCTTCTTCCTAAATTTCCCCATTAAGTCCAGGTTTTTTTCTGATCAGCTGAGAGCTGATCTGTTGGTTGCGACAGAAATTGACCGACCAGCTCAAGCCTGACGTTGTGGGCTGAGTGACCAGCCCAAAGTCATCCAGCCGGCTTTCATGATGAAGCCAGAACTAGAACTCATTGTCTTCCAGTTTGTAGCCTGGAGTCTTAACCACTAGCCCAGGGGTAGGCAACCTCAGCTCTTTTATGACTCATGGACTTCAACTCCCAGAATTCCTGAGTCAGCTGACTCAGGAATTCTGGGAGTTGAAGTCCATGAGTCATAAAAGAGCCGAGGTTGCCTACCCCTGCACTAGCCCAAACTGGCTCTGTTACCAGCTGTCAAGCTATTTGTAGTAAAATAGATGTAACAATCTAACTTTAGAGGAAGTCTGGGATTTTGGGAGGCAAACACGCAGGAGCAAAAGATTATGACTCCTACAAAATTAAGCTGAGCTTGAGATCTAATCACATATTCTGAAAGAATGATAGAAGCTGCTTAAGGAAAACAGCTGTATTTTTGTTTACCAGCCACTTCTCATATACAGGTAGCCCTTGACTTACAACCATTCAGTGACTGCTCAAACTTACAACAGCACTGGAAAAAGTGATTTATGATAATTTTTCACATTTACAACTGTTGCAGCATCCCCATGGTCATGTGATTGAAATTCAGATGCTTGGCAACTGACTTATACTTATGACAGTTGCAGTGCCCCAGGGTCACGTGATCCCCTTTTGTGATCTGACAAGCAAAGTCAATGGAGAAGCCAGATTCATTTAACAACTGTGTTACTAGCTAGCTTAACAAATGCAGTGATTCACTCAAGAGCTGTGGCAAGAAAAGTTGTAAAATGGAGTGAAGTTCACTTAACATCGGTCCCGCTTTGCAATTGTGGTCATAAGTTGAGGAGTACCTCAACTTAAAGCAGTTAAAGGAACAAAAGGAGTGGAGCTTTGAAGATAAAATGGCATCACTGCATAAGAAATATGTTTTCAAAATGAGTATACTTATGGCTCATAGTACAGGTAGTCTCAGCCCACAACCTCAATTGAGCCCCAAATTTATGTTGTTAAGTGAGAAATTTGTGAAATGAGTTTTGCCCCATTTTACTTTTCTTGCCACATTTGTTAAGTGAATCACTGCAGTTCTTACATTAGTGACAGAGTTGTTAAGTGAAACTGGTTTCTCCATTGACTTTGCCTGCCAGAGGGTTGCAAAAGGTGATCACATGACCCGGGGCACACTGAAGCCATCATAAATATGAACCAGTCGTCAAGCATCTGAATGTAAATCACGTGACCCTGGGGATGCTGCAATGGTCATAACTGTGAATAAAGGTCGTAAGTCACTTTTTCCAGTGCTATTGTAACCTCAAATGATCACTAAAATGAACTGTTCTGCTGTAGTCAAGGACTACTTGTATAATGGAAAAAAATCAGCATAAATAGTTTTTAAAAAATAAAAAAGGAACAGGGAGTATGCCCAGTTCCTCAAGAGGATACAGGTTAGGCTAGCTGTTACAAGCGCCTGCATGCTCCTATCATATTCCAGTACATTATTCCAATCAAGAAGACTGCTCTTACTGACCCAAGAGTGTGAAAAGTTGTGTCTGCTCATGTGTGTGTAACAGCATTTTAATCACCAACAAAGGACAGCTGCAACCATAGTTCACTTGAATGCTATGATCAAATGCAGAGCAAAGTAACCATTCAGCTCTCTCTGCTGATGTAAGATGCTGAATATTTTAATCACAATCCTTGGCATAAAATAAGATCAAATGGTTTTACAGTATCCTTATTTGCAGGAAGCCTCCTCTTCCATGCCCAAGTGTGGAAGGTTGTGTGTATGAATTCTTTCAAAGCAGAGATCCTAAGTGCAGGTTAAAAAAAAAAACTTCTAAACTTTGCTAGCAGCTTTCATACTTTGGATGGACATATGGGACTCTGATGTCACAAGGGATTGTATATACATTTTCTAAATGTATGGCCAAGGTCTGGAAAATACAATGGATGCAGTGGAATAATCATTGCGATGGCCAGACAAAACTCATGCGTCACTATGTTCCCTAAGCCGCCTCCCTAAGCCTCAAAGTAAACTTAAGGAAAAGATAGCTTGACTGAAGAGGGATGACAATTTTTCCATTACCACCCTTGTTGCTCCATTCTGCCCTTCATTTTACCACCACCGATAATGATAGTAACAATAAATTTAAAGGCTATGCCAAATCTCTGTTCAGTGAAGCTAGAGGGCCCAGCAAAAGCCTGAAACAGCTTTCAGTGTCTTGTCTACCTGCTTCTAAGCTCTGGGCTTCTGCTAGAGCAGGGGTGTTAAACTGCCAGTCCACGGGCCGGATGCGTCACATGGAAGCTGCGCCTACCCTATTGCCGGCAACGGCAAAACTGTCCTGATACGTCATGTGATGTCGCGAGTTTGACATGTCTGTGCTAGTCACACACTGACCCTCCCCCTATTACTGGGCTGTAGAGAATAGTGACAAGCCAACATCTTGTTTCATAAACAGGTAAAATTTTATATTCATGTAAAACAGACCAAAATAAAAAATATATACACACACGCACTACAGATCACAATACTAGAGAATATTAACATACAGAGAAGTGCAAACTTCCCTCCCCAATTAATTGGCTTTTAAAGTTTATTACAGAGATTAATCTGGCTTATTTGAAAATGTGAAATACAGCTCACATCATGTACTACAGATATATCAAGAAATTCTAAAAATCTGGAAATTTTTTTTAAAAGCTTTTTATACAAAGGGGAAGGAGAGTGCCAGCAAAAATTCAATGAAAACATACATTTGTCACTCCAATATCAAAAAGCATAATTATTGGTGAACACAGGAAAGTCTATAAAACTACCAGCCATTTGTGTTAAGATCTTTTTTTCCCCCTCTCCATTTTAAAGTAGCATTAAAAAGGATAAAAAGTGCACACACACCCTTGTAAGGCACAAACAGATTTTTCAGAACAAATTTAAAAAAAAAAAAGGAACAAGCAGTAGCGAAAACTAATTGCTAAGTAGCCTCCACTTCCAAAACGTTATCTGTCAGCATGTGAGACTTCCTTCTGAAACTTCAGTTAAGCAGAGCTGTGTTTCCGTTTAAGCTTATGACCTGCCTCTGAGCCTCTGTCAGAAGCTGCTTCGTTTGGTAAATCTTTTTTTAAGATAAAGAAGACCCCTTTTTTGCCTTGGCTCCAAGCATTTTGCTTTTTACAGTTATTGTAGGCATAAATTGCCAAGCCAGGAGGAAATACGTTCACTTAGCTAAATCAGTTCCAGTGCAAAGGTTTAGGGCAAATGCTCAGGTAGATTTTATATTAAATCGCTGATGATTAAATAGACTCAAGTGACAGTTCTGAAAGAGATACTAGGAGGCTACGTGTTGCTGAGAACATCAGTGTTGGAGGTTGTAAATAGCACCCAAGTGGGGAAAACATCCTTGGATTTATCATACCTGCCACAATGTAGAGTTTTGTACTATTAATATACTCTGGCCCCTTGACCAGGCCTGATTTCTGAGACTACCCCATAAGAGCAGTAAGAACAGAGGAAGTCTGTAATATTCACTAATCTTCATCGCAATCTTATTGCCAGGAGACATACTAGAACTACACAACAGCACTGTAATACTAAAAAAAATCTATCTCTAGTAACAATTAGGGATCTGCAAAAAATTTTGGATTTGAATAATCTCATACTGACTTTGTCTGAATACATCACCTAGCAAGTTCTCTAGGTGTGGAAGTGAGCATTCCAAGTATTTTGGAAGTTTTGACCTCAAAACACTTCCACAATCTTCATATCAGCCAATTCATATTCAAAATAGGGTGTATTGAATTTCAAATGTTTTGCACATCCCCAGGAGCAATCTTTAGTAGTTGTGATCACATTAATTTAGAAACTCTCCTAATCAACAGTAGTGAAAAGTAGCAGAAAGGAAAATAATGCTGCTGATTGAGCCAGAAAATTTTCTATACAAGTAAAAAGTTACAGTTCACAAAACCACTTCTAGCAAACAATTATCTTAACTTGTGAAATTACTCTTGACCAAGCATTTAAACTCACAATGAGATAAAGATGATAGAGATGAGTTTCTTCCTCTCCCAAGTCACAATGCAATTTCTATGGCAGGAATGAGCAAACTACAATCCACGTGTAAGCCCTGTTTTTCACTCCAGGATCATACTGTCAAAAATGGGCAATATAACCTGGAATTACACACACTGGCATGATTTTTTATTTAAATCAATCTACCAACAGCAAAAGGGCTAAAATGTTCATGCTAAAGCTCTATCCAAAAGTTTGAACCTCGCAATTTCAGGGTTATTATTATATAATTATCGCTCTCTATGGCCTTCAACATTCAGAATAATATTATTCTTTAGAAAGTTTTGCTGGTAATTGCTCAAGTCCATCATAATGCAGTCTCATCTTAAACGGTGAAACAATCTCAGTTATCCAGCTTTATAATGCACATATGTGACATCTATGGCTAGAAAACCTGAAATTAAAGTCACCTAAGGTCAAGTAGTTGTTAAGAATCCAGAAGCTACTGAAAACACCCTGTGAATACAAATGTAGTTGTATTATTTCATCACAAAACGTTCTAACGTTCTCAGCCATTTTTTCCCTAATAACTGATTGCAATGCTAACTTCATTACACAGGTTTACATGGTAGACAGAATTCAAAATGCATAGCAACATTTACTGGAAGCCATCATGTACCACAATGACTTAGTGTCTGGGGAAAAATTTAATCAGAGCTCAGATGGGTCCTAACAATGCCGCAAGAAGAAATGTGCGCATATGTATCCTTGAGATTTCATTGGCTCCTCTAGTACAGGTATTACAGGAAGAAAGTCACAAACAGTTTAAAAGCAGCCTTGGCTCCCCTCAATTACATATCAGAATACAGTAATTGTCATAAAGGTAGAGCTTGATAGTAGATAAATTCTACTAGTCATTTTGCTGACTAAATGGATAGGCTGCAATGGGAGATTAATATTTCTAGAGCCTCCAAAATCAGTGGTAGGGAGAGCTCAGCCTTTGAGAAGGACAAAAATAGGGGAGGGAACGGGGATGGGGGGGGTGTGTCTTCATGTCAGTCTTGAATCCTGGTGACCACAACATTTCTGAAGTGGTTTGCCATCACCTTCTTCTAGGGCTGAGAGAGAGTGACTGACCCAAGGTCACCCAGCTGGCTTTTCTGCCTAAGACAGAAATGACCTTGAGAAATGAGGGGAAGAGACACTGCCTAGAGAAGAGGTCCCCAACCCCCAGTCTGTAGGACCGGCACCGGTCCATTGCATGCCAGAAACCGGGCTGCGCAAACAAGCAAAGCTCCATCTGTGGGATCCAAGCAGCGCATAAAACCACGCCCCCTCCGGTTCATGGAGACCTCTCTGTCAAAGGAACCAGTCCCTGATGCCCAATAGTTGGGGGCCACTGGCCTAGAAAATAGTCAGATAAAAAGGGGGGAGTCCTCAACTGCATAATGGGTAGAGGAACTCAGAATCTACCCTAATTTATCAAGCTGTAAAAAAAGAGATGGAGAGTATTTTCAGACCTGCAAGATCCCTTCCGTTAACATAACAATAAACTAGAATTAGCTTACAACAGGGTTCAGTAAAGTAGAATTAGCTCATCTGGACTACTTCCTGTCTAAGGCACCTGGAAAAGGTCAGGTGTAAAAGTGGTCCTTAACTTACAACCACAACTGAGCCCCAATTTCCTGTTGCTAAGCGAAACATATGTTAAGTGAGTTTTACCACATTTTATGACCTTTCATGACACGGTTGTTAAGTGAATTACTACAGTTGTTATTAACATGGTTGTTCAGTGAATCTGGCTTCCCCAATTGACTTTTATTTGTCAGAAAGTCGCAAAAAAAATAATCACATGACTCCAGGCCACTGCAACCGTCATAAACATGAGTCAGTTGCCAAGTATCAGAATTTTGATCACATGACTATGGAGATGGTGCAATGGTCATAAGTGTGAAAAATGGTCATTAGTGACTTTTTTCAGGGCCACTGTAAGTTCGATCACTAAATGAACTGCTATAAGTCGAGGACTACCTGTATTTTAAACACTACACCAAGCAGGCTCTAGTTAACTCATCGGACATTTAAATTTTCAAAGATCGTGGAATACTGAAGCCCTCCAGTATAGTACAAGATTGCTCTCTTAGAAAAAAAGAATCCATATCTGGGCCTAATTTAGTAATTCCCTGACTCTCCTGCACATATTATTCAGGTTGTAATTCAGCACTAATACTATAACCAAATTTTATTTATCTTTTAAGTACAGGTCTAATAATAGCTTGAAAATCCCTTTTCCCGCAAACAGTGCCAAATTAAAACCCTTTTCAATTTCAGTAAGATGCCTCCATTGTGGAACAGCAGTCAATTTCCTGGAGTGGAAGATATGAGTTGGACATTGCTACATACTTTGTTGACAAAACCTCTGAAGAGAAATGAAGGAAGGTATCAGTCAACTGTATTTATAAATCATAAATAAGAAAACACTGGAAGTTTGAAATTCTAAATAATCCATTAGCCACTTTTTCCCCCCTGTAACTTAATTAAAAGGATACCTTCATGTGTTATACCTTACAGATGCTGGGCTAATAACTATTCACAGCCTCTATCATAAGCTGGTGGATCACATGAAATAAGCCAGGACTGGTTTCTTATTCCAATTATCTGAATTCACACAACATCCTAAGCCAAAACCAAACTAACAACATGACTTCTTCTGCCTGCAGGGGCCTACTACTTTCTGCACAATTCTCCAGATCAGAAAGCACTTGGTAATTGCTCACTACAAAAGCCTGGAAGTATCAAGTCACACAGAGGTGAAAAATCAAATCCTGAGAGGATCTTTATAGCTCTCTGTGTGTGCCAGACTCTCCCAAGAAGATGCCTTGTTCTTGATTTCATAAACTGAGCCACAACTTCTTACATTTGGAGGAGAGAGAAAAAAAGAGTAGTCCATGTTGTAAACAAAAAATAAAGCTTAATAAACTTAGATTTATGAAAATATCACTGCTCTTACACATTTGATTGGGAATAATTGATTAATTAAATCATCCCTATTCATGATCTTGACTTATGAATAATATGAAAAATACTTTTAAATTAGCAAATTAGGTAACAGCACACTCATGACCTGTTGCTCCTGCAACCCTAAGTAAGAATAAATGAAAATTTACTCTCATCTTTTCTATTTGAACTGGCTTACAAATCAAACTAATCTTTAGCATTCCTAGACTTAGCAGGGAAAGAATCCCAAATTTTAAACTGGTCTAGTGACTTCTCGTTTATCCCGCTCAAGATAGGTTAGCTGCATATTTCAGTGAAAACAATGCACAAGATCTTTTTGGTTTTCTTTAGGAATCAACACGGCAATTGTATTAGGACTCCTCTACCCTGGGGCCCCACCCTTACTCCTCGGAGCAGCAACTTTCCAAAAGCTCTTCCCACTCTGCAGCTGTACTTTCAGCCTCTTACAAAGACAGAGTGTTTCCCAGTTCACTTAAATTTTCCCTGATTTGTTTCTACTGGTCAAAACATGGAAATACAGACAAGAGTCACTCAGCAACCACTGACCAGCACGATACCCATAAAGCAGGGACAGTAAGGTGTGGCAATCGCTAACAACATTCTTCATCCTGCTCCTCATTAATCACGCCCTGAGGGCTGGGCGTGGGTGAGGTTAAGGACGGTAGATTTTGATAATGTCTTTAATGACCCGTCGGCAGATTGGACAGCAGGCATTGAGCTGTTTCTTCAGTTTAAGACCACAGGTGTTGCACAGGCACATGTGTCCACAGGTATAGATCACCACATCCACCTCGTTGTCAAAGCAAACTGTGCATTCCCCGTTCTTGCTGCTTGAGGGCTCTGGAGGCGAGAACACGGGAGACACTGGAGGACTCAGAGGAGAACTTGGAGCAGTCACTACATGGGATGGAAAACGAAGGACCTGGGGTTAGAAA
Organism: Vipera ursinii; assembly: GCF_947247035.1. NCBI lineage: Eukaryota > Metazoa > Chordata > Lepidosauria > Squamata > Viperidae > Vipera > Vipera ursinii. The sequence continues at coordinate 96,807,357 of NC_139513.1, read as the reverse complement.
AGCCACCTCCTTTTCTACAAGTCAGGCTAAAAAGGAGACATCCAAACCATTTTTCTAATGATAAAAAAAGAACCTTTTGTAAAGTAAACATTAAAGAGGCAATAAAGACAGGGGGGGGAAAAAGTTAGGTCATTATACCGGAAGTGAAATCTGACTGCTGGGCAGAGGGGACAAACATCAGCCAGGCATTGGAAACCGTTGGCTAGATGAAAGTGCATTAGAACAAATGTAAGATTAATTTTATATAGCAATATAGAACGGCTTTCCTAAATAACTTTTTGTGCGCCAAAGATGTGAAATGTTATGAATGGAATTTGGGGTGGCTAATATTACATAGAATGAATGTTTGTTGCCTGAGGGGGGGAGCATGGGTGCAATTTTTAACTATTATTTGTAATGATGTGTTTATAATGATAACGATATACTTGAACCAGTCTTTCAGGCTACCTAAAGATGTTTCCCACTTGCACACCCTTCTGGTGCAAAAGGATGATGATGATGACGACGATGAAATAGCATAGTCTTTTAATCCAACTGTGGCTGAGAAGACACAGACTTTGCATTTTACTCATCTATTTGGACTTGCGTACAGATTTCAATAGTGTATGATGAATTCACACTGAATTCTAAGGTTCACTGGATAATAGGATAGTAGCAAACAAAAAACCCTACATTCATTCCCCCCGACTTACAATAGGATAAAACAGAGCTGGAAGGTACCTTAGAGGTCTTCTAGTCCAGCCCCCCGCTATACTGTCTCAGGCAGGTGATTGTCAAGTCTCTTCTTAAAAATCTCCAGTGATGGAGCACCCACGATTTCTGGGGGTAAGCTGTTCCACTGGTTGATTGTCTTCACTGTCAGGAAATTTCTCCTTAGTTCCAGGTTGCTTCTCTCTTTGGTCAGTTTCCAACCATTGTTTCTCGTCCTTCCATCTGGTGCTTTGGTGAACAACCTGGCCCCCTCTGCCTTGTGGCAGCCCCTCAGGTACTGGAGCACTGCTATCATGTCTCGCCTATTTCTTCTTTTCCTTAGACTTGTTGTTGTTAGCTGCGAAGTCTTGTCCGACCCATCGCAACCCTATGGACAACATTCCTCCAGGCCTTCCTGTCCTCTACCATCTTCTGGAGTCCATTTAAGCTCACGCCTACTGCTTCAGTGACTCCATCCAGCCACCTCATTCTCATATCCTTAGACTAGCCAGGCCCAAATCCCGTAGCCATTTTTCCTATGTTTTAGTCTCCAGGCCCCCGATCATCTTAGTTGATCTTCTTTGAATTTTTTCCAAACTCTCAACATCTTTTTTGTGATAGGGTGACCAAAATTGGCTGCAGTATATTCTAGGTATGGTCTTACTAGGGCTTTATAAAGCAGTAATAGTACTTCTTGTGATCTTGATTCTATGCCTCTGTTTATACAACCCAGGATTTTGTTAGCTTTTTTGGTTGCTGCTGCTCAGTCATGTTTGTAACACACGACTGTATGCACGTTTTGACAAGCATTCTTAAATGAGATGAACATATTGGAGAAAACCATACTGAATGCCTTTAAAAATGCTACAATGATTCTAAAGGTGAGAAAATATTTTCCTCCAGCCTAATAACTGGAGCACAGAAAATGCAACTGAAATATAACAATCTTCTATCTCCCCCTCCCTCTCATTTTCCCTCCCTCTCCCACATTCCTTTGCAACTAGATTTGTAATTGAGAGGGAGATGTGATTTCCAATCTACACGGATTCTTTTATGCAGTCTCCTTCAGTGCATTGGGAAACTAAGTACATGCACATTTGCTCTCTCTTTCTGAGGATCAATCAATATTCAGGAAATCAATGAACTATCACAATATGTGAAGAACAAGTATGTCCTGGTGAAATATGACATTTACAGAGTCAGCAGTTTGGCACTTTGCCATTTGCTTTTATTTCCTACCAGTAAGTTCTCTAGTACTAGTTTTGACAGATGGAGATTTTTCTGCTTAGTTGCTTGTATCCCTTAAATGTTGTTCCATAGCTCTGTCAGATCATTTTAGCTTCACTGGGCTTCTGTTGCTGCTTTTACAAAAGAAGATCTGTGCGTCACCTAAAGATGTCCAATGGGCCACTTAAAAGCAACCTCAGGAAATTTAATCTTCCTTCCTCTCAACAAAAAGTATACCATGCTTTAGCACAATTCAGCATGCCTTCTTTCAGACAACTCAGCCCACAGAGCTTGGATTGTACTTTATTTCTTAGGGTACCGAATGTAGATATTCCCACTGCAGCGATCAGCAAACGATCCTTACCTAGGGATGATTCAGAAGCAGATGAAGACCGGTTCACGCTGAACGCCATATCCGAATCGCTGTCATATTGGGAGCCTCCAGGGGATCCTGAGGGGGAGATGGTCACAGGGCTGGATTGTACTGTGCCTGAAAAGAAAAAGTTCTGTCAGCTGCCCAAGTTTTTTTTTTAAATCCCATTTATATCCCGCCCTTCTCCGAAGACTCAGGGCGGCTTACAGTCTAAAGCACAAATCAATGTGCTTAGCACATTGGGTAGGAATCTCTCAGGAACAGGTGTCTCAATTTGAGAACTGGAAAACAACTTCTGTTTCAGCTTCCCAACAGTCTTTATAGCAAGAGTGGTTTCTAACTACATTGTGTTACTTTTTAGCAGGCTTGTCAATTAACAAGGTTAATTGATAATTAACACCCTCTACTCGAAAACAAGGTTCACTCTTCTCCTAGCTTTTGTTTTTAGGCCCAGGACTATGCTGAACTAGGAGAGACCCAAATTTTCTTTGTAAGATGAAATGGATTTTTCATTTAGCACAACCCTGATGCAAGGGAGAGATTTTCCTATTCTTCTAAAATGGCATTATGTCCTGGTAAATAGAGACATTAATAAAATGTAGCCTCGTCTCCCCATTAACAAGGGTACATCCAAAGAAGAAGCATGCCAGCCATGATAGCTAAACAGACCCCTCCTGTTTCAGTACCTGATATTAGAGACAATAAAGAACAGGGTAGACCAGAAGTTCCATGCTTAAGTACCTAGCTCTCTTTTTTTGAGAAGAGAATGCTGATTAGGTGATCCTATTATTTATTTATTTATTTATTTATTTATTTATTTATTTATTTATTTATTTATTTATTTATTTACATTTATATACCGCCCTTTCCCGAAGGACTCAGGGCGGTTTACAGGGTAATTAAAAAACAAGATACAAAAGTTAAAAACAAATTTTAAAAAAATTATATTTGTCCCTGTATAAATAAAACCCCAATTAAAATAAGATTAATCCTCAGCCTGGGCCAGAGAGCTCGATGAGCCAGGTCTTCAGGTCCCGGCGGAATGAACGGGCAGTTACACATGGCAGTTCTTTCTACACTAGTAAATGCTACTCCAGAATCTGATATTTTCCAGCTATTAAACAATCCCTTCAGTTGTACTAAGTGACTTGTAAGTCCTACCTAGCAGTGGTGCCAGAGAGCAATGATAGGATTATCACAGATCCTTGCTAGCTTCTTCTGTACTTGTACTCTGGTTGGATACAAATTCCTTCCTTTTTGCCTGAACCTAGTTTGCTGAAGGGACACGGTGGCTCAGTGGGTTAGGATGCTGAGCTTGTTGATCAGAAGGTCGGCAGTTTGGCGGGTTGAATCCTGAGTGCCGCATAGCAGAGTGAGCACCTGTTACTCATCCCAGCTTCTGCCAACCTAGCAGTTCGAAAGCACGTAAAAATGCAAGTGGAAAAATAGGGACCACTACGGTGGGAAGGTAACAGCGTTCCGTGTGCCTTTGGCGTCCAGTCATGCCGGCCACATGACCACGGAGACGTCCTCAGACAAGCGCTGGCTCTTCGGCTTTGAAACGGAGATGAGCACCGGCCCCTAGAGTCGGAAACGACTAGCACGCATGTGCAGGGGAACCTTTACCTTTTACTAGTTTGCTGAACAATGGAAACTTGTGCAGACTATTTAACTTCAGTTTATAAAAAGGGGTTAAAAATACATGCTTGACAAACAAAAGATATGACAGCTGGTTCTGTCCTTTTACTTAGGTATAACAAAATAACGGAGCTGGATGGGACCTTAAAAGTCTTCTAATCCAGCCCCCTGCTCAAGCAGGAAACCCTATACGATTTCAGACAAGTGGTTGTCCAGTCTCTTACTAAAAACCTCTAGAGTTGGAGCACCCAAAAGATGTAAGTTCATATTTTAACCATCCTCATACTAGTCAAATAAAAGTACAAAGCGTTTAGCCAATTGGCTGTTGCACGCTAAAACGAAAAAAGGGTCTCTCTTTTGAGCTGTAAGGCTTTTCATTGTTTCACTAACACTTCCGTGATATTATTCTGGTCACTAACTTTGATGCTACATTTACTTACCTAATATTTTTAGCTGATTGATTACACCATGGATTGAGAAGAAAACCCACAGCGATTGTGAGGTATCAACACACATCAGCATCCCACGGCTCATCCCGTTGATTCCATGATGCACTTCTCCATTTGGCAAAAGCACAAAGTTGAGGACGTCACCATGGTTGAGGACTGGGAAACCTCGGCAAACCACCCAGTACTCCTTGCGATCCAGAAGAAAATCTGGATCTGCTGGGAGCTCATTTGTCCGTAAAGTACCGGGATCACAGGAAGTGATACCAAAGGTGAGGGCCCCGTAATATGGCAAGCCCAGGTGTCCCACTTCCACAAATAAGCTTTCGCCGATGTGCAAAGGTCGATCAGAAAACACCAAGGTCCTGTTGCTTTCTTGCCAGTTGGTGCAGCCGGACATACGATCCTGAGAAAAGTTAACATCAGGCCCATGAGTAGGGTGGAAATGAAGATCTGTGTCTAGAAAGGCAGGCACAACTTGGCCAAGCTGCCTCCTGCTTGGGCAGCAGGGGATTGTATGGTTATCGGTGGGCAGCCCAGGCATACGGCTCAAATTCAGATTCGCAATTTTGGCAACCACTTGATTGTTCTCCAGCTCATTGTTGTTAAAATTGGCCGAATCGTGGTTGCTCTGAGGAAGGCAAGTGCTGAGTCGTGCGTTGCTCAGACGGGTGGAGGTCATGGTCTCCGCAAACATGCTATCTGTAAAGTGAAGCCAAGATTACAGATAAGCTACAAGCGGTGTCCCATTCAGACTATTGTTCTGAGCTCTGTTATGATTCTTTTTACTTTAGCCCATTTTGAGTAGGTTATTAATAGTTTCAGCTCTAATTTCGTCATACATAAATGTCAGAAGCAGTGTTTTATACCAGCCCTTCTGAGTTTTCATAGTTACAGACTAAACCAGTTTGTTCTAGTGGTTAAGATTGCAGTCTAGAAACTGTTAAGCCCCTGAATTTTAATCTGATTTTAGCCAGCTGGGTGAGCTAGTCTCTCTCTCTCTGAGCCCATCTCACCTCACAGGGTGGTTGTTGTGGGGAAAACAGGAGGAGGAAGGAATATTAGATAAGTTCACCACATTGAGTTGCTCTTAAAAATAATAAAGGCAGAATGTACAGTAAATTAAAAAAGAAAAAGCATGATGGAAGTATAGAATTTAAAAAAACAGCAGATTTGGGGGTCTGATCTTTTTTGAATTCCAGTTCCCATCAATCCTAATTTTCCTTCGACGTGGCACGGACAGATATTGATAGATGTTTTTTATGATATTATTTTTATATTCGCATTTGTTCTTTTTATGTTTTCTATTTTATTTACTATTGTCTGCTGCCTCGAGTCACCTTTGATGAGATGGGCGGCTATATAAATTTGATAAAGAAAGGAAGAAATGAATAAAAATAACTTGTAGTTCAAACATACTTGGAGGCTGAGGTTCATATGTTAGCTATCCTTGCATTAATTTAAACCCCACTAAGTCAATTTAGTAATAATTTCCCAATTCATTCATGTAGTTCAGTATATTATTAGCGTTCTTTTCAGGAGTCCTTGCAGCTCTTTCTTTTTCAGCCATAAAAAAAGAGTGTATCAAGAGAAAGTCCATTCCTTTTTACTGATTTCCCTCCCTCAAACTTGCAGTTTTTTTTAAAAAAACACCCTTTCCTATCTTCCTCTGCCTTTGTCACTACCACTTTAATTCACCAAAGAGAAACAAGAAAACATTTAATCATCTTACAGATCATTAATAATATATCGGGTAATATGTTGCACATTAAAGCAGCAATTGTGAACTTCAAGCACACTAGATACTTTGTTATTGACAGGCCAGGTGAGCAAGCAAGAGACTCTCCCAGAATTACTCACATCTGATAACTTCAGATGTCAAGAAAAAGGATGCTTCTTATCCAAAAGCAATAAAACTGAAGCAGGCTGCTCCACAGCAAGCCATTCTTTTCACTCTAAGTTGTCACAGCTGAGAAAGAGGGAGGAGGCACATTGAAATTGTGTACTAATTTGCCAGAGGTTTAGGGTGCTTCTAGAACAGGGGTAGGCAACCTCGGCTCTTTTATGACTCGTGGACTTCAACTCCCAGAATTCCTGAGTCAGCCTTGCTGAGGGGAAAGGGAGAGGTTTCCAAGCTGAGCCGTGCTGATTCAGGAATTCTGGGAGTTAAAGTCCATGAGTCATAAAAGAGCCAAGGTTGCCTACCCCTGTTCTAGAACATGGGTCTTCAAACTTGGCCCTTTTAATTCCTCAGCATGCTGGCTGAGGAATTCTGGGAGTTGAAGTCCACAAGTCATAAAAGGGCCAAGTTTGAAGACCCCTGTTCTAATAGAACTACAAAGCAAAAGACATTGCGCAGCATTTTAGCTTTGCTTCCCTTTTCAACTTGTTTCTTCCTCTTTCATTAGTGGTCAGAAAAATGTTGCAAGACACTATGGAAAAAACAGGGTAGCTGCAAAATGCAAGACTACAATTTCTGGCTCGCTTGTCCATTTCCATTTTTTAGACAAGGCACAATGAAAGCCTTGTCTGGAAGCATGCTCAGCTCTCTAATTTTAGGCCACTCTATGCATAGTATTCCACTGAAATCACAGCACGATTTGTGGAAATAATATGGAGAATGCATGAGTCCTACTTGTGGATGACCTAAACCGGAGATAGGATAGGGCAGTGCTGACTCTTAATTTCTCAGTGGTTCTTGATAAAATCAATCATGGTATCCTCTTAAACTTTCTAAAGGGAAAGAGGGACACTGAGTTATTGTGGTTTTCTTCCTTTCTCTGCAGCTGGTTCCAATTAGTATTAATTGGAGGGAAGAAGTTGAGCCTAAAACTTTTGATTTGTGAGGTTTCTCAAAGCTCAATGTTTTAGTTCCTCCTAGTCCAGAATACAGTACCATTCTGCACAAGCAGTCATGGGGAAGTCTTGCTGTGGCAGTACAACAATCCTGGTATGTGAGCTATACTGGTTACCAGTTGGCTTCTAGGGCAATTCAAGATGCTGGATATCGCCTATAAAGCCCTATATTACATAGGGCGTAGCTACTGAGAACCACCTGGCTCCTATAATATCTACCTGTTCTGTGCTGTGACAGACTTGGCTTGCTTCAAGTCTTTTTGATTAAACAATGAACTAGTTCAGGGGTAGGCAACCTCGGCTCTTTTATGACTCATGGACTTCAACTCCCAGAATGCCTGAGTCAGCTATGCTGACTCAGGCATTCTGGGAGTTGAAGTCCATGAGTCATAAAAGAGCCGAGGTTGCCTACCCCTGAACTAGTGAGACTCATAAAGTGGACCTTCTCTACTGCACCTACCCTTTGGAATAGCATCCTTGTAGAGATATGCAGCTGGTCCCAGCTAGCTGGCCTTCAAATGTTCTTTAAAAACCAGATGGCCTAAAAATTACATCCTACATAGAATCAGAATATGATAGACCCAAGTATATTATCAATATTTTATGCCAATATTTATTCTTTCTTTTTAATACAACTCCACAAAGTAGGAAGAGAAAAAAGAATAAAAATAATGTTTTTTTCAATTTCTATTCCTTTTACAAAAAGCATTGGAATATAAGATGAACTCTGGAAAATAAAGTAACTCAGATCTACTCTTTTGAACTGCCCAAGGCCTGATACTGTGTTGTTACTTGGAAAATGTATGACTCTTGAAGAAATGGACAGGACCTTGTGACTGTTATTCCAGTGATCTGTTTATTAGCTCCATGTGTCTCCTGATTGGTAAAAGCTTCCTGGGTTGTGATATAGTTGGATCCATGTGGTGGTAAATTCATGTTTAAGAAAGGGGGTAAGGATCCGTATCTTTGGGGTAAAGCTGTTGAGGTCATCAGAATGTAAGTAGTCCTTAACATATTGCTGGTTGCTTAGCAACCATTCAAAATTAGGACAGATCTCCATAGGACTACTTATAGCACAGATTCAAAATTATGATAGGTGTTTGCAGTGGCCCACATTTATGGACATTTGCAAAGTCCCATAGTCACATGACCACAATTTATAGGGAGGGGTGGTTTGTTTTTTGCCAAAAACTGGAATTTACTTCTGGTTTCTGGGGGAAAAAATTCATTGTAGACAATGGATTCATTTAACAGCTACTGCAACAAATTCGTAAAATCAGATGCTTTCACATGGCGATCTGTTTAACAACCAGCATGATTTACATTCATAAGTTGAGTGCTACCTGTACAGATTCACAGGACTCTGGAAAGAATTTATTATCTGGACTTGTTTCAGTGCTGGGGCGTAATATGGAGGCAGCACTGGTTGATGATTTTTGACAGAATTGGGAAGTATGAAGAGTGTTTATCATGATTATTCTTCATCTTTCACTATCTTTTCTACCTAGGTGCAGATCTTACTTAAAAGCATGACAGGTCTGGAATGTAATTGGAGACTCTTAAGGAGCCTTTTATAAGGGACGCGGTGGCTCAGTGGGTTAGGACGCTGAGCTTGTCGATCAGAAGGTCGGCAGTTTGGCGGGTCGAGTCCCGAGTGCCGCGTAACAGAGTGAGCGCCTGTTACTCGTCCCAGCTTCTGTCAACCTAGCAGTTCGAAAGCACGTAAAAAATGCAAGTAGAAAAATAGGGACCACTCCGGTGGGAAGGTAACAGCGTTCCGTGCGCCTTTGGCGTCTAGTCATGCTGGCCACATGACCACGGAGACGTCCTCGGACAAGCGCTGGCTCTTCGGCTTTGTAACGGAGATGAGCACCAGCCCCTAGAGTTGGAAACGACTAGCACGCATGTGCGGGGGAACCTTGACCTTGACCTTGAAGGAGCCTTTAAAGGAGACAACAGATAAAAAGCCTGCATTGCAGAAGAAGGAAGAGGACAGTCACAGTCCTTCCCTGGACCAAGATGCAAACAGCTAGTATCTTGGGGAGTCGAAGGATGAGCAAAATAATTTTTATTTCATGTACATGGCCTCAACAGTCACTGGCATACATGATTCCAAAAGCTAAAGCGTGACTGAAACTAAGAGCAAACATTTGCAACCTTACTACAAAATAGAAACATGTTATGAAGGAACAATACAAGCATTAAGCCTTTGCCCACACAGATTTATTATTGTTTGATTTAGTTAAAAATCCAAATTGGTCATACTAGAGAACAGAAAGACAGATTTCCATAGGACTTCTTAAGAGGATATTTGTTTGTATTCTGCTTTTTTGTCCTCTGGAGTTCAATACTTCCTTTGAGGAACCTTGTATTAAGCGTGCAGGTTGCTGTTATATGCATGCTCAGGAGATCATAGCAACGAAGGCTTCCTATATTCAACTCACTGGGCTTGCGTGAAGGCTGGATTACTAAATGCCATCCAGACTTCCAGGCTAAGATAGCCTGCTGAATGAGGTATTTGGGATCTTTCCAGTCCCTTAATGATGGCTCCTCTTCAGGTCATCTTGTTGAGCAAGAGGAGGGAGGATGGCTTAGAATGATGGAGTCACCATCATACTGTAGTACAGCCCAATTACCACTTCTGGAGGGGTACAACAGGGACTTTTTGGGTGAACATTTTTCTCCATAGCCCCTTGCTTGAACCTGCCCAGTTTTTAGCATTTCTTTTGTCAGCTTGGTTAGCAGCATCGGATTTTGTCTAATTCTGTTCTAATGGGAAGACAGATAGAGTCTAGCTTTTTTTCCCAACAGGTAAAAAAAACAACCCAAAACACCCAAATGCTAATTTTTGCTTGGAAAATAGTCAACAAGAATTTTGCAAGGCTTTTTTCTGTGAAATGGAAGTGAATACATCTAGGTTGCATTCACAACATGTTCAACCAGGTCAGAGAGAAGCCTACTTTCTGCACAACACTCTAAACTTCACTAGTTTTAATTTCACTTAATTTTTGTGGCTTAATATTGGGTGAATCCAGGCCACTTCACTAGTTTACGGTCAACGTAAACCTAGGAAAAGGATTATTTTTTTTAAAAAATGTGTTGGGTAAACCATGTTTCAGCACAGTGAAAGAATTGAGCCAGAAGTGACCTAACGAAAATGAAAATGAAGAACTTGGTATCTGCAATTTACATTTTCAAACAAGTAGCAGCTTCACTTTAAAATGACTTTTTTCAAGAAGCTAACTGAGAGAATGAGACTGTTCACCTTGTGAGCAAAGGCCAGCTCAAGAAACTATATGGCACTGGAACCATAAATTGAATGCCCTACTTTTTTATCAGTTAATATTTTCTGACATTTCTAACTTCCTACTTCAATCAAAATGTAAACCACCACCACCACCACACACACACACACACACACACACACACACACACACACCGGACAAACTGCAGCTATCTTATTTCAAAGTTCAGAAATTCAATTTGCCTTCCTGACCAGCATATAACAGTTGCTGTTTTTTTTAAGATCAGCAGATAGAAGGATACACCTACCTAGTATTTGCACTTCATGAGTGATTCCATAGACATCTATCAGCGCCCAGAGAGGACCGGAGACTTTGACACCGCAGTGAAACAGAATTGGCTCTTCTTCATTAACGCTGTAGAAAACTCTCCCATGGCGATCAACCCAGAATGCCAGGACATTGTCCCTTAGTGCAAACCTCTCTGGCAGAGCTTTAGCCCAGAAGCCTGGTCGGGTTACCAGGTCTGGACAGGCATACTTTGGAATGTCACCGGCATTCATCTGTGAGGGATCATGAGTTGTGAAGCCAAAACGCAACGCCCCACTCCAGCCATGGTGCACAGATACCAGCTTCAGACGCACTTTCTCATAGAGGTGAATAGGACGGTTAGTGAATGTGACCCCATTGCAGAAACTGTTCCTTCGGATGGCCTTCCGAGAATGGGTATCCAGGCGGATGTTTTTTCCTTTGGCCTGGAAGTGGAATCGTGGAGGCTCAGTAATGGTGAGGACAGATCGCCTCTCATGGTTACCATTGGGCAAGGTGTAATAAGGCCTGTGGGATACGGAACGAGCTTGATGACTGGTCTCTGCAAAAAGGAGGAGGAAAAAAGCAGTTGTTTAGAAGTAGCTCATAAAAATCATTCTAAGATAGGCTGCAACCCTCCGTTTAGTGCGTTGCAAGCTCTTTGCTTCAGGAACAAGAAATTAAATAAATAAAAGCGGACATCCTCTTATTTCTTTTATTTGCAAGATTCTTTGTATTTTTGCAATTTTATTTTTTCTAAATTAGAAAGGCTACATTTCAAGAACAATATGTAACTTGAATCAGATTGTAATGCTGCTAACTAAAGATTGCTATTGAAGTAGCACAAGTTAGTAATGGTGTAATTGATGGGACATTCTATTGTGGACTTTGTCAATTTATTGCTGCATAGTAGTGGTCCCCAACCACTGGCAGTGATGGCGTCAGCAACGGCGGTGGCAGGGATGGTTTTGCACGTGCACCCGCCGCTTGTGCAAATGGAGCTCTACGCGCTAGAATGCTGCTTGCGGGACCTGATCCACAGACCGATACCAGTTTGCAGACCAGGAATTGGGGACCCCTGCTATATAGCATTTACAGAGACACTGTTTGATCAGCTATTCTGGTTTTCAAATAACTATAGGAAATTGATTTGCTAATCTATTTCTAGATTATGAAATATTCGAGGCAGTTGCTAAATAATCACCAACCCCCACTTCAGCCTTCAGAAGTCAGGGATGTCTTTAGTTCTGTATGCAAGGATTTTCTGTGTGCTACCCAAAAGAAGACTTGTCTGATTTAAAAGAGGAAGAAAGAAATGTAAAAGAGAGTTGTGATGCACGTTACATGCCGTTCTTCTTATGACCCTCAAAAACCGTGGCTGGATCAAGGAAGACACATGCTCTTTGAAGTGCTTTAAACCACTAAAGCTATTTTCAACTTACGTACTCCAAAGCAGAAAGGAAATTTGGTGATTCTGAAACAATGGAACATGCTATTCTATTTCAAGGGAATTTTTTTTTATCATGCAAGTATTCATCTCCTTCAGGATATCATGTCCAAGAATTAGTCCACAGACATTAATTCATTTAGCGGCAACAGTTGTTTCAGGCCAAACAACTAAGCATTTACCCCATCTAATCAGTGCAAAAGTCCAGGAGGAGCACAGCTTTTTAAAGGAGGTACCTACTTACTCTGATGAACTTTTTCAATTCTGGATCCAAAGTGCAATACAATCCTACAGAGAACTGATGCTTCATATTTCCACTTTATTGTAACAATCTATATTGCAAGGAATAAATATGTCCTAACTAAACTCTTGTTTTGGTCAGCCTGCATCCTACAACTATATCTAATCCTACCACATATTTGTATTTTTGGGACACCTGTTAAATACCTAAGAGATAGGGGGTAAATATATCCCCACTGTTACGAAAAACCTTTCTGTTCTTGTGGGACAGATTTGTTGTATATGTTTTACTGATTCCCAGTTGATCACCATTTTTGTGAACATATGCAGAAATTTGACCAATTGCATCCTTATCCCTCTTAGAAGCCAAGGTTGTCTGTTGTATCACTCACTGAAAATATCACCATGTCCTAGAACAGGGGTAGGCAACCTTGGCTCTTTTATGACTCGTGGACTTCAACTCCCAGAATTCCTGAGCCAGAACATGCTGAGGGGAAAAGGAGAGGTTTCCAAGCTGAGCCGTTCTGGCTCAGGAATTCTGGGAGTTGAAGTCCACGAGTCATAAAAGAGCCAAGGTTGCCTACCCCTGTCCTAGACCTAAACCTTCCTTGTGTACTATCTATATATCATGGCATGTATATCATCTGAACTTTGATTCCTCCTATTTTACAATTCAGCGGATTGGATTCTATCACACTTCAGATCCAAGGTCAAGAAGGGCCCTCCGGCTTCTTAAAAGCAATTCAAAAGAGCTGACTATGCAGCTAAATGGAATTTTTAATAAATGTGTACATAAGAAAAAGACAACACCTCCTCTTTTCCAGTCAAAAAGTGAAGGGCCTCATAAAATGTTTCATTCAACTTTATCAACCGGTATCCTTACTCTTTCCTGCCTGTTGCCTTTCCCTCATCAGCTCCATAAACAGTTTCAAACTTATAATTTACTTCATCTATCACATATTATTATCACATTAATTTAGCTTTCTATAATATCAGCTTGGCAAACAAGGAAATTATGTGCCTTATAGAAATATTACACTTCCTAATTTTTCATAGGAATAAAGCAGTCCTTCACCAGATATGCCTTCTTCCAAAATCCATATTGACATTCGAACTGATTCAGGACTTTTCATTACCTATCATTTTCCCCAGCCTCTTGACGTTAGAGATTGCTTACCTTCTATCCAGGTCAAACAATTAAACAGCATTTAATTTTGGCTAAGGCCCATCTAAAACACTGGGTCCCTTTCCCCAATGTATTCCAAATGGAGAAATGGTTAAACTTCGCTAATAAAATAGCTAGTTATCCATGTGTATGAATTACAGAGATCAGGATAAAAAATAGGTTACTTTTGTGCTAATGAAGTTCTTTGATAAATCTTCTGTGAATTTATGCAATCTATGCATTTACTAGATTTAGTTTCAATTAATCTCACTTCCTTCTGAGTTTCCAACTTCTTGGAAATTGAGCTATATCTAACCATGCTCGTTATGCACAAAGAATGGGGCTCTTACCAAAACTCTATGAACTATAGAAGATTCAGAAGAGGCTGTCTGCAGGTGCAAATATGTGAGTTCACAAAAGAATACTCAAATAATTAATTAGTTACAGGTAAATAACCAGTTCTTTTTCAGATCTTGTACTTCAATATAAATAGTATGAATTATTCCTCATCTGATTGTTACAACATTTAAATATGTATATCTAATGCCAATCCTGAACTATATGTTTTAAAATATCCAGAAATCAAGCTACATGAAGCAGTCCAGTACATGTGAGACCTGATAAAAAAAATTGGCTGCTATGAAACTGTTTTTGTATGTTTCCAACTTATGACTTTGCCTTATGACAGGAACACTGTAATGGCAAGTATTCAGCAATTATTTCCACTATTTGTAATGAATGACACACACCATCTAAGACAAGATTAAAGATTTGTTTGTATATCTGAGAGCCATATATTCCTAATATTGCAAGGTAGAGAAAAATGCTAATAAAAATTGGTGACTCTGGAAATGAGCATATTTTTCTGTGTATCAGTTTTTTAAAATAAGGGAATATCACTCAAGCATTTGGTGCCATTTCTGATATGCAGTGTGAAATAGTTGTTCCACTTTATAATTCTAATTCTTTCAGTTCTTCAGCTTCAGCTTGTTATTTATACAAAACAAGGAAACCATCTCTCACAGTTTATGTTGGGATAAATGAGAAAAGAAAAATGCTGCCATTGCTGTTCCAAGAAATTATGTAGACGTACTACTTATTCTTCTCTTTCCCCACCCTCCAATATTGTATAGTATTAATGACACAAACAAGGAAAACAAAACTTCACAAAGTTATATTTAATTTACCGGAATTGATGGGGGACTCCACCCAGTGCTATACAATGCAACCACTCTTCCATTACTTCAACATTTCAAGTACGCAAAAGTCACCTAATTCTACAAAGCAGATGGGAGTATAACACAAATGTCAATTAAAGCATGTTATTTAAAACATTTCAATTTCTTCATGCTCTATTGCTTCTGTTGAGCAATCAAAGTGGTAGACAGCATAAAAAGAAAATATCGCAAGATAATAATGCCATTTAAAAACATCAAAACAAATATTACAGTCAGCTAACAATGTAACATCTGTTGAAAGTGATATGTCTTTAGAAACTGCATAAATACTGAGAACGTGAACCTCTTGAAGGAAAGTTCTCATAACTTGAGACCAATACAGGAGAAGGGACAGACCCCTGTCCTAGAAATTCAAAAGCCTTGGAGAGTGGGGCATTTCCAGGAGGCCTTTCCTACCACTCTGAAAAACCAGACAAGTTGTAACAGGTGAGCTAGCCCACTGACGTTTTTGCCCTATTGAATTTAGTCCAGGAGTAGTGTTACAGTGGGTCATTAGAGGTTATGTGGGCAATGATAACCCACTTTTTGAAGAATAGAATTTTGTTTCAGTAACATTTTATCAACTCACACATTAAATAACTTTAATTCCAGAGGACATATATTAAGTGGGGGAAAAGTGACAATTTCAAATACTGGGGATTACCAGTTAAAGAAAACAACCTCCAAATATTGACCCATTAGTAACTTTAATTTCTGATTTTAAGTGGGGTTTAATATGGTTTTAAGGAAGTTATTGCTTTTATTAACTTTTCTATTTGTGCTATTGATTTTGTTGTTTGGTTTAATTATGTGAGCCATCTAAAGTCACAAATGAGATGGGGAGCTGGCTATTCAAATCAAATCAAAAATAAATTCAACAGCCACTAAAATATATTAGGTGAATTTTCAGAGAAATCAGGAAGATCCAAGTAGTTTCAATGTCCCTGGCTCATGTCCTTTCTAAGTGTTATCGTCAAACCTAGACGCTATTTTTGTTCATCTCTGGGTACATCCCAGTTATTTTTTCAGATTTCCAGGCAATTTTATATAAAGCCTATAAAGCCCTACATGGCTTAAGTCTGGGATATTTGCAGGACCGTCTGCTGCCAGGAACAACTGCCCATCGCCCTGTGCGCTCACACAGGGAGGGCCTCCTCAGGGTGCCGTCAGCCAGACAATGTCGACTGGTGACCCCCAGGGGGAGGGCCTTCTCTGTGGGGGCACCTGCCCTTTGGAATCAACTCCCCTTGGAGCTCTGGATGTCCCCAGATCTCTGTTCCTTTCGTCGCGACCTTAAAACATGGCTTTCTCAACAGGCCGGCCTGGACTGATGGAAGGGAGGTTTCCTTAATTTTGTTTTATTGTGTTTTCAATTGGACTATTTATGGGACAATTTGATTTAATACCTTTTAATGTTTGTATTTTGTGTTTTTTATTGTTGTTAGCCGCCCTGAGTCCTTTGGGAGATAGGGCGGCATACAAATCCAATCAATCAATCAATAAATAAATAAATAAATAAATAAATAAATAAATAAATAAATAAATAAATAAATAAATAAATAAATTTTGTGGCATTTATCTCTTTCTGTGAAAACAGCCCAAGGATACAATACTCTGCCTAAAATTCTGCGCATAAATCCACTAAGAACAGTCAGGTTTATTTTCAAATTAGCAATATGATCTCTCCAGTGATAGATAAAGCAGACCCAATCCATAGCTGAAGCTCTACCTCTCAGGAGACCATTTGGGTACTTCCATAATGTAAACATGCAGCCAAAGAGTATTGATGAAACTTTTTCAAATGTAGTAAAATGAGTTTTTATGCTTAACAGATCTAAATGAATAAACGGGAAGAAAGCTTATGAGCTCTGCAAGGCTGGAGTGGGGGTCATTAACCAACCTTTTTCCAGAGATTCAGTCAGAAGCCCTGAGGGGTCTTAATAATTGACAACTTTCTATAAAAGAAAACATTTCAGCCACAACCTGTGAATTTCACTGACTTTATATTAACACCTAACCGCCTAACTACGTGGCAGACATGAAGAGGTGGAAAAACACCTGCTCTTTCAATGTTCTTTCTTTTTTTTTAAATAATAGTTGTTGCAACAGCAAAAGCACACAATTTTATCTGTAAAGATAAAATTGATAAACAGAGGCAAGAGTTTTAAGGTATTAACTTTTCCTTATATTTACCGTCAGAGAAAAGAGATATGGAGAAAAAAGAAAGACAGAGAAATACTACTTTGTAGTCTTAGTACTCTAATGAATGGTAATCTACAGATAGGCTTAATAGGAAATACCCTCTGGCACTTGAATAGCGGAAGTTTTAATCATAAATTTGTGTAAGACTATGATAAAGCCAAACAGTCCTGAATCAAAGGCCGTACGTACATTAAAGTCGTAAACAGTGCTTTATGACTGAGTTGCAACTGATTTTCACTTCTGGTACAGTAACCTCAATTCAGTATAGCTTGTGTGCTTTCACAAACTTAAACCACATTTAATACCACTAGAAGGAAACAATTTGTGTCTGCTCCTTAGATGTTTAAAGTGGCACCTTTCTCTAAAATGGCTCTCCTTCTCCTCTGTAAGAGATGACAAGTATGGTGCTAATGTCAGATGGTGTGGCTCCAGTGCCATGGCGAAGGAGGAGGGATTTAATGGGAAATGTTTTAAGAAATATAACCTTTTGTACAGAAACAATAGTGTTTCAATATCTTCAAACACGGTGCAATATAATTGCACTCCATAAATGTTACAAAGGTGTTCCCAAGGAACAAAAAATATGTGCGTAATTGTCCCCAAGGTCTTTTGTATGAGCTGATTCATCTTTGTTAAAAAACAGAAAAGAATCAACATAGAACACTTAGAAACACAGTATTTTTTTTTGAAATAATAGTTTTCTATGTTTTTATTTATGCAATTTATGCATGCAAAGAACCTGACGATGTCAAATGAAGTGGAAAAACAGCTGTATAGCCAAGATGCCAGCTTCATTCCTAGCTGATGAACAGGAAGTTAAGGCCAGTGGTTATTTAAAACAAAACAACAAAAAAACCAAACAGGATAGCATGTTTTGTTTATACAATAGGAAATTATCCAAAAGGAAATGAATGAATAATTTATTTATAGTCCCAAGCCTTAATAGCATGGACACCTGTCAGCTACCCTTTGTGATGGGGATAGGGGTAGTGAGTTGGCTTGAAGCAGGAGAGGCATTAGGGAAATGAAAAAAATATATTAAAAATGCAGCCATGCTGTTGTAAGCATTTTGATGCAGTACGCCTATTAACTTAGAATTGGCACCCTCCACAGAAGAAGGGGAAGGAAAAGTGGCAAAACATTTCCATACATTAATACCTTTCATTATATGATAAACTGTTACAATGGGAAGATTAATTCCTACCAACCCCAGGCTACCAGTGAAAGGAAAGTTACAACTGCATTATGTGACAAGAGATGTCTAACCCCAAAAAGGTTTGGAATGTTTTAATGCACAGGGAGCTATACTTGCAAATAACATTCAGTGGCCATACTCACAGATCAGTGTAAACTACAGAGTTACATAAGCTATCAGGAATATAGTTTCATGGCAGAGAATCTGTCTCATATGTAGAATATCCAAAAATTAATTTATGGCATGAGGTGGCTGGATGGAGTCACAGAAGCAGTAGGCGTGAACTTAAATGGACTCCAGAAGATGGTAGAGGACAGGAAGGCCTGGAGGAACGTTGTCCATAGGGTCGCGATGGGTCGGACACGACTTCGCAGCTAACAACAACAACAAATTAAACGCTAGAAACTATTGCCAGTCAGAATTGATAATATAGTGCCAGATCAGTGTTTCCCAACCTTGGATAAGTTTTAGAATTTAGATGAATGGATTTCAGCTTCCAGAATTCTCAGCAAAGGACATGGTGGACAAGGAATTCTGGGAACTAAAGGCCATATATCTGTACATTACCAAAGCTTGGAAACATTGTAGTATAGTAGGTAGACCAACTATATGGTAAAGAATATGGTAGATATGGTAAAATGCAAATTGGGCAGCTCCACGCCTGCTTTTTATTCATAATTTGTAGGTTATTGTATTAAAAATAGCAGCAAGTTAGTTGAGGAAACATCCTTCTCTTTTCTAAGCAAAAAGGCCTAGAGCAGGGGTAGGCCACCTCAGCTCTTTTATGACTCATGGACTTCAACTCCCAGAATTCCTGAGTCAGCTATGCATAGCTGACTCAGGAATTCTGGGAGTTGAAGTCCATGAGTCATAAAAGAGCCGAGGTGGCCTACCCCTGGCCTAGAAGAAAGGATCGTATTTCCCTTTCTCCTTGAGGAGGGGTCCTGATTTGGATCTAAACAAACTGTGTTGTGTTGATAGAAGAATAAATAACCATAAGTGGAGTTGCATGACTCCTACTTGGGCAGAGAGGGCAGTTTGGACCTTTTGTTGGAAGGCAAATTCTCATACTGCCTCTCTCCTCTCACATGACTATGAACAGATATAAACTAGGCTTCAGGTTTACTATAACAAATTCTATCTTGACTGAATGTGCATTAGGAATTGTGGCTTTAAACAAACTCTAATTTAATACACAAGGCACAAAGACTAACCCAAAATTAAAGCTGGTTTATTTAGCAGCTGACAGCACATAACATAACCAAGGGAGAAAGGCAGGGAAAGTTTGAGATTACTTATGCACGCAAACCCAAAGTATTTTTTTTACCACAGCATACACATTTTATCAACGACATGTAGTAATTGGTCATATGGTAACTTACAACATCAGTATGTGGCGACATTTATTGGCTAAATTGGTACCAGGCATCTTTTAAAGTCGTTGGGATTGCAATTAGGTCAAGCTGGCAGTATATAATGGGATTTGAATTCCAACACTTCTCAAAGTGTCAAGGTGTAAAGTTCTACACTTATGATCAACACTGAGCAACAGGACATTTTACATCCATCACATTAGAACTGGGGCATTTGGGTACTATCCCCTATACACCAATAGAAAAAATTAAAATAAATTCACAACGAAAGGAAAATCTACGGTACTTGAAATGAATAACGGAAAGCTTCACTTTCCATCATGTAATTATTCAGAGAAGGGTGATCGGTGTTATTTAATGGCATTAACATATATTTGTTCCTTCAATTGATTAAGTTTCATTTCTTCCAAATCAATTTTGGCTGTAAACCTTCACCTATGTCTCCACTAGCTAATTAAAACAGACCCATGAGGTTTTTGAGGGGTATCTGTGCAAAGTCCCAAAATGCTGAATTTTAACTTGCTATTGGATGTTAATACTAAGGATTTTTAAAATAGTATGATTAATGTGACTTAAAATCATTGGTTTGCTTTTAAGGAAAAACAAGAAAAATGAGTAATAAAAATAGTTGTTATACTTGGTACATTTCTGGTATTTGGCTCTGGAACTGAGAAAGCTAGAATGACAAACAAACCTTTTTTAAAAATCTGAATTCTACTAACCTCAGTAAAGCTATTAAAATTCCATTTTAGAACCAATCTACTATAAACAGTGTTTAAACCAAAAGGTTCCCAAGACATACAAAATGCATTCCTTCCTCCAGCACATAAATCACTTCTGTTTTTGTTTTCAGCCATACATCAATATTACAATCACACAATATTCATCCCTTGAACATTTGGGAGGTTTAAATTGTTTGGGGTCCCCTGAGAGCAATGCAAAAATCTAGACAAGCTAGTATAATAGTTGTAATTAAAGGCCAAGTTTTAAAAAGTACACACTTCTCTCTAAAATGTTAATAGGAAAAATGAAAGACTATCTGGCGTCAATCACAGATTTCTACACGATGATTCAACAGATATTCACCACATAACCCAGATAAAAAAAATCTCACAAGTAGAGGATACAAGGAAAATCAGACAAGATGCCTAGGGATCAAATACAGCCAGAAGACACATTCAGGGGAAAAATATGAATCCTTCCCAACATTGTTAATCGGAACAATATATTTCAACAAGAGAAATTTGATTTTTTAACTCCAAATATGGCATTAAATTAGGCTCTGAACAAGAATCAAACCACTTACTATGTCTCGCCCAGAGTTCATCCCAAATAGGTCCACTGCTTCCAGCAGCCCATCCCAAGCTGTGGGAGACTCACTATCCCATAGGAAATGGAAAAATACCTTGGGTGTGGAAAAGAATTCTTTCTGACCAAAATTATGTTACAGAAACTAAAGCATCAGATGGAATATTATATTATATAATGGAATGAACTCTATCTTGAACACAGTCAGATTCTACAACAGCAAACCGAATTCGTGTTCTAACATTTTGCAATTAAATCGGCAAAGGCAGGGGCTGAATCCACTTAAGAGCACCTGCTGCTTAATGCGGAAGGATATCCTCTTTCTGTAAGGACGCGGTGGCTCAGTGGGTTAGGACACTGAGCTTGTCGATCAGAAGGTCGGCAGTTTGGTGGGTCGAATCCCGAGTGCTGCGTAACAGAGCGCCTGTTACTCGTCCCAGCTTCTGCCAACCTAGCAGTTCGAAAGCACGTAAAAATGCAAGTAGAAAAATAGGGACCACTATGGTGGGAAGGTAACAGCGTTCCGTGCGCCTTTGGCGTCTAGTCATGCCGGCCACATGACCAAGGAAACATCCTCGGACAAGCGCTGGCTCTTCGGCTTTGAAACGGAGATGAGCACCGGCCCCTAGAGTTGGAAACAACTAGCACGCGTGTGCGGGAGAAACTTTACCTTTACCTTATCCTCTTTCTTGTCCCTACAATTCCCACCTACACTACATTTTATATGGCAGAAACAGTATCATCATTACCTTCCAGCTGCCCAACAGTTGCTTGTGGTAGACATCACTCTTTGGGCAACCTTAGACATTTCAGGAATTCTACCACTTTTACAGCCTTGAGGCTGACTCATTTGTACAGGGACAATCCTATGGTTTCAAGCGTTTGTGATTTTCCTTTACATTAGAACTAAAAGCCACAAGGGCTGCAGCAGGCTTTGAGTGGCACATATTGGGTTACATTTCATAGGAGGGCTGAGCCAGAATCTTGAAGGGTGGAATAAGAGTTATGAAATGGGTATCTTAACCTCTCTTCAAAACTTAAGACACTGGTGTTATACCTTAACCATACCTGTTCCAAAGAATGCAAAAGAAAAAATAAAATATTCAGCCTTATCTACTTTTGGGATGTGTGGCCCACTTGTACCCCCACTTGGCTACACTTCTGAACAGGCTCTAAACAAAAATGTAGTAGGATGCAGGAAATGAATGATGCAATCATGGACCAATCATTACCTCCTGCAGTTGGTCTTCCGTTTTGCCACTCCCCGTCGTGGGGTGGTTGAACCAACGAGATGGTTCCGCCCTAGGCGCTTAATGGACCCGGAGCGGTTCCAAGCGGCACTTGGGTCCCCACCTGCCTCCTTTGCTCACAGCTCGGCCGACGCCCTAGTGGAAGCCTGGGAAAAGGCGGCCATGGAGGCACTTGACCGGGTTGTACCCAGGCGGCCCTTGACCCGGTGCAGATTCCAATAGGCACCATGGTTTTCCATGGAGCTCCGGGAGATGAAGCGTCGGAGACGGGGCCTAGAGAGCTGTTGGAGATCCAGCCGATCTGAGTCCGACCGGTTGCGACTAAGGTCTTTCACGAGATCTTATCTTGCAGCGATGAGGACGGCAAGGTCTAATCACTTTGCTGCCCTCATCGGGTCCGCAGATAATCGCCCGGCCGCCCTGTTTAGGGTAACTCGCTCCCTCCTTAATCAGGAGGTGAGGGAGGAGCCCTTGCAGGGTAGTGCCGAGGAGTTGTTTTTTTTTGGAAAAGTTTTATCATACATTTTATCTTTAACAATCCCCCCTACCCCTCCCCTATCCCTCCCTCCCTGGGCAGAGTCTGACGATGAGGACGAGGGCAGTCTTGTCGATATTATCTGGGAGGAGTTTGATCCTGTGACTCCTGAGGATGTGGACAGGATCATGGGGAAGCTGAGCTCCACCACGTGTTTGTTGGACCCGTGCCCCTCCTGGCTGGTTTATGCAGCCTGGGATGGGACACGAGGCTGGCTCCAGGCAGATGCTTCTCTGAGGGAGGGTAGTTTTCCCGCCGCCTTGAAGGAGGCGGTGGTGAGACCCCTCAAGAAGCCTGCCCTGGACCCAGCTGTATTAAATAACTTCGTCCGGTCTCCAACCTTCGCTTTTTGGCAAAGGTTGTTGAGAGTGTGGTGACGCATCAGCTCCCTCTGTTCTTGGAGGAACAGACCCGTACCAATCAGGCTTCAGGCCCGGGCACAGCACGGAGACGGCATTGGTCGCGCTGGTGAATGATCTCTGGAGGGCTCGGGGCAGGGGATATTCCTCTGTCCTAGTCCTATTAGACCTCTCAGCGGCTTTCGATACCATCGACCATGGTATCCTGCTGCGGCGCCTCAGGGGGTTGGGAGTGGGAGGCACAGTTCTTCAGTGGTTCTCCTCCTACCTTCTGGGGTGTTCGCAGTCGGTGTTGGCAGGAGGGCAGAGGTCGACCTTGAGGCCCCTTGTTTGTGGAGTTCCTCAGGGATCGGTCCTCTCGCCTCTCCTGTTCAACATCTACATGAAGCCTCTGGGTGAGATCATTCGTGGTTTTGGAGTTGGTTATCATCAGTACGCTGATGATACCCAGCTTTTTATTTCAACCCCAAACCACCCCAGTGATGCCCTCGATGTGATGTCCCGTTGCCTGGAGGCGGTTCGGGTCTGGATGGGGAGGAACAGGCTTCGACTCAACCCTGACAAGACTGAGTGGCTGTGCGTGCCGGCATCTCAGGATATTCAGAATATTCCATCTCTTTCTATGGGGGGTGAGCTATTAACCCCCGTAGATAGGGCTTGCAACTTGGGGGTCCTTCTAGATTCACAGCTCTCCTTAGAAGATCATATAGGAGCTGTGACTAGGGGGGGCCTTCGCCCAGGTTCACCTGGTGCGCCAGTTGCAGCCCTATCTAGACCAGGATGCCTTGCGTACAGTCACTCATGCGCTCGTGACCTCTCGTTTGGACTACTGCAATGCTCTCTACATGGGGCTGCCCTTGAGGACCACTCGGAGGCTTCAACTGGTGCAGAATGCAGCCGCGCGAGTTGTGTTGGGAGTCTCCCGATACTCCCATGTTACACCTTTGCTCCGCGAGCTGCATTGGCTGTCGGTTGCCCTCCGGGTGAGATTCAAGGTGCTGGTTATGACCTACAAAGCCCTACATGGCATGGGTCCGGATTACCTACGGCAGCACCTGCTGCCGGCATCAACTTCCCTCCGTCCAGTGCGCTCCCACAGAGTGGGCCTCCTCAGGGTGCCTCCAATCAGAGAATGTCGATTGGTGGCCCCCAGGGGGAGGGCGTTCTCTGTGGGCGTGCCAGACCTGTGGAACCGCTTGCCGGTTGAGCTCCGGATGGCCCCCGACCTTCGCTCCTTCCGGCGCGATTTAAAAACTTATTTATTTGAACAATCTGGCCTGGTCTGATGGGTTTGGGGTTGGATTTAGTTTTAACACTCTTTTATTATTGTATTATATTGGGCATAATTATTTAATTCTTTTTAACTCTTTTTTAACTTTTGTATTTACATTTTGATATTTATTGCCCTGTACACCGCCCTGAGTCCTTCGGGAGAAGGGCAGTATAAAAATTTAATAAATAATAAAAAATAATAATAAAAATAAACAGAGGCATAGAATCAAGATCACAAGAATTACTATTACTGCTTTATAAAGCCCTAGTAAGACCACACCTAGAATACTGCAGCCAATTTTGGTCACTATACCACAAAAAAAGATGTTGAGAGTTTGAAAAAAAAAGTCAAAGAAGAACAACTAAGATGATCAGGGGACTGGAGACTAAAACACATGAAGAAAGGCTATGGGATTTGGGTCTGGCTAGTCTAAAGAAAAGAAGAAATAGGGGAGACATGATAGCGATGTTGCAATATCTAAGGAGATGTCACAAGGCAGAGGGGGCCAGGTTGTTCACCAAAGCACCAGATGGAAGGACAAGAAACAATGGTTGGAAACTGACCAAAGAGAGAAGCAACCTGGAATTAAGGAGAAACTTCCTGACAGTGAGGACAATCAACCAGTGGAACAACTTACCACCAGAAATTGTGGGTGCTCCATCACTGGAGATTTTTAAGAAGAGACTAGACAATCACCTGTCTGAGACGTTATAGGTTCTCTTGCTTGAGCAGGGGGCTGGACTAGAAGACCTCCAAGGTCTATTCTATTCTATTCTATTCTATTCTGTTCTGTTCTGTTCTGTTCTGTTCTGTTCTGTTCTATTCTATTCTATTCTATTCTATTCTATTCTATTCTATTCTATTCTATTCTATTCTATTCTATAAATGCTGTTAAGAGACTGGCTAATTGCCTAATGCAAAGCATGGCCCATAATTTTAAGATAATCTCCATATACAAGTTTTGATCTTACACAGACTTATTTGCAAATTGGCTGGAGTAGATAAATAGAGACTGGCTAGGCAGGGGCCACAATGATTAGAAAATAAACAGGTGAGACAAAGACAAACTTCTGGCCTGGTGGGTGGTACTCATCACTTTTTTACTGTGTTTTTACTTGCTGCAGTACCCTTAAAACTATTGAGAGTCAGAAACCCTTGCCAATTTACTGCAGCTCATCTGGAGGTCTACTTAAAGATACTGATCTACTTCTGCCCACTTTAAAGCATATGAGACAAGAGCTCCAGAGATGATTATCAACAAGTCTCAGAGCTTGTATGCATAAATCAATTGCTTTTTCATTTCACTTTGCTTTCTCCTGAGTATTTAAAACTATGTTTCAAATGGAGCCTCTGTTCCCTTTGTGAATATGCTATGGAGGTTTTAATTAAGTCAGAAGTTATGATAGTGAAAACATATCATATATGTTATATATGTAATATATATGTAATATAATAATTGTGCAATCACTATGGGAAAAAGCATTTGTTCAATATTTCTAGCTACTACCACGTTAGTTTCTTTGAAAACACCTTCCTTATGCATCATGCATGATGACCACAAAATGGAGTTTTAAATGGAGATACAAATAATTTGGGAGTTATGAACAAGTAAAAAAAACCTGCTATGTCAGATGCAATTGCTTCAGTATTAACTTTCAGAGAACCAATTTTATGCTAAGTCCTTAATGGTTAACATTTTCAGATTGGATATGCATGAGACACTGACATACTGAAAACATATCTGTATAGAAGAGGATACTGGAATATTAGAGTCATTTTGAGTGGAATAACAGAATTAATTAACATTTTTGTGTACCACATTTTAATCTCTAAGAGTACAGCTCGGAAATATACCAATGCAAAATGCATCCTGAAATATTTGATATAATTTTTTAAAAGCAAGGTGTGTGTGTGTGTGTGTGTGTGTGTGTGTTAGTATGCTCTGCACAGTATGTGCTAAGACATAGAACAATCTCTGCTACACTTTTTTTTCAAGTAAAATCAATTGTTTTCCTATCAAAGAACCAAAACTGTAAAATTAGTTATGCTACATACTTATTTAATTTTCTAATCTTATCTGGTCACAGGACAGGCCTGTCGCAAATTTATATACGCTGCTTCAATTTTACAGAAATATGATAAAAGAGTATTCATTCTAAATATGGTAGAGTCTATTTTGAGGCTTCATGGTTCAAATGATATGACTAATTTTAATAGCTGAACTGCTCTATCTAGATTTAAAGTCTTTTAAATAGTAAAATAGTAAATAGTAAGATTCTCCACTTCCATCAACTAAGACAGGGCTATTCAAATGTCTAGAAATGGCAGAGATGAGTAAGCTATTAGAGATGCTATGTAAGTGAAAGCTATCAACAAAAACAGAGTTGTTGATAACGGACTAGTTTTTACAGATGAAATGTAGAAATCAACTTGTGTAAAAAGTATATCTTCAAAAAGATATTTTGAATGGGAAATGGATAGCATTCACATGCAATAACCAAATTACACGTTCAAATACAGTAATTTTTTTTGCTTGAACGCCAGTGAATTTCATGCACCAATCAATTATATCCACTTATTTCAACTCCCTCGTGCTTTCCCTCCACCAAATGGGCGAATTTATGTATCCATCGCATAATCACAATCATGTATCTCCACGACACATAAAAACTTTTGGACATAAAATCTTAACACTAGTGGGCAGGCCCTTTTTCTCTATATATTCTGAACCGTGGATATGAAGGAGAAAGCTGGTTATAAGGAACAAGAATTTGAGAAAAAGAATTCTATTTAATGGTTTTGAGATCAAGTGTTGATTGGCTAGCTATCTGTAAAGATTCCCAGAAGCAGAGATATATTGTGGAATGGAGGAGATGGATTGAATATATTCAGAATAAATATGGGACTAAAAAGTTTCATTTAGCATTTGAATAAGTAGTGGATTTTTATGATGTATGATTAGTTATTTGTTACTTTATTAATATTATGACTATAGAGAGTTAAAGTCTGATAGAACTTAATGTTTTATTTTTGTTGTTAGCATATTTTAGTTTATGTTTGTATTATTATACCCTGTATTTAGCTCTGGGAAGTCGGGGAAGGGGGAGGGGAGGGGAGGGGAGGGGAGAGGGGAGGGGGGAGTTCATTGTATTTAAAAATTGTAAAACTTTTCAATAAAAAAAAATAAAGATTCCCAGAAGAAGTCCAATAAAATCTAGGCCAAAAAAGGAAGGGCAATGATAGGTAATAGAAAGGGAAATCTGCAAACAGCAAAATGTTAATGCATCCAAATTCCTAAATCAATACCTTACATCACATCAACTTCACCATTTTTACTTGAAAATATCAGTCATAAATATTAATGAAACATTTATGTGGCATGACAATGACTACATTCACAAAACATGCTTAATTTTATTTTTAATCCACTTTCTGGGTTTGCAAAATATGTTGAACCAGGCTGAGTTCATACAACACACTATGGCACAAAAAAAGAAAACCTAAGATAAAACTAACCAAGCCTGTCAGGTTGGTTTTAAACTTGTGCAAATGTAACATTAAGTCTTATGGAATCGGAACAATCCAATATATAGCAACCTCTTGTCTTCTTGTAGTTTATCTTGCAAATATTGTACCTGCTTTTTTAAGGTTTGGAGGATAGTAACTTAAAGTCTTTTTTTCCCCATATTCCAGATTAGAACTCTACAAAATGTCCTAGAGTCTAGACCTAGAATGATTGTGTATGTCTGGCAGTTCCTTTAAAAATAAAAACAAGCTTGTTTTCTCTGAGGGGACTGCTTATACAGTAACACAATTCAGTTATAAAGACATGTATAATAGAACTCTTGGTTGAATATCTTCTAGCCGAAATAGAAGAACAAACAAAACTACTAACAAGAGAAATAACTGCTGGTTAATCTCAAAGATCACTAGCTGGCAAACAAGAAGATGTAGCAAGGTAGGTTATTCTCACTGTATAATAACAATTTCAACTATCAGTAATAAAAAATTATCACTGGGTTGCATGCAAAACTTGATGAAATACTCCATGAGCATTTTTCCTCCCTCTTGTATAACATACATGATTTATAATGACATTACTGGTTTCATATCCTCACATGAACAGAGACAGTGTCTCATTATCTCGTCTGGCAACCTGACACCTTTCAGATGTTTAAGATTCTTGCTATCAAGGTTGATTAAAGAGGGAGCTTAAAACATCTGGAGAATACTGTGGAACTTCAAAATACTACTATATATTAAGCAGAAACAAGCCTTGGTTCAGGTACAGTTTGCCCCACCACTCTTCTTTCATTTCTTGTTTGAATGCATCTAAACTTGATATTTAAATACGATTGTTGCTATTTGATATGCATTTTTTATATATCATTATATATTTCTGCTGTTCAAACTGAAAAAGATATTTGAAATTCTTTGTCTTATGAACCATTCTAGTATTGTTACAAAGGTTGTATGCTATCATAGTACATAAATGTTGCTGTATGGTTAAGAGTGCTGGAGGCTAACCAGATCTGGATAGAGGGGAACTCCTCTATCTCAGTCCTATGAGGACAGAGTGGTTGTGGGTGTTTAAACCACTCAGATCTGGGATATCTTATCTTTGACTTTGGATGGATAACATTTCCCTCTTCAGAAGTAGCACAGATTCAGAATGTGAGTCTTCCTGGGCTCCAGCCTCTTCTTGAAAAATAGTGTGAGCTTCAGAAATAACCCAGGAAACCCCAGAAAAATATGGTAAGGGTTTTGTTTTTGTATATCTTCAAGGGAATGTCTGTGCAATATCCAAGCTACATCATTTTTCTAATCATTTATCAGTTCTATGACGTTAATCTTATTGGAATGACCAAAATGTCACTAGTGTCTTCAAATATGCATGTTTCAGACAAAAACATACATAGCAAGGGATAGCTGAATGTGTAGCTTGGCTATGTTTACATTATTTATATCAGAAGATGTAATGTTTAGTTTTTTACCTTATGATATGGTCATTATTTGATTGATATTAGTAGGCTTTGGGGACCTGGAGTGGGAACAGACTTCTGACAAAGTGGCACTAGATGTGTGATGGTTACTATGTTGACTTGTTGTACATTGTGTCAAGCACTGGGGAAATCAGGAGATTCAGGCAGTTCAAATCAGTATAAAGATTTATTGCAAGCTTAAACTCTCTACACAAATCTGACCAACTAGCAGTCAAGGGAAATGAGCAGGAGATAAGAAAAGCATTCAAGGTAGGCTGGACTTAGATCTCTTGTGGGCATGCAGGGGCTCAGACTAATGACATGTTTGACCCCTCCCTCGGGCTCAGCCTGGTCGTCTCCTACACATTATAGTTTTACTTATACTTATTTGGAGAATATTTTTAATCCAATTGGGAGGAAATGTAAACAACTCAGAGACAGTTTCAATGAAGTGGCCAAGTAATAAATAGATAAATAATTAATTAATATAACAGATCTATCAGAGTCTAGATTTTTTGTTAATATGCTTTGCTTATGTGTTGAAACATTATGCAAATGAAGGTACACACCACTGGTTCATTCTAATTGGCACCATGCTGAATGCATTTGATCCACAGAGTTTAATTATATTCTTAATCACACCAATTTTCTTTGAAAATGTGTACTTTTTAAAGAAAATGCAAGCATTTTCGTTCTCTATTTTGTGTAGTTTTTTTTCCAATTCACTTGTCATTCAAGTTATACCCTTACATATGTTTAGCCTCAAAGAAGTTAAGATTTTTTTCTAAGCAAGAATGCACAGGAATAGGATGCCAATTTTCCAAGTTTTATGAGTCATTTTATTAGCTACTATCATATGGCTTTTCCAAACGCCTGCCATAATCTGAAATTAAAAATCAAGGATAAAGTGTATTCAATAAACTCTGATTTCTCTGACATGTGAGTATAGTATCTCGCTTTAAGCATTCCACTGCAAAATAGATCCAAGAGTTTTATTTTAGGTGCTAAGTATCAATAGTTATTCTATGTTAAAGCATTGTGGGAGACTGACAACTTAACAAATTTGGGGTCAAAGTGCTAATGATATGAGCATAAATACCATAAAGATTAGCTTATGAACTTTCCTCTCCTTTTAGGAGAATACCAGGAAACCCTGTATAATTCTTTTTGTTATACTAGGGTATACTTACATTATTAATTTCTATTATAAAAACTAACTTAAGAGCTGTAGTTGTTAAAGTATTCATGCAACCTTCTATCCCAAAGATTATCCATTATGACTAAAAATGGTTTTAAGAGGTTATTTTTTTATTTTTATTTTATTTTAATCCCATTTATATCCCGCCCTTCTCCGAAGACTCAGGGCGGCTTACAATTTAAGCACAAACCAATGTGCTTAGCAATAGGCTTCATTCTATGTATATGCCTGCTTATTAGGGCTTTCCCCCCCCCCCAAGCGGCATTATTACAAAGTCAGCTTATTGCCCCCAACAGTCTGGGTCCTCATTTTACCTACCTTGGAAGGATGGAAGGCTGAGTCAACTGAGTCAGTTATAACAAAGAAAAAGTGTTAGCATTCGAAGATAACATTAACAAAAGTTGCTTGCCTTTGGCATGTGCTATATCAAATTAGCAGTACATCACAGCAGATGTAATGATCAAGCCAGCCTGAATTATGAGTATAGCTATCAAAGATCTGATTTGACACATGGTCTATTGGCCTTCAACTCTATTTCCTTTGTCCTCACTTCACTAATTCACAACTTTGTTTCCAATATTTATGAAAATGATGAATTAGACCAGACATGTCAAACTCACAACATCACATGACGTTGCACGACGTATAGGAGCTTTTTCCCCATTGCCGACAACAGGGTGGGCGCAGTTTCTTTGTGACGTGTCCAGCCTACAGGCCGGCAGCTTGACACTCCTGTATTAGACTGTGTGCACTTTACTGCACATTGTTTTCAACAGGAGAGAAAACCCCACTGGGTAAAGCCAGCAATCTACTGCAACTCCAAGCATGTAAGTTTAATTAAAAAAAGTTTTAATGAAAAAAACAATCCCTCAAGTCAAGGAGATAGTGTATTGCATCAGAAGACTAATGATTAAATATATTAGAAAAGTAGAGAATAGATTTTAAAATAAAGGACTGAAATTCAACAGAGATAGGGAGCTCCCTAAGAGATCTCAAATGGGGAGACAATTATAAATGTCTTCAGGAAATATTACATTATTTTTAGCTTTACTATATATACTTGTAGAAAGTTGTTTCTTGTATATATTATTATCTTCAGGTGATCTTTAAGATAAGTCATTAATATCTATATTATTCCATTGCTGCACATATATCATTGAAAGAATGAATGAATGAAAAAGAAATTTGCCTAATGACAATCAGTGAGTTTCAGTAACGAGTTTTGATTTATATAGGAGTTTAGTTTAGCCAAGATGATTCATTCTTTGCTACCTGATTTATCCTACCCCATCCCAATTTTCAATAGCTGACCCTCTTTCATGGTGGGAATTTAGAACTGCAAGCATCTGGGGTCATTTTCTGAGACCATCTCACTGTCATTTATATTCAACGGCACAAAATCATCATATTAGCCCCTATATTTCTGAAGACAATAATTGAATGTGGGCATTTCTGTAGAGAGAATTGCACAATCCAGAAATAAGGAGGGAACACAGATTTAAGAGAAATCTTAAGTTTGTAGATTTGGGGATGGGGGAAAAGTCCTGAGACAGAAAAGCCTTAAAACAATGAGAATAAGCATGCTCAATAGCCATGGAATGCTGACTTGAAGGGGGCGGAGGGAATGGAAAAGTGAGTGGGAGTAGGAATGGGATGGAGCATCTTGGCGGAGAAGAGACTGATGATGACACGGAACATTAAACAGAAGCTTTCTAGTTTGCAGTATTAACTGTAGGCCCCACATGTAAATACTACTTGTGAAATATTTTGCATGCACGATTTAATGTGACAATGATGGAAATGCTATGAATTCCTATGCGCATTCTTGCCACAGTAGGATATTTAGTATTTTTCTGGGCCTAGTTTTGTGTATAAAATGTTTTTTTTTCTTTTTCTCTCCTTTCTAAATCCTGTATTAGTAAAGTATAATAAACAAGAAAATAAAATCCTTTTGTAAATGGTTAAGTGTTCTAATTGAAACAGAATTGTTAAGAATTTCCCTGAAGAGAAGTTGCAAGAGCTGAAAAGGTTACTTTCTTTTAAACAGCAATCCTGCTACCTCTTTCAATTTGAATATCCTTTTTTCTTAAAGGATCATTGATCCCTCACTTCATGCAATAGCTGCAAGAAAATAGCAGATCACCACAATATAACTGGGATTTGCTCTATTAGTTGGAATCAAGGTCCTCTGCATTCAGTGAAACTTACTTATGAATATAATGATATAGGAAGCCCTTGTAAAAATATGCATTATTAACTGTAACTGTACTGCAGAGAGAATGTATTCTGTCTGCGTTCATAAATGAAACTTGCTTTAACTTCAAAGACTAAACTGGACTATGTATTTATTCTGAGACTGCATAAAGGACAAATTAAATTGATCTTTTTCCAAATGACAGGCCAGCCTACAGGCATGATCAACTTACTTTTTAAAAATGTTCTCAAGGCAACTGTGGTCTAGATGCAATAGCTCTGTTAGCTAAAATCCTTCGCTTACTCAGCCACTTCAGGGCAACTAGAGCTTATTTTAAGTAGGCGTATCTGCTAGGCATACACAAAGAGCACATGCAATTTTGTTTTTCAAAGAGGAGGAAATAACAGCACGACTTCCATTCATGTAAGAAAGGTAGAGAACCATATTAGCAGTAGACCTCAATAAAAGCATGTCACAGGACTTTCTCTTTAGAAAAACACAAGTTCCATTCTGAATAGGACACTGAAGCTTCTGAAAAACAATGTTATTTTCAACAAGCCTGGATTCAATGATTCTGGATGATACCCTGGTGGTAAACACATAGTTGGCAAACAGAAGAGAAAATCCTTCAGAAAAAAATGCAGGGGCAGACAATCAAAATAGTTAATGGCCTGTTCTTCAGTCACTGGATTGTTACACAGCTACCAAGACTATAAATCAGGTTTCCATTCTTGTGACTTTACTTTCCAGCATGCACAAAGATGGTCCTCATAAACAGTGTATTGGACTTACCAGAAATCTGGCATGCCATTATCTGTCAAATGAAAGCTATTTTGCAAAATAATATTTTTTGCAAAATAATATATTGTGGAAGTTCAGAGTACTAACCACAAAGTATGAGCAAAACCAGAAAAACTACTGTTCCTTTCTTCTAACAAAATGTCTTGTGGCATCTAAAAGACAAAGAAATATATTACAAGAAAAATAATGAATCCACTGCAAAAAGCATCATGAAAGTTACAAAGTACACAAATACACCTTGCTGTAGTTTGTTTAGTGACAAGAAACATTATTTTTAGTGTGTGTATATATGGTTTGTGTGTATGTATATTTATTTCACATATCTACACACACACACACACACACACACACACACACAAATGGATACATAAACAGTGACCTCTGCTATGGATTTGATTTATCAAGGCTTTTGCTAAAACTTTTTAGTAAGAAAGAAAAAGTACAGACAAGGTTATCAGCCTCAGATGTATCAATGCTGTATACAACATGATGGTAAGGCAGCATGAGTTAGCTTGGCATATCTTGACCACTTTATCACAACAACAATTAAAGCCTAGTTTCTCTAAACCTGGTCTATGCAAACTAAGATCATTAGTGTAGAAACTACATTAGAAATGAACGATCTGTTGCCCATCCCATCAACTAGGAAGAACATGCTGTACTGACAAACACCTACAGATGTGTCATCTTTTTTAGATGTCATTATGCAGCCTTTATTCCTTTTGTTCCTTTTGTTGACAATACAAGCAACCTTCTGGAATGTGCTCCTGAGAAATGATTGATACAAGATAGGTAAAGTTTTGGAAGAATGCAAAAATTTCACCTTAATTTTCAAATAACCTATGTTGGCTTACTATGGGTAATAGAACTTTTATGTTGCATCCTGGAAAGTAAATTCCATTGTATTCACCAGTCTTTTCTTTCAGGTAATTATGCAGTTTTAGACTATTTTAATGCTATCTTAAATAATTAAAAAATATTCTTCAGGGATGGAGAAGAGCCTATTATTTTTAGAGGATAGGGAAGAGTACTTTTGCATAATAGAAGGAATTTTGTTTGGCATTGAAGAAACAATTGCTTAGACCTCAGGATGAACCAAAATACTTATGCCAAAGAAGAGAAAACCATATTTACAAATTAAAACATCGTCTTAGTCGCTAAAAAGACTATAATAAAAGAGCTGTTAAAGTTTTGGGAACACGTTGTGCCAACTTGGGGGGGGAGCCAGGTTTCATGTACAGTTATTCTATTAGGCATGCTTCTTTTGTCAATGGAGATGTACAATTCATGTTACTCCAGAAAACTGGAAGAGTAGGAGAAGAGTGGCAGAAGACAAGGCAGGTAGTTTTTAACACTGATGGTCCAAATCATAAGTTTGAAAAGCAGTCCCTGAAAGACATTTCTGGAGAAGCGTTATTGGCGTTTTGGCTAAAATGAAGCATGGAGTATTGTCCACCAATTCACATAAAGTAGAAAGCAACAAACAATAATGTTCAGGAAGCTCTAATCTTTCCTCCTTGAATGAAGCCCAGAAACTTTCCCCACACTTATTCAGATCTGTCATTTAGTTTATACCCTAAAATGATAGTGGAAAGTGATTTTGCCCATCATCCTGGGCCTACTGACGTAGATGGATTTTGGTATATCATGCTGAGGAGAAAGGAGGATGTCAGATACAGGTAGTCCTCGACTTACAACAGTTCATTTAGTGGCTGTTCAAAGTTACAACTGCACTGAAAAAAGTGACTTATTGTGACCGTTTTTCACACTTACAACCATTGTAGTATCCCCATGGACATATGCTCAAAATTCAGATGCTTGGCACAACTGACTCATATTTATGACGGTTGCAGTGTCCTAGGGTCATGTGATCACCTTTTGCAACTTTCTGACAAGCAAAGTCAATGGGGAAGCCAGATTCACTTAACAACTGTGTTATTAACAGCTGCAGTGATTCACTTAACAACTCTGACAAGGAAGGTCGTAATTTGGGGCAAAACATTAACATATTTCACTTAGGAACAGAAATTTTGGGCTCAGTTATGGTCATAAGTTGAGGACTACCTGTATTAGTACAAGAAACACGATCTCTGTCCTATTCTGGGCAATCCTTCCTTGCAGTTCTCTATGTCACAATTCATCAGGTTAGTGTTCTGAGACCTAGCGAAGTGCACCAGATTTCCCATCCACCATCTTGCCATTCAAAGTCCCATGGAGTTAAGACAGTACACTAAACAAAAGCTTGTTGAGAATGCCTCAAGATTCTAAGCCTGCAGCACCTTGGAGATCAGATACTGAATTTTATCTGTGCGTCATTCACATATTCTCTACAACATTCAACATATGAAACCTTTGGACATGACACATCCTCCCCTTATATTGTTCAAAAGATGTGGTGAGCATTCCAGAATTAGTAACACTTGTACAAGATTGTGGGTGCCATTTAGAAGCAGCACATATTTTACCTTTGATTACCGAACAGTTTCACAATTGTATTCTTACTGAGTTTAAATGGACCATACTTCTAAGTAGGTCCATGTTGTTTTTTGTCTTTTCAACTCTATATTCATGAACAGACTAGTGCCAGGGTGTAACTTCCTTTACAGGATAACAGTCAAAACTACAGTACCATATATTAGTTAGGTGTCTTAAGACTGGAGCCAGAATTAAAACTTTTTGAGGGCAAAAGCAGTGAGGCTTCATCTGAAATATATTTAAGCACTCAAGACACTAAAGATAAAATGCCTAAAGGAAAGGCGTTTTCCTTGTAGAAACTGCCAATTTAGTGTTGTAGGTTGTTAGGCAATAGTGCACAGCTGCTGCACCTCTGGGACGTGAGATTTCGGCTGTTCCCTCTCACGGCATTAATAAAACAAACCATGAATACTGACAGACGTTTATGCTGTTCAGACAGAATGTGTCAGAATCTTTAAAGTTAATGAATGAAGTACTTCAGTTGATTTCATAAAGGAAGAAACACAGCCCTACGGAGAGGTATTCAAGAATGTGTAAAGTTTCTACTAATTTATCCATGTGTGGATAGGGGAGGAGAGAAGAGTTATCCGAGTTCTGTTTCTACTGTATGAGTTCTGAGTATGTTATGCAGATGTAGATTCACATTCTGCTAGCTGAAAAACCATTGGAACTGTGTTTCTTCACTACAGTATATAAAAGGCCTGCCCAAATTTCTTCAGGAGTTTATTGAAGGCATTACTTGCGTAGTTTTGTTTGGCTTGCTGTTTTTTACAACTATCATTTGAATTCTGGGAACAGGAGTCCAAAGACATCTGGAGGCCATCCAGTTGGGGCAGGATGTCTTTTCAGTTCAAAACCTTTCCCTCAAATGATTCTATTGTCCATCACTGACTTTTCAGTCCTGGCCTTGAGGAGTTGCTGGTGAACGGTTCCCAAGAAATTGTCCAGTCTTGTTCACCTCATGCCATCTATTATACTACAGCAGACATGTCAAACACAAGGCCTGGGGGCCGGATCCGGCCCGCGAAATGGTTTCATGTCGCCCGCGAAGCCATCCTGGAAACAGTGAGGGAACGGCCCCCGCTGCCTTGGCCCTGGCCCAGAGACCCTCCTCCTGCCAGAGACCCTCAGATCTGTCCCACTCCTGCCCAGGCCCCCATAGGCACCCTTGATGCGAACGATGTAGAGCTGGCCACGCCCACCCAGTAGGCCATACGCAGTCTAGCCACGCCTACCCAGTAGGCCACGCCCACCCTGGCCACACCCACCCGGCCCCCTGACGGCAACCGCAATGCTGATGTGGCCCTCAATGAAATTGAGTTTGACACCCCTGTACTACAGGTTATATAATAGCTACATGGAATGGATAGATGAACATTGCAAGAAATAAAAAAAATATTTATAAATGCAAATAATAGTGCTCAATTTTATAACTATTCAAGTACCCAATCTATATCAGGATTCAAACAAGAGAAGTGGGTTTTCTTTCCAGAGGTTTCTTCCTGCCTACTTCATTAACTTCTTACTTTCCACCAATGCTCTCCTAAAATGTGTACATCAGTTTGGAGACACCACACTTAATAATGAAAATAAGAACACCCATTATGCAAGTTTTGGTTTGCCTAATTTTCACCCTTTCATTTTGTAGCTAAAAATGCACGTGAGATTACTAAAATATAGGTAAAGTGATAAATGCTAATTATGTGAAGAATTCTGTGAAGGAACAAGACTTTCAGATTATTAATCTAAACAGGGGATAACATTAATTACCATGAGCCAATTGTTGAATTGACAGTTATATTCTTCATTCCAATACTTCACATTGAAGAAACAAACCATGACAAATTTTGCCATATTTTGTCCCTATGCAAATTCATCTCTGGAAACCCATTAGACAGAAAACGGCAATTAAAACTCCTGATAACACTTACGGAAAATGAAAAATCTCTCCAATATAAAAGAAACGTTACAAGGATATTTGTTTTTCTAAACAGCCTTTCCCTTCACATGCATGGGCAAACTTACAAGGAAGGCCTTAGAAAGCGTCGGCAGGCCATTGGGGGAAGGAAAACAATACCAGCCAATTTTCCAAGATCAGAAATAGATTCATTTCATGGTGCCTCACACAGCCTGGTGTTTTGTTTTTTTAAAATACTTCTCCCTCCCTGTTGAAATACACTGTATCTAATGCATTAGATTAAAGGGTAGTTTTTGTATAGATGTAAGCAATCAAAATATCTAAGTTACTGTAGGTAGTCTACGGTTAACAACAGTAATTGTTAACTTAAGAGACACCCAAACTGCTAGATGAGGAGCAAATAAATTTGATAAAGTAAAAATAAATTGTGACCAGAATTTCCATTGCTAACTGAGGCGGTCAAAAAGAGCCATATCATGTGACTGCATCGCTTAGCAACAGCAATCCTGGCAATCCCTGTTGCTGTCATTAAGTGAAGATTGCAGGTGGTTAAGAAAGTCCCAAGCAGCTCATAAGGAGGCTGGCAGGTAGGCAAAGTGCAGTGTGATGGATAGTGGGCAGGAGACGGTACATGAGTGGCCTGTGAGGTAGGGCCTGGGTGTGGCTAGGCCAGGGATGGCCGCTTCCAGGCAGAAGTTGTAAGCAACTTACTAGAGTGACTCGCGACCTTCCCTGTTGGTTTCCCTATCCACTTTGCTTGTGAGAAGCCAGCCAGGAAGATCACAAATGTTGATCAAATGACCGCGAGATGCTGTGAGTGTCATAAAGGCAAGGTGGTTGTCAAGCACCCAGATGACAATCATCTGACTGCAAGAATGCTGGAATGACAGGAACTTCAAGGGCCAGTCCTAAATATCACTTTTTCAGCGTCATTGCCACTTCAAATGGATGCTGAATGAGTGGTTACCAGCAAGGACTCCCCGTATTTCCTTACGCTTGCTTCCTTACGTTTACATAATGGTGTTTATTTCATTATGTTTACATAATGGTGAGGGTTTTGGAGGTTAACTACTACAAAGAGTGGGCAAAGGGTTGCTTAACCTAAAGAGGAGAAAGTTAAAGGTAGACATGACAGCAGACTTGATACATGAAAGGATGTTAGAGGGAAGAGATAAGGAATTATTTCCCATAGTAAGGTAAAGGTAAAGGTAAAGGTAAAGGTAAAGGTTCCCCCACACATGCTTGCTAGTCGTTTCCAACTCTAGGGGCCGGTGCTCATCTCCGTTTCAAAGCCGAAGAGCCAGCGCTTGTCCGAGGATGTCTCCGTGGTCATGTGGCCGGCATGACTAGACACCAAAGGCGTACGGAACACTGTTACCTTCCCACCGTAGTGGTCCCTATTTTTCTACTTGCATTTTTACGTGCTTTCGAACTGCTAGGTTGGCAGAAGCTGGGACGAGTAACAGGCGCTCACTCTGTTATGCGGCACTCAGGATTCGACCCGCCAAACTGCCGACCATCTGATCGACAAGCTCAGCAGAGGATAAAACAAGTCCCAAAGGGTGGAGGTTTCATGGAGAGGGACCCAAACTTGAACTAAGGAGGACTTTCCTGACTACGTGAGGTATTGAACAGTGGAACAGTCAGCCTTCTAGAGTTGTGGGTGCTCTATCACTGGAGACTTTCAAGGAAAGATTGGACAACCATTCCTGTATTTGGCAGGCGGGTGGATTAGATGATGTCCAAGGTCTCTTCTAATTGTACGGTTCCACATCATGCTTACAGAACCTTTTAACATCTTTCTTCTTCTCTAAAGGCACTTCCACATTAAGCATGATCATCAATTGCAAAGCAAACTGCAAAGCACATATAAAGCATTTCTGTTTAAATCATTAAAACAGCCACAACTTTTGCAAAATATATGCAGCTGCTTGAAAAAAGTGTCTCTGAATTTATTTTCATGTTTGTTTACTCTTTCAGCTAAGCATGTGGAGACCACTTGGAGCAGCCTCTTAAGCAGGCATGAAAAAGTTGGAAACATTGTGACTGCTTTAATAATTGCAAAGAACTTCACACATATACTTGTGTACTGTTTCAAATGCTTTACAGAGCCATGTTGCTTACTGATACCGTGCAACAATTCCAACTCAAAATGAAGAAAGGTAGCTCAGAAGAAACATTGTGTGCTTTCGGCATCTGTCTGCTACTCCTTAAACCAAATGCATCTTTTTCCTGGATTATGCTTCAACTGCAGAAGAAAAGTGTACAATCTTAGGAAAAGATGCAGCTGCTTCAAGGAGTTGCAGGCAGGTGCTACGTGCCCCTTATATGCCACAGCATCATTTTGTGTTTAGAACCAAAACACTAACAGCCCTATTTTATTTCCCCACAATTTGGAAAGCCAAGCTGATCTACCTCCAGCTGAGAAATTGAAAAGGGTTGCCTTGTTTCTGACATGAACGTCTGGGCTTATGTGGAAGATTAAAAGTTACTGAAGTGGCTGCTCTAACAAAAGTGCTCTACAAAGACCAGGCACTGCTTTGCGGAGAAGCTTCACAACAGATATTTCAATCAAGTCTTCGATCAAACTTAAATCCGGCTTTGAGGCTTTGCACAACTTTGAAAACTGAAGTGAGTCTTCCTAGATGCGATGTGGTTTAGTCCTAAGAAACAGGTGTAAAATTTCAGCCTCTTTAAAAATAATTAAAATAAGCAGTCATCATGCAAATAATACAACGGGATCATTCATCCCGCTTTCTTTTTTCCTTAACTAATACAAAGCCATTTATGGAAGCAGGGTTGCTGGATCCCCCCCCCCCAAGATCAGTAGGATAAATTGCTATTTACACAGTTATATATGCATATTCAAAGATGTATCCAACAGGACTCAATCAGATACATTCCCAGGCAAGGGGACGATAGGCTCCTTAATACAAATTAAACAACAAGCAAAATCAGACCTCTGTCACTTCCTTTACAGTTTTGCAGAACTTCCAAAAAAAGAAAGAAGAAAAGAACAAGCATTCTTTTAACATCCTCTCCCTGACCCCATTGGCCATTGGCCTATAATACAGAAACAAATATCAGGAAACATCAGGAAAAATAAGTAGGTTGTTGCCTTCTGCTGCATGTATCTCAATTCTTTCAGAGTTACACCAGCTCATAAATCTCTTTTCTTCTGCTCACTGCTCATGCAAATAATAAACTGTTGTGGTCCACACTGCAAATGGGAGACAACTAGTTATTTTATTATTTTTACCACTATGATGTACTTTACCTTTATACTGTATAGCTGAGAAAACATCATGCTATCAGTAACAGGTGGATTAAATCCTGCACTGATAAAGTGTACATCACATGAGCACAACCTGAAGAAGCCCTCTGGAGGATGGAAAATAAAAATAAAAATCAAGGCATTTGGGGAGGAACAGCATGAACTGCTCAAATAAAAATTCTGGAATTTCAGCTATTTATGGTTCAAGGGCAAAATTTTGTTTTGGGACCCAAGATGGGAATCCTGGGAAAATTTTAACAGTTAATAGCTAGGTGAAATCCATCTATCCATCCAACTCAGTTTTTAAAATATGGGTGAAAAAAGGAAAAAAGCAAGGTACCTATCATTACAAGATTCTTAAATAATGAAGCTTACAAATTACACAACCTAACACATCGCAGGGAGACCTGTGTTTAAAATAAAATTTAAATAAAATAGCCAAAGGACCAACTTGTTAACTATGAAGAAAGAATATGTCGTATGCAGCTGGTTTGAATATTAGCAAAATATTGTATTACACTGTATAGATACAGTTATATACAGATGCCCACATACAGAGACCTCTGCACTTGATAGGACTTTCATCAGATATAGTAAGGACTTCAATAAATTATTCTTGGCCTCACAGAAATGAAGCCAAAAATAATACAACCATGTTAAATAAAGGATATGAAAATTGCCACGATTCCCCATCTGATGCTCTCAAATGTACAGGCTTACAAATTGCCCTACAATTTGGGGTTAACACATTAATTACATTAATACATTAATAGTTCTCTCTGTCTTTCAGTCTCAGCCATTTCTTTTGTTTATCCAGAGGGAAGAAATAGCAGTGACTGCATTAATGTATTTGGAATGAAGTATTTAAAAAAATTCTACAGTTTTTAGTGGTTGATCAGTTATTGATGATGATGATAACTTTATTGTCACTTTGAATGTACACCAATCGGCATACATCAAAATGAAATTTCGTTGCATACAGCTCTCAAAGGGTCACCACCTCCAATATATACTCCTTGTTCGTGGCCCGCTCAAATTTCACATTGTCCATTTTAGTCTCTAGGGAGTGAACGATGGCAAACAGGACAGATGGAAATGGGGCTCCATGTGGATTAGCCCTCAAGTTAGCTTGTATTCTGACAACCTCGCCTTCTTTCCTTTTTCTGATCCTGACTCTTCCACCTTTTTCTTAAAGAGGCCTTGCTTCTTTTCACCCCTGGAGCATGCTGCCACCGCCACCAACTCCTCCAAAAGCCTCTCTCTCTTCCTCTGGGCCTGCCGACAGCCTCATCCAGTTCCTTCGCTCCATAAGCTCCAGGTCCTCTCCTCCTCTGCCTCCTCTGGAAACAGCCCTGATTTGCAATAGAATCCATCACTGGGCCAGCAGTCAGATCTTGCTGCTGGTAGAACAAATTCGAACAGTGCCAACGACTTTTAAGATCTCACCAACAGTTCCAAAACAACTAGAAACTCGCAGCTTCCAAAGCAGAATTTGTTCATTACAATCATTCAGTCCATTAAGACTTTCTTTCCCTTAGGATGAGAAAAAAGAAACCAGAAAGGAAAAGGACATTTCCAAGGTCTTAGCACAGTGTGTTTCCCTGCCTGGAATGGAGACTACAAAATGTAGATTCTCCAGTATAAACTGATGTACATTATGCATGGGTCTATAAATCATGCCAAGTCACAGGTTGGAATTATAATTTGCACAGCTTGCAAAATCATAAATCTTAGGAACAATTTCAGTAGCTAGGTTCAAGCCAAAAGCACAATTTGTGAATAGTAGAAGTGTCCATTTTTTAATCAGGATTCTGAAGTCAAAATCCTGGCACTGAGAAGGTCCATTCTTGCCTCTCTTTGCCCTAAAGGAGAAATTCCTGGGATTGGAGGAAAAGATAACATTCGAAAAACTTTAGAACCACTTTTGAGTTATAGACTTGGATTTTAGAATGTTCCTAAGTGGTCAGTGCATTTTGAAGCAAATTTCTGCTGACAGGACAGAAGTAGGTCTATGTGACCCATTTTGATTGGTTACGACTTTCAATTTTTATTGCAACGATTTTGAAAGATCTAAATGTCTTTGACTTACAAATACTGAGAATGACACATAATATGATAGAGTACAAACTGCACCTATTTTACTGCAAGATCGTCGTAGGAGTTTTTATTTGGGCACATCTTGGCCTATAATCCTCACCCCACTTTCTTCCATTAGTCATATCAAAATCAAAAGATGTTCTTGGTGGAAAGTAATTTGAGGAGTTAAGTAATCAGCCATTTCATTTTGAAAATTATGGCCAGTAATCTTTACTGCTCCAGAACCTCCTAAAACTGTCCTCAAAGATCAGCAGTTCTGACAAGCATTTACAATGACAGATGATATCGAAACAGAAGATATGTGGGAGAATTTGGCAATGTGGCAAAAGGCACAGGAAAATGTAAGGAACACAATATACTTCAGAGGCTCAGAAATGTTCTAGTAGCATTTACGTCAGTCTCCAAATGCTGTGAATATTCTCAACAACAAATCTTGGATCAAGGAATGTACAGCTTATAGCGAGTATACAAAAGACTTAAAATGTGAGAGCTAAACAGCACTCCAGCAGAATCAAGCTGCATTTTACTGACTACATTTGGAAGTCAGCACAGCAATGGTTTTAGGTTACTGATCACCAGAAGAGTTTAAAGAAGGGAAGATTTATATACACAGCTTCTAGAAAATGGAGATGTCTTCTTCATCATTTATGCCATGAAAAGAACATAGTTTTCACATAAAGGAAGTCTTACATTCAATACTTGGTATTTCCAGTTAACAGGATCTCAGATTACAAGTAGTTCAAAATTTGCGTGGTTGAAATCCTTGGGGAGCCACTTCTTAAAGCAAATGATACTGGACTAGACTGGTCAATTGTCTGCCTCAAGATAAAGACCATAGATTAAATTCGTTTCACTTAAAAGTTTTGCAGAAATCAGTCCCCTGAAATATATGATGAAGAGCTATCAAAGTTATTATTGCAC
Organism: Vipera ursinii; assembly: GCF_947247035.1. Taxonomy (NCBI): domain Eukaryota; kingdom Metazoa; phylum Chordata; class Lepidosauria; order Squamata; family Viperidae; genus Vipera; species Vipera ursinii. The sequence goes on along the minus strand of NC_139513.1, from coordinate 96,763,152 downwards.
TCTGTGTGTGTTTAAATAACTATGTGAAGTACAAATGGAGTGCACTACTTTAGAAACAAGAGACAGATGAAAAACTGCTATTTTTCTTTAATCCATATAAATAGGTGCAAATTGAATAAATAATAATAAATCTCTATTTGAAAATGTAAGCAGTTCTATGATAGGCGAAACAGTAATTTCTAAAAACATGGGAGGAACTTTTTGAGACATGCTTTGTTTGAAGGACCTAAAATTGGATTTATAATGAGATATATTTTTTCAAGTGAAAAATTATACACAGCATTCCTTATTGGCCTGGAATGTTAACATACAAAATCTACATCTAAACACAGCCAAATTCTTCTATCAATAGCTTCTATTTTCAGGGTGATTACAAAAAGTGATTTTTGTACATGACTGTATGCTTTACAAATGAAATGATTTTCATCTACTAATGTCAAACTCGCGATGTCATGTGAAGTCATGCGTCGTATTGGAGCTTTTTCTCCATTGCTGGCAATGGTGTGGGTGCGGTTTCCTGATGACATGTCCAGCCAGCGGGCTGGCAGTTTGACACCCCTGTACTAAACTATTAATTACTTGGATAAACAAAATGAACAACAACAAAGAATATGCACTTTAGTTCCAAAGCATCTCTGTCTACAGCTTGGTTGCTTCCCTTGTTCCTCACGCCAAAGTAAACTTTACATCAGAAACTGTAAATTCTTTTTGTTTGTGAGGCAATGAGTAGGAGATTAAATAGATAAGTCTGTAGAGATTCAAGAACCACTTCTCCAAAGCCAAAATAAAACAATTCAGAAATGCATTGACTGAGTTCTGATGAATAATCAATAGGAAACATAATTAAAAACAATTATTACATAGACTTTAATATTATGGAACAACATGAAAGAAATATTTCAGAAGTATCACACATCTCTGCCCATCAGCAAAAATAAAAAAAATTAACTTCCCAGGAGTACCTACCTACAGGAAGATTTAAAATAACTTCACCTTGTTTATGCCAACTATTGAGTTCTTGCTACATTATTTTACTAGACCTACAACTCTGGGACCAACTTCTGGCATGAGAAAAATATCATTTAAAAAGATCAAGGTAGCTGTCTAATTATTCCTCGTAGGTTGAAAAAATTGATTAGATGAAAGTGGGATGTAAATCACAGTAACTCTTTGAAAAAGTTACCATCACATTTAACCAAAGTACAAGAAAAAGAAAATTAAAATTTGATTATCTCTTTGAACCATTTTTAAAACACTGGGTAATTTTTCATTAATCTCTGACTCATTTCACGCAGTAAGCACTTGACAGGCACTCAGAGACAAAAGTATCAAAGCAATTTTACTTTCTAAAACAGAAAGCCCAGAGTGATGTGAGTGTGTGTCTGGACATAGTGTGATGATTTTCAGCATTTCCATTTTTTAAAATGTTTTATTTTTATGGCTACTCAATATATTGGCTCACAATATCATATTAATTTTACGACAATTCTATTGTAATCTACTAAGTGCTACAGAAACTAGTTTCTAAGGAATAATGTTACTTTTATGTAAATAATGAAAATGCAGAAATGACTATTTCTATTTATAGAATTTGTTGTAGCATTATTCTGTTGCTAGTCTTCCGGGCAGAACAAATAGAAATTAACAAGGACTTTTTAAGCAGATACAAGAGCCTTCTCAAATGGATAAAGTTGGCAACAATAAATCAGATGGTGATGAGTGAGGCCACCTTCTTGCATAACCCCCTCTGACAAAGTTTATAAGGCTACAATCAGATGAAAGTTATTTGGAAGACTCTTCAATTCACAGAAATAACACTAAAAACCCGCCCATTGAACTTCATGTCACCTGCTCTTCCAATAAACTTTGACTTGATATTAGAAGGAGAAATAAGTCACTTGGGAAATTAAACTGCAACAACAGCTGCAAAAACAAAATAACATTTTATTCTTCCTAATTGGAAAAGAATCTTAATCATTACATGAGCTTGAACCAAGTGAGAACTGGAAAACACCACCAGTTTCAAAGAAGTGCTCAGTCACACTTAACAAGATACACTCATGGAATTCAGCAGAACCCAAATCACGATCAAAATGAAATATAAGTGTCTCCAAAAAAGCCGTATATGTTGGATTCCTACAGGCTTCTACTCTCTATTCTTTTGAGAGACAGAGTCTGGAATACAGGGATGAAGCTTGGTGGCCTGTTTCCATTTTGGGTCGAGTTTCAGTTTAGAAGATATAGAACTTCATTTGTTACAGATGTCTAAGTTTACCGTAATTAAAATTTAAACTCTACCAATAAATACGTATTAGCATTTACTTTCTCATACCTGCATCATACTACTTACTGTTGATGCTTGTTTCCAACTATTTTAGATTAGTTTACTCCACTTGGCTATACCATGTAGTTTTATATTTAAATTATATTAAACTGAAACAGATGATGTATATACCAAACCAGTTTGTGAAACTTTTTTATACCCTGCACAAGATCTAAATAAGGATTTCTACTGCAACTATACCTGTACCAAAACAGAATGACTTTCATGTTGTTACACCCTGCTTCCTGGAAAGTGTGCAACTCAAGTTCAGCCAACGAAAGAAAAGTTCTTGACATGATCAGATCAGTTTTAGGTATCATAAAAAAAAGCCAGATACAAATTGTGGAAGTTCAGAGAACACACAGGCAAAAACTTATCACAAAGGAATACGGAAAAACATATGCTGATTTACATTAAATAAGGCTCCTTACTCCCAAATGAGTAGAAATGTGAAAATAATAAGTTATATTATTCTGAAGGATTGCTTTTATTCAATGTTTCCTTTATCCAACTTTCTAAGAATTCCAATGCTGACAGACAGGCATCTTTTGGGGTGAAGAGGGAATATCAAAGAGGCAGATTCCTATTATAGTAAATTGAATTGTTGTAAGGGAAATCTCAGCAGCCGTTAAAAAAAGAATGGGGGAAAAGCTTTTCAGATAACATTCTTCTTCTATCCAGCCTGGGGCACGTAGTTCCTCTGAAACCATTATGGAGACCAAACTTGTCTTGTGTATTTTTTGAATAAAAGCAGCATATCCTAACAGGGTTGTCCAACTACTTGCTCACAGGCCGTTTCATCATACTGAAGCCACGCCCACCCCATTGCCAGCAATGCAAAAAGAGTTGAGATACGTCGCGACATGTCACATGACGTGTCGAGTTTGACACCTGTGTCCTAACAGCTCAAAAGAGGCCATGACTTTTAGTACCAAGTAGCCCAATAAGGGACACGGTGGCTCAGTGGGTTAGGACACTGAGCTTGTCGATCAGAAGGTCGGCAGTTTGGCGGGTTGAATCCCGAGTGCCGCGTAACAGAGTGAGCGCCTGTTACTCGTCCCAGCTTCTGCCAGCCTAGCAGTTCAAAAGCGTGTAAAAATGCAAGTAGAAAAATAGGGACCACTCCGGTGGGAAGGTAACAGTGTTCCGTGCGCCTTTGACATCTAGTCATGCCAGCCACATGACCACGGAGACGCCCTCGGACAAGCGCTGGCTCTTCGGCTTTGAAACGGAGATGAGCACTGGCCCCTAGAGTTGGAAACGACTAGCACGCATGTGCGGGGGACCCTTTACCTTTACTTTAATCAGATTACGCAGGACTCCCTTTCGGCCCAGCCCTTTTCCTAAAGACACATTAAGCTTCTCCACAGAAACCCTGGGAAGAGATTCACTGAAATGCTTGGTACAGAACATAGCAGCAGCCTGCTTGAGCATCTTGCTCCTCACCTCTGCCTTGGAGGACAGGAAAGCAACAAGGCACACAAAACATAGGGAACAAACAGAAAGTTATTTTCACAAAGCCGCTTCTGGAAAGCAGTTTCCTAAACAGAGAGTAGAATTTCAAGTAGGGAAAACAAGACATGCAGCTGCAGCAGGGTTAAACTAATATTAAGGTAAAGCAGAAACGCAAGCTAAGTTGCAAAGTTGGATAATAAGAAATTTGATTACAAAATTCTTGTATCTCACCATAGACAAGAAGTCTAGTCTGAACCAGACTTAACCCTAAACTACTTTGGACATTATTTTCAGATTTGGATTTGCATGTATAAGGAGCCACTTTATAGACATCCACTAGAGTTGGAAACGACTAGCATGCATGTGCGGGGGAACCTTTACCTTTTCCTTTAGCCCAATAATCTCATGTTATAAAAGGTGAAATCTGTGAGAAGTGAAAATGTTCCATTAATAGTTTCTCACTCTTCTTATCCTTCTGTGAAACAGCTGCTTTTCTTCTTCTCTCTTGCCACTGGCTAGCTCCCAACCCTGTTGTTTCTTTTATTTAGAAACAGTTAAATTTATTTTGCCTTAAAGACAAAAATACTTACATTTGATTAGAATAAGATTTGCGGGAAAAAAATTTTAGAAGATGAACAGGGCTTTTATGAAATCTTGCACAGGAACCATCAACTGTAAATCACCCATGGATGCTTACTTTCTCCAAACAAGACCATAAAACTTTAACACTGAAACAAAAGAATGTGAATGAACAATCCAAAAGTCTTAATTATTTTGAAAGGTGCCAAAAATCATGTGTCAAAACAGGATATCCAGTCCTTTGTGGGAAGTCAGCCCCCCAGAGAAGGAAATATTAAAAGGGCAGAAAAATATATTTCCTCAAAGGATCTTAAAGAGGCAGAAAAGCATGCCCAGTTTTTTCTTAATATCCCCAAGTCTCCCTCCCCCAAACAGAAACCAGCTCTGTAGAAATGCAGATGTAAATAATCCAGGAAGGTTGGAGGCCCCCAGCTAGAAGATTAAGAAGACAAAGACACCTAAACTCTACATAATCCACCCAAACTCTAAGACAGGACATAATAGGATTAACCCACAGATGCCAAACGGACACAGGTCAAAATACACGACACAGGAAATACAAAGTCTCAAACAGGAACAGGAAACAACCTCAAGAACCCCAGAGGGTATAAAAACCCACTCCTTACATGTGCTCTCTCTTCTTTTCTTCCAGAGCCATCTTTCTGTCTGGCTCTCCTCTTCAATAAACTGCAACCTTCTTTCTAAAGCAGTCGCCATGTTGTTTATTCCCGGCTTGGACTGAACCATGATGAAGACTTTTCCTTCAACACCTTTTTAGGTAAACATACAAATTCTCAAACTGAAGTGAAACAGCTTTAAGTAAAGTGCAGATGGTAAGCTGGCGAAGCTCATGGAAACTCAAAGACAATCCATAGACAGGGCTAAGACTTGGCGCTTGAAAAAGTAATTGTTCAGAAAGCACCATCATGTTCCCACTGTAAAGCATAGAAACCAGGCTTCACTCCAGGAGGGTGCCCTGCAGTAAAGAATGCCCACCCCATTTTTAATAGTATGTGAAACAAGCATGGTCACCCAAGGTATTTATTTTTCAGACACTAGAAGTTGATGCCGCCAATCAGCTTAGAAAGATTCTGCAGGCCAGAGCATAAACCAGTTCGAACAATTTATTTATTTATATCCCAGCTTTATTATTTTTACAAATAACATAAGGTGGCAAACATATCCAATACATCTTCTTCCTCCCATTCCCTGCTGGGCTGAGAGAGAGCGACTGGTCCAAGGTTACCTGTCTGGTTTTCATGGCAAAGGCAGGACTAGAAGTCACGATCTTCCAGTGTCTAGCCTGGTGCCTTAACCAAACTGGTTCAATGCATGCAGGCCTGGATAATCCAACATGGCCTCAGCAAAGCTGGAATCAATTTGTCACTGAATTTATTTTGGATTTATTTTCATCTTGGTTACATATAGCAGGGATGTCAGCTGTATAAAAAAGCCTTAGGAATAAATAGCAATTGCTTCGCTTGTGTGGAGGAAGAAGAATACAATGTTATCAGGCCTTTTCTCTCATTGATGACAGATGCTAGGTTCTTACACCATGACTAAGTGGATGCATTAGAGAAATAAAGCAATTCATTTATAACATAGTCAAATACTGTACCCAGGAGACATTTCAGTTTCAAGTGTTTCTCCATAAAGGCTGCCAACTATGTATCCTGCCTCTTCCCCCTCTGCTCCACTTCCATTTTACAGGTTTATCCGAAGAAAACCAAACGTTGCTGTCGCTATTAGTCTGCAATATTCTTCCTGGAATTGACAAAATCTAAGATCTAGGTACAGTTCAGCAGTATTCTATGGTTCTCAGCTTGGACAAACTATTCAGAAGTTTCACATGCCTACCACTGGTTATCCAAAATTATTCACAGCCTCCTAACCTTCTCTCCATTCCTGGGATTTTTGAAGAATCCAGTATAAGGCTTTTCATAAAGGTGTTTTATTACCGGCCTCTCAGTTTGAGAGGTTGTCCAACTCAAAGCTTCAACTATTTTCTCTAGTGTTATCCTGGACAAGCTGGCACATTTTTCAGCACCTCTGGAAATCCATCGTTTAGGTTCTCTAAAGATAAACTGAATAAAGCCAGATGCAGTGAAAACATAAAATCTCACTGAACTCCAGAGATGAACAAATCTTCATTATCCATAAACACTAAAGTGAAAATGAATGTGGGGCCCTTGGTGCTCCCGGAGCTTGGTGGTTTTTTGCAGACATTTCATTACCAAACTAGGTAACATCATCAAGTAGCACTAATGATGTTACCTAGTTTGGCAATGAAAAGTTTGCAAGAAAACCACCAAGCCCAGAGAGCACTAAGGACTCCACAATTCAACCCTGAGCTTCTGTCAGAAAATAAATGTGGCACTTTCTGAGATGACATAGAACTTTTTTTTTCCATTAAAAAAGGAAAAAAGTAAGGTCAGTCCAACTTGTCAGTAAGGAGAAAAAAACCTAGAAGAGCAAAGCTGAAGATAGATGCCATCAAGAATGAAACTTGCAAAATGGGAGAGTAGAGAAAGGTTTCAAATCTGTATTCCTTCCATATGTGTGGACCTACCCAGAATGGTCATTTAGAGAGGGAAGCTGGTTGGAAAGGATAACTTAACATGGAGTGTTTTTAAACTGTATCTTTCCAGCCTGACCATCTGTTAGATCCGGGTCCAATATTTTGTTCAACAAAAGAAACCTCCTGGAACTGTGCAAGGTATGAATGTTTATTTTAAATGCTTCTCAAACCACAAAACAGAGTTTTGCAATAATTTCAAAAAAAGGATGCCAGCATTGAAAGGATTTTCAATAAATAAAAAGAAAGAAAAACCTTTAACAGTGAAATCCTTTGGTGATGTCCTAAGAGACATTATGCACTTGGCCAAATATGGTGATTATGAATACTAATTATTGAAATATTCATTGTAATGTTAGGAATATTTCTGTCTTTCCTATGTTTCTCATTAACACACACACCTTGATGGATATACTACTACCTGACAGCAAGGCGCAGTAGGTAGTGTTGAGAGAGAATGTTCACACAGAAAAAGGGGTCAATTAAAGTCTTCCAGTCAATTTCATGAAAACATCCATGCAGTTTTCTTAGTACAATATGAAAGTGATTTTCAGGATGTTTATCTGAATCTCTAGACTAGCCTCAGTTTCCAATATTTTTGATGATCTCTCAAGTACTAACCATTGTATTGCTGGTTTAAAGAAGCCACTAATTAACAATAATGCAATACTTAATGTTCTGACACATTTTTTTTCCAGGCTTAAAAAGAAATCTGAAAAAAATGTGGCTACTTTAATGAATAATCATGAAATGTTGTGCATACATGGAATATGAAGTATGTTTCCAAATTATTTTTCAAATGTGCAAGACTATTTAACAAAGAGAAAGAAATGTAAAATTAATACTAAAGGAGTACCGGTACCTAGTGAAACAGGATGTCCCCAAGAAAGGATAGCAAGTTATCAACTCATTTAGAAGAATAAAAATTTGGCTCAAACTGTCATCACTACATACCCACCAAGTATCACACAATTAAATTTGTGGGCAATTTTATATATCCAATGACATTGATGCTGCTTTTCTGCCAGTTTGTCAAGTCAGAACAAAGTCTTGTCCACTTAACAGAATGTTTTCCACTTGTTTTATTGAGAGCAGAATGAAGAAAAACAAACTTGAAATCTGTAGGCCTTAAAGGTCATCTGATAGCCACTATCCAGTAGAACAGATGGCCCAAATCACAACTTATCTCCAACAATAAAGTAATAAACAATAACATTTATTTATGGCATTTGAGCAATTCAAGACATGGGAGAATTTTTGCAGGATCTGAAAGGACCACAGCTTGTTGACATAATATATACCATGGGGTTTTCTCTCTCTCTCTTTCTCTCTCTCTCTCTTTGCCATGTGCCTCTCTTCAGATTTTAGACTTCATTCACTGATACCAAATAAAAGCAACAAGCAGATATCATTCAAGAATTGCACTAAATCTGTCAGGGATGGATGCAGAGAGTCTCTTATCCAGGTAAGTCTGCATACTGATTATTGGCTAATAGGCAATCTGAGACCCATGGATTAAAAATACAGAAGATTAGGAGAGATGCTTATTTTATTGATGAAAGCACTTTAGATGTTTATCTCTTATCTCAAAATATTCTCACTATTCCAGGATATTACAATGCTACACTTTTCTTTATTCAAATAGCTCCAAGACAGCATAAAATGCTGTTTTATTAGCCATTACAGTTTATAGCAATACCTAGTTGATATTAACTTTAGCTGATATTTAGAAGCTAAGCAGAATCGGACCTGGTAAGTCCTTGAATAAATGACCACCAAAAGAACTCAGAAATTTAAGTTAAATTGGGAAGTAAAAAAATAATAATCCCAGAAGGCAGCAATGACAAAGCACTTCTACATACTGCCAGAAACAACTTCATGGGTATAAGAGACATTTTCATTTCATCAGACATTCTCTAGCGCTTTCTCTAATATTGTTAGCATGTGAATTGCCTCCATTTTCTGTGTACCAAACTAATTAAGCAGATGTTAAAACCAATTCCTCACTTCCAAGAAGAAACATTAAGTGTTAACAGTGTAATTCTATAATTATCTCCTTCCAAGTAAATAGGATTCAGTTGGGACCTAACACCTTAAAGGACACAGAAGTGGAAAATAGAGGGTTTTTGATTACTTGGACTTTCTCTATGATGTCAGTGACAATAATGTACAGTATCCGGGTTTTCTCTGCATGCAAGTAGACTAGATGTATCAACTTTGGCTTTTCATGTCAAGTTTAAAAAATAAAATAAACTCAGCAAATACCTGTAAAACACAGATTAAGCATTTTGCTTAAATGCTAGGCTACCATTTGACTGTATCTTCTACGCTTTTGTACAAAGTTGCCTCTTTAGTCAACTACTGCAAGAGATATTTCTTTAAGTAAAAAAGAGCATCTACCAGAAGAGAGATTTATCCTTTGTTATATGATACTGAAGACTCCCAAGGATTCTAGAATTGTTGTACAGTCATTCTAAACATCCTTGGCATCTTCATATGGGAGCTGGCCCAAGAATTTAAAGATGCACAGAAGAATTTCTAACACTCTCAGCAACTGTTAGGGTAAAATACAAATACACCACATTTCATATGGAACATCAACATTACCTATACCATGGGGGGGGGGGGGGAAGGAAGGTTGCATATCTAGATAATATGGGATGCTTATGCTATCTATATACTACTACTAAAACTCTTGTGTCTGTAACCTTTGAGTAAAATGGTGTGCCATAAGGCAAAACCTTGTCACCATAGGTTCCTCAAGCGGGCTAACTTACAAAACACTGGTAGCCGTTACTCATGAGGGAATGAAATTTGGGGAAGTAGTGACTGTTCAGTGCTTCCAGGCTGCTGCTACAATCACCTGATCCTTGTTTTCAATGTTCCATGAAAGTTTCCCAGCCACTTAAGTAATCCCTTGTTTCCTCCCCTCTTGCGGGAAGGGAAGAGAACAGAAGGGGAATTTCTGACTCTCACTGCCAGCTTCCCACAAGGAAATTCAATGAGAAAGCTGACAGAAAATTGGAAATTGCTGCTGCTCGTAATGACTTTTTGCCCACCTTTGTCTCCCTGTTCAAGTAAGGCAGGCATGTCAAATACGCAGCCCACAGGCCAGATGTGGCCTGCACAGGCTACATCCACCCTGGCCCTGCAAGAGAAAAACAAATCTCAATATGTCACGAAACAGCCATGATGCGATTGGGTTTGACACACTGAAGTAAGGCAATATCTCTTAAATGATGACATGTGATCCTCATTTATAACGGTCCCTGGAATCTTCTAACAAATGAACAGGGAAACATGAGAAGCTTGCAGTCATACCACACTGGTCAGCCATGACCCAACAAGTCACAAATTGTCTAGAATCTTATAAAACTGTTTGCATGTCGATACCAAAATTGTAAGAAATATGTTAAATGCAATTCAAATACTTTTTCATTTCAAATCTTTTGTGAATTAAATGCTTTTCTTTATCTCCATTCAATTTCCAAAGGGCTAAGAATTTAATTATGCAAAATCTAGGATTTTTTTTTTATTTTGTAAACATTAACTGCCCCACCCCAATGAATTTTTTTTCAAACAAATTAAGAATTGTGCAAATCTATTTAAAAACACATGTTGCACATTTTTTCAGCATTATTAATAAATGGTATCAAAGCAGGTTAAAAACAAAAGTTAAAATTCACGGATATTTGCAAGTATAAAAGTTATTTGTTCATCTGTGCATTTATGTATTTATATGGCTGCCCAACTCAAATTGTGTGACTCTGAGTAGCATATAAAAAAACAAAAATCCTATATAATGTAAAATAATATTGTGCATTAAAACATACCAACCAATAAAATGATGAACAGATTTGAACACTTCTATAACTCAGACACTGAGGTCTCCATTCAAACTTAGCACAAAGTATTATACATAACATATATGACAGTCAAATTCAGAATGGAATGTAAATTCACTGTAACTCTTACTCTTAATAGGTTTTAGAATTACAAAAATAGCTTTGTTCAAGTCCTTATGATTATGATATAAGATATAAAATGTGGATACACAAGAAGATGTTTGCTAGATAAGAGCTTAGGGTCCTTTGAGTCAAGAACGTTTATCAATTATTAACTTTAATATTTATGCAGGTTGCTCTTTTTTAAAGCTGATTTTGTAAAGATAAGCAGCTAAGCATAGCAAAACAAGAAAAGTAGCTTTATTAACCTTTTAACCTTCTTCATATGGTGTGTGTAGGAGCTCCTTATTGTTTCCCACATTAAAGGATTGAAAAGTGGTTTTTCAGTCTTGTTCTCCCAACACCCTTCTGAAGTCAAGTAATGTGATAGATATCACATTGCTCTGGGTAGCAGTGACATATTCACATTCATAGTTATTTGCCCATTCTTATATTGCCAACGGACGTACCAAAATGCTCAATTAACTGAATTCCCTATACCTCTGAATGAGCTGGTGGGCTTGTTAATATTAAGCCTGTTTATAAAATCAGAGTTGTCCAAGGTTGCTCTTATTTCTATATATGTAAAACAATGTGGAAAATCCATATTGATGGTCCAGTTAGCAAGAACGTGTCACTTTCTATCTGTTCCTTTGTAAGACTCCTGTGCTTTCTACAATGAGCTCAGGATAACAAAGATAGATCTTATTTTACCTGTCCTGTCTTCACAACCATCCTCTGAGGTAGGTCTGGATTAAGAAATAACAACCAGTCCAAACTGCACATGTTAATGTAATGCACACAGATTGGGGGCACAGCTACATCTATAGGGCACAGTTTCAGAAATTTATTTCAGTGTTTCATGCACCTCCAAATCAGGAGTTAATTCAAAATCTAAAACTCATTTCAATTATATAACTATAAAAAAACCCTATAATTTTAAATCAAGGGACGGGAGAGGACCCCTTACAAGGACGGGCCGAGGAATTTAGTAAATATCTGGTGGACAAAATTGCTCAGATTCGGGCTGGTCTGGACTCTGACTGGGCAGTATCTGATGAGAGGAAAACGATGAGTTTGGCCGAGAACATTTGGGAAGAGTTTGATCCTGTGACTCTGGATGAAGTGGCCCGGATCATGGGGAAATTAAGTGCTGCCACGTGTTTGTTGGACCCGTGTCCCTCGTGGCTGGTCTATGCGTCTCGGGAGGTTACACGAGGCTGGATCCTAGCAGTTATCAATGCCTCACTGAGTGAAGGGTACTTCCCTGCCGCCTTGAAAGAGGCGGTAGTAAGGCCCCTCCTTAAGAAACCTGACTTGGATCCAGCTATTTTAAACAACTTTCGTCCTCTCTCCAACCTTCGCTTTCTTGCGAAGGTCGTTGAGAGCGTGGTGGCACGGCAGCTCCCTTTGGTCCTGGAAGAAACTGAGTATCTGGATCCGTACCAATCGGGTTTCAGGCCCGGGTATAGCACAGAGACGGCATTGGTCGCGCTGGTGAATGATCTCTGGCGGGCCCGAGATAGGGGTTATTCCTCTGTCCTGGTCCTATTAGATCTCTCAGCGGCTTTTGATACCATTGACCACGGTATCTTGCTGCGTCTTGAGGAGTTGGGAGTGGGAGGCACCGTTCTGCGGTGGTTCTCCTCCTATTTCTCAGGCCGTTCGCAGACGGTGTTGGCAGGGGGGCAGAGGTCAACCCCTAGGCCCCTTAGTTGTGGGGTGCCTCAGGGGTTGGTGCTCTCGCCCCTCCTGTTCAACATCTATATGAAGCCGCTGGGAGAGATCATCCGTTGCTTCGGGGTGAAGTATCAATATGCTGATGATACCCAGCTTTTCATCTCCACCCCGAACCAACCCAGTGATGCCCTCGATGTGATGTCCCGTTGCCTGGAAGCGGTACAGATTTGGATGGGAAAAAACAGGCTCCGGCTCAACCCGGCCAAGACTGAGTGGCTTTACATACTGACATCTCGTTTAGTCCAAGACGTTCCATCTTTGATTATAGGAGGAGAGATGTTACCTCCCGTTGATAGAGCACGCAATCCAGGCGTCCTCCTGGATTCACGACTCAGTTTTGAAGATCATATTGGAGTCGTGGCTAGGGGGGCATTTGCCCAGATTCGCCTGGTACACCAGTTGCGCCCGTTTCTGGACCGAGATGCCCTACGTACAGTCACCCATGCACTCGTTACCTCCCGTATAGATTACTGCAATGCTCTCTACATGGGGCTGCCCTTGAAGACCACCTGGAGGCTTCAGCTGGTGCAGAATGCGGCTGCACGGATAGTGATGGGAGCACCCCGATACTCCCATATTACACCCCTCCTGCGTGGGCTGCATTGGCTACCGGTTGCCCTCCGGGTGTGATTTAAGGTGCTGGTACTTACCTTTAAAGCCCTACATGGCTTAGGCCCGGGATACTTGCAGGACCATCTGCTGCCGGGAACAAATTCCCATCGCCCAGTACGCTCACACAGAGAAGGCCTCCTCAGGGTACCGTCGGCTAGACAATGTCGGCTGGCGACCCCCAGGGGAAGAGCCTTCTCTGTGGGAGCGCCAGTCCTATGGAATCAGCTCCCCCCTGAGCTTCGGATGACCCAAGATCTCCAGTCCTTTCGCCGCGGCCTCAAAACACTCCTTTTTTACCTGGCTGACCTGGACTGACAGGGATTTTAATTATGTTTATAATTTTTAACTCTAATCTTTAATTCATTTTAATTTTTAATTTTAATTTATTGTACAGAGATCTTTAATTTTGTTGTTGTTAGCCGCCCTGAGTCCTTCGGGAGATAGAGCGGGATATAAGTCCCATTAATAAATAAATAAATAAATAAATAAACTACTGTATGATTGAATGACATCCAGTAACATCCTCTGGCAGAATGAAGGGTGTGACTGCAATTTATTTGGATGTGTAATTCAAATCCTAAGGATAAGAAAGAAGTAACAAAAATAAATGTCAAGTAGAAATCAAACTAGAGATAGGTACTGTTCCAATGCCACCACCTAAAGCCACCAAAGTTTGCCATGCAATAAGGAGATATTAAGCTTTGGGCCGCATCACGCAGCTGGAGACCTTCATAATTGCTTTGTGGGGCAACCATAATTTGGCAATTTGCCTGCAGTTTGAGCACACAATCCAAATATGTCATATTGTGCTTAACGAAAAACAGCAAAAGGAACAATGATTGAGAACAGCAGCTGGAAAGAAAAGGGGACAAGCTCACCAAACCTCAAAGCAGTAATCCAATACTGTTAATTCTTCATCAACAACTGTTCATGTTGAGAAAAATGAAGGGAGGGATCTCAATTATCCATTTGCAAGCATAAATCAGAACTCATTTTCCATCAACACAGAACAATGTGGACTGTGAGAGCCATATATTTTAAACCAAGACATGGACTGCCCCAGATTTGTAAACATATTTCAATATTATTTTCTCTTATTATGACCCATACAGACTTTTCAGAAGAAAAATAAGATTCAATTTTCATAATAGCAACAAGCATCTTTTCCATTCAGCTGCAAATCTGCTTTGGAGTGTTCTGCAAGAAAAATTCCTTATGCCTTCTTGGGTTTTTTTTTTTTTTGGGGGGGGGGGGCGGGATCAAAATGCTTCCCAGCTGCCGCTAAAATTCATTGTCTTTATCTTAATGGCTGTGGGGAGAGCGCGCATGGCACCCTGAACATGCCTGTGTTTTAAAAAGCATGCTTCATTCAATTACAGAGACATAAAGGTTTAAAAGGACAAATCTCTCACCAAGGAAGCCTTTTCTGTCTGAAATTGGCCATTTCTGCTGCCAGTCTGTCTCTCTTGGCTGCTGAACAAAAGCCACCAGTTCCAGCATATGTCCTCTTGCACATGTTTAATCTGCCAACTGTGCACATTACCCAACCCTCTGTGTCAATTCAAGCACGTTTATCTGCCAACCGCACTGATTTATCAGGGAGCTTACTTCCATGAAAGCCTGCTAGGGGATGACAGTTTTTGAAGAGGACATCATTATTAAGTATCATTATACACACCAGGCCATTTTGATATACAATGTTCTCATAAAAACTAATGTTGGTTCTCCTTTTCAAGTCAAAATGAATTTAGAAAAGATGACTTTTTCTAACCAAGAAAATATGAAGCTTGCTGACATCCAATGACCTACCCATTTCCCACCATTCTCTGTTCGAATGGAAGCAGCTTTTCAAAATCAAAATCCTTCATGCTCTGCAAGCTGAAAAGCTATTAGCAAGAAACATGCCACCTACTACTCCTTGACTACCACTACTCCTGCTTTCCAGTTTGGCTCTAGATACACCTTGCAAGGGTTTAAATCTTGCGACAGATGGCAAGAGGCATTATGGAGTACTTCACGCAATTTGATTCATGGACACAGAAGAGAATGATAAACTACGGAGGTTTCTAAGGCTGCTAATTTAACTCAATTTCCTGCCCTGAAGTAACATATAAAATTCTGGAGGGGGATTTAATTGAAACAGGTTTAAAAAAAGAAAAGAAAAGAAAAAGCTTCAAAGCTTTGGGAGAAAAAAAGCAGAGAGAAATACACAGAAATAAATTACCTTCTCTACAGCTCCCTTATAGCCTAGCCCAGGGGTCGGCAACCTCGGCTCTTTTATGACTCGTGGACTTCAACTCCCAGAATTCCTGAGCCAGCACAGCTGGCTCAGGAATTCTGGGAGTTGAAGTCCACGAGTCATAAAAGAGCCGAGGTTGCCTACCCCTGGCCTAGCCTAAGCCCTAACCCTCCACGCCATCCATGCTTGACAAGCTTCTCTCAACTGTAGCTGAGGATGTGGCCGACACAATCTTATTCTCCGGGCCACAGGGCAGAAAGCAACACGTGCTAGAATGAAGAAGAAGAAGAAGAAGAAGAAGAAGAAGAAGAAGAAGAAGAAGAAGAAGAAGAAGAAGAAGAAGAAGAAGAAGGAGGAGGAGGAGGAGGAGGAGGAGGAGGAGGAGGAGGAGGAGGAGGAGGAGGAGGAGGAGGAGGAGGAGGAGGAGGAGGAGGAGGAGGAGGAGGAGGAGGAGGAGGAGGAGAAGGAGAAGAAGGAGAAAGAAAAAAAAGGCGGGGCACAAAGACGCACAACACTCGAAGACCAGAAAACGCCGCCGTGTGAACCAGCAGAACTGCAACGACGCACGGGCAGCGTGACGAGGGGCCAATGCAAAAAAAAAAAAAAAAAAAAAAAAACACCATACACACATACACAACCCTCGGTTAAGATGCAGGGCGGCGGCTTGCAGGGAGTTGGTAGCTCCGTTCACCCAGGAGAAAAGAGAACGGGAGGCGGGAGGAGGACGAGGAGGCGCGGGGGAACCGCAGCCGCTCTTTGCCCCCAGCGGACAGCAGAGAACAGCTCAGCCTTAGCAGCCAAAGGGAAGCATCCTTGTCTCGGGGAAGGGGGAAAGTGCTTTCCCGGAGCGGTTTCCCGGACCCGTGTCCAGCGCGACCTCCTCAGGGAGTGACGGAAGCGGCGGGAGCAGCGCTACTTCGACGCCCCGCCCCAAGTACCTGCCAAGCTCTTGTGCGCCGTGTTGCCCATCGCTCCCTCATTCACTCACGCCGCTCTGAGGGAGCTCGCCGACTACGAGGCTGTCCGAGCTGCACCGCGCTCGGAGTCAGGGCCATGGACGACGGCCCCAGGGACGGCGAGGGCCACCGGCTGGGGCTGCTCTTTCCTCGCTCTTTTTCCCTGCCCAGCATCCGGAGCAGCACTGAAACGCAGCTCCGGCAGCCAGCAGCTCCCCCCCCCCCCGGAGCCGGGGCCGCCTCCTCTGAAGGGTTGTTGGCTGAGAGCTGGCAGCCCAACCTTTTTCTCCGCCCAGCCGGGGAGGAGTCCACCGTGCACGCATTGTTTGAAAGTTGGCAGCCGCCTGGCCTTGCTTGCCTGGCATAACGTAAGGCGGGGACCGGCTGCGCTGAAAGCGAAGCGAGCAAGCCTAGGCGATTGTGTCGTCACAACACGGGCCGGGGGAGGCAGGCCGCGGGAACGGTCGACTTGGTGGAGGGGGTGGTGGTGGTGGTGGTGGTGGTGGGCAGCCTCCGCTGCCTTAGAAAGCTTAAGTCTCCAAGGGTGAGCGGGGAATGGGCGCGCTCGGGATCAAGAGACATTGGGCTGGAAAGCAAAGTATCGGTCACAGTTCCGGGCTGTACTTGGGGAGGATGTGTGTGTGTGGTACTTGGTGTGTGTGTGTGTGTGTGTCAATGCTGCGACCGTAGAAGCATGTACTTGGGGAGGGGTGTGTGTGTGTGGTACTTGGGGTGTGTGTGTGTGTGTGTGTGTGTCAATGCTGCGACCGAAGAAGCATGTACTTGGGGAGGGGTGTGTGTGTGTGGTACTTGGGGTGTGTGTGTGTGTGTGTGTGTGTGTCAATGCTGCGACCGAAGAAGCATGTACTTGGGGAGGGGTGTGTGTGTGGTACTTGGGGTGTGTGTGTGTGTGTCAATGCTGCGACCGAAGAAGCAAGTACTTGGGGAGGGGTGTGTGTGTGTGGTACTTGGGGTGTGTGTGTGTGTGTGTGTCAATGCTGCGACCGAAGAAGCATGTACTTGGGGAGGGGTGTGTGTGTGTGGTACTTGGGGTGTGTGTGTGTGTGTGTGTGTCAATGCTGCGACCGAAGAAGCATGTACTTGGGGAGGGGTGTGTGTGTGTGGTACTTGGGGTGTGTGTGTGTGTCAATGCTGCGACCGAAGAAGCATGTTTTACCCTACCCTCGGGGATCATTTGGAGGTATCGCGGCCGAGGCAAGCCTGCGGAATTGCTGCGTTCAGAAGAACGTTAAGACGGATGGTGGTCCTTGCCATCCTCGCCATGCGGTGGTTTCTCTTTACAGCTCAACGAAACCGCGTTTCGACAAAACCGCGTCCAGTTCAGTTGATTTCGGCGACCCGCTGCCGTGCAGACATAAAACCCGCTGCGTGAAAACACGACAGATCTCCCTCTGTGACCCAGCACGTTACAAAAAAGGTGTTGAGGCATTGGAAAAAGTGCACAGGAGAGCAACTAAGATGATTTAAAAGCCTGCAGACTAAAACATCTAAAGAAGGGTTGCAGGAAATGGGCATGGCCAATTAGAGAAAAGAAGGACTAAGTGACATGATAGTAGTATCCCGGTATTTGAGGGGCTGCCACAAAGAGGAGGAGGGGGGGCGGTGTCAACTTATTTTCCAAAGCACCAGAAGGCAAGGCAAGAAAGAATGGATAGAAACTGATCAAGGAGAGAAGCAACCTGGAATTAAGGAGAAACTTCCTAACAGTGAGGACAATTAATCAGTGGAACGGCTTGCCTTCAGAAGTTGTGGATGCTTCATCACTGGAAGTTTTCAAGAAGAGAGTGGACAGCCATTTGTCTGAAATTGTATAGGATCGCCCGCTTGAGCAGAGGGTTGGAGTAGAAGACCTTCAAGGCCCCTTTCAGCTCTGTTCTGATTGATTAATTGAGAGCAGGTGATACTTAACGTCTCAACTGGACAGAGGGGGCAAATCAAACAGCAGTTACAAAAGGTAGATATAACAAAAGGAATAGAACAGCTTGAGAATGCTAAACAAAGCACTTCTTTTACCCTGCCATTCTAGCTAGGGTGATCAAAATCACTAGAAAGAACATAAGAGGTGAAATACTCTAACTGTATAATTTTACATACAGATTATGTCAGTACACAAATGCCAGGAATAAATTTGTAAATAGCCTTTTTGTTGTACTGATTTTGTACTGATGTGTACATATTCCTTTGTGGCAGTTGCATGTCTCACTAATAACGGTGAGATTCTTAAAAATTCACCTTGCCTTATGAGCTATCACCAAATACTGAGGTCAGCCAAAATTTCCAAGAAAGTAACTTAGTACCAGGGACCAGTTTCATAGAAGACAATTTTTCCACAGACTGGGGGAGGAGGAGGAGGAGGAGTTGGAGGAGGAGACAACCTAGATCCCTCTCTTGTGCAGTTTATGGTAGGGTTTGTGCTTCTATGAGAATTTAATGCCACATGACTTGAGGTGGAGCTGAGGGGGTGAGGGAGCAGCTGCAAGTACAGATGAAGCTTTGCTCACTCACTCACCATTCACCTCCATCTGTGTGGCCCAGTTCTTAACAGGTCACGGACCAGGACCAGTCCATGTCCCAGGGGTCGAAGACCCCTGTTCTATAGCTGGCCCCAACTTGGTACCTTCTAAATGCATTGGCACAGCAATTGCTAGCTTAGGTCAACTCTACCCCAGTGATTCTCGCTAGAATTACTGGGAATTTGAGCAGTTTCAAACATTAATACGACTGAGTTCTTTATGTTGTATCAACCTGTAAGCCAGAATTATTAAATATTAGATAATATGCCAAATAAAAATTTAAAAAACAAACACCAGAGTCCTTGTAATTGTGATTTGATACCATACAATATGACACAGAACTACATATATCATATACTATGTTATCTATCAACTTAATATTTAATCTCACTAATCCAGGCCTTAGCTTGTAGAAACAATTACATCAGTGTATGGAAAAATTGCCAGATCAAAACATCTCATTAGCAACAACTGTCAGTCTTATACTGTGTAATATATAGTACTATATTTTGATTGCTATGGTTTTTCTTGCCTGGTACTAGTTGAAATTAACTCAATTATTTTTTCAAAATTGGAAGTCAGTGTTTACAGTTTTATAAGTTAAGAGCATGACTATTTTTCCTCGTACATTTTGATGGTGGCGAGCAGGCAGAACATGAGTACATTAGGAATAAAGATTTCTCACATCCTAGTTTTACATGGACATGATCATCTAGTGGTCTTGACAAAAATACCAAAGTGCTTTACTATTCTCTCTTTAAGATTGTTTTTCCAATTTTGCCCTCCTGCCTACAGCCCTGGGGTTTCCTGGTGGTCTCCTAAGTACCAGTCAGGTACAATCTTGCTATTTTTACTTTCAACATCACCCAAAATTGACCAGGTGCTGCCACCTGTGTTGTAGAATCTGAACTGATACAATACTTCTCAAAAACAATGAAACTTGCCCAACAGTTTATACAGCAACCAAATAAATCTCCAGGAAAGAAAAAGTATAGGGCAGGGGTAGGCAACCTCGGCTCTTTTATGACTCATGGACTTCAACTCCCAGAATTCCTGAGTCAGCTGTCTCAGGAATTCTGGGAGTTGAAGTCCATGAGTCATAAAAGAGCTGAGATTGCCTACCCCTGGTATAGGGAAAAGGGAAGTGGGAGAGTGGTGATAGGAAAATATTCTTCATTAAATACATAAGAAAGGGGCATTTGAAGAAGAGAAAATCCCCTATAGCTATTACACATTTCGAAAGAAGTGGATGAGATATACATTATGAGGCTTAATAAACACTTTATGTACAAAAATAGTTGCTAGTCATTTTCCAAATAAATAAATCACATGGGTTTTTTTTTAATACAAGCCCCTTTTTAAATAAAAAATGAAGCCTAGAAGAAAATGTGCTCCACACTTTGTAATTTTCTTCTAGAACCTTAAAAAAATTAAAATAATTATTCAGAAAGTTATTTATGCTTCCAATATCTGAGGAATTTTATGTCTTCTAATATTATTATTAGTTCTGTACAATAAATTTAACTTTTCAGGAAGAAATTTATTTTTTGGTGAAAGAAAAAAGAAAAAAAAAGAAAAGACCTATAGTTTGGAAAGCCAAACTTGTACAAAGTCATGAAACAATTCACCTTTCGTTAACAAAGCTTGGATAAAGACATAAGCTTAATTCAAATAATAACGAAATATTACTGAAGCAAAAGATAGGATATAAATAGTCATGAAACTAATGTAATACCTCTGTAATTTTATAAATATGTTCCTGAATTAAGTTCATTCATCCCTATTTTGCATATTTAGAAATAAAAATAGCAATCTGAATTGTTGCTCCAACATTTCATAACTCATCTTTATATCAGTATAAATGTATTCATTTGGGCGTAATGTTTTATCATTGGTACTTTTTAAG
This sequence comes from Vipera ursinii, assembly GCF_947247035.1. Classification (NCBI taxonomy): domain Eukaryota; kingdom Metazoa; phylum Chordata; class Lepidosauria; order Squamata; family Viperidae; genus Vipera; species Vipera ursinii. The sequence goes on along the minus strand of NC_139513.1, from coordinate 96,742,289 downwards.
TATATCTGTAAGCCCTACAAGGAGCTTAGAAACATTTTTCAGATTTTGCTTTACGTTAAAATTAAAAGAATCTGAACCAATTTTGAACAGTCAGAGCACAGAACTTGATAGGTACCACAAGCTATGGGCATCACCAAAATGTCAGATTTAAAAAACATTATAAACAGAACAGACATTATATATTTACATACCGGAAAGCCATGAATATTTTCAGCATCCCTGTTCACAACATAGCTGCTTAAATATAGCATCAACAGCATAATCATAAGCCAACCAAATTCAATAAGTAATCAGCATGAAATGCCATTTAAACATGATGATTCAAGGTAACTACTTCTAAATGTTCCATTACCATGGAGAAGAGAGAGAGAGAGAAATCAATCACATTATGGTTTTAGCACATCAGGTGAACAAAATTTCTCTAGTCTGAAATGGTTTGTATAAATAGTCTTGTAACAAAAGATACATTAGTGTTCATATTCAGTATTACAGCCAGCCATACTTTTTCAGAGCAGTACATTTCATTTCTCTTCTTGTCCACCCTTCTTCTCGCATGCAGAAGAAAAAAAAACCCTTTTGTTTTCTGCATTCAAAAATCAGCTAGCATTCTGTAGCTAATGCAGGATGTTGAATTCTTTTTAAAATTGTATACCTTTTATAAAATTTTATATAACTTTTGAATAAGATTATATAAAGAAACAGGAAAAACAAACCAGGGAAGGAGATTAAAGATAAAAGACAAAAAAGATAAAATACACATTGTATCATGAAAGTATTTACAAATGCACGGTGATTATTGTTTCCCAATATATTGCTAGCTGTGAATAACTGAACACATTATTTATTTTATTTTTTTATTTTAATTCCATTTATATTCCGCCCTTCTCCGAAGACTCAGGGCGGCTTACAAGCTTAGCAGTAGCCTTCATTCTATGTATATGCCTGCTTATTAGGGCTTACACACACACCCCAAGCGGCATTATTACAAAGTCAGCTTAATTGCCCCCAACAATCTGGGTCCTCATTTTACCTACCTGGGAAGGATGGAAGGCTGAGTCAACCTTGAGCCTGGTGGGATGCGAACCTACACTAATTGCAGGCAACTGGTGTTACTTAAGGAGGCATTAGTCCACTGCTCCACCAAGGCTCTTGGTATGATGCGTAATAGCAATGAAAATTGCTATGAAGGTATAAATATCGTAATCATGTCCATATATATGTATAATCACTGTATAAAACACTGAATGAGACTATACACTAGAGTATTCATATGTCTAAAGGTCTGTTCTGATTTAGAAACCCTACAAATTGAGTTGTAGATTCTAAGTATAGTGGTCTAGCAATGGTTTCCGATTTGAATTAGATTCTAGGTCAGATTTCCTTTTAAGATACAAAACTGTTCTGTACTGCTACAATTTGGTTAGCCATTTATCATTTGGAATCAACAACAAAAGCATATAGAATTTGCAGCACTTTAAAAGTATAAAGCTAATTCAATATACTCTGAGGGAATATATCATATAGTAAAGTGTAATAAAACATTGCTGGTTGAAATAGGAATTAAATTCAACTTTCAAGATTTGTTTCATTTTGATATAAGTCATTTCCCAGAATTGCTGATCAATACTGCCACCAGATATGAAAGAAGGATCTGAACTGCTCATTACATTTCCAAAATTTTTTAGAAAATGAATCGTCCATTTTAGTGATTAGAATTATACAAGTTACGTAAAGTTTACAACACTAAAACATCTAATACCAATTTTCTTTGAAGGTAACTTTCAGGTAAATGTAATATTCATCTTCTGTTGAAATTCCCATTGTGCACTTCTAAATTCTGCATCCATTTGTCTATGCAATCTCTGAGTTGTTTGGTTTCTGAGTCATACTTCACCAGCAATTATAAATAAGGCCCAGCAGATGTTCCAAATTACATGTTATAAGATTCTCCAATTCAGCCAAGCCTGTAAGGGGTTGCCCCTTATTTCTGAAATTCTTTCAATGTATATCTGAATGCACTGAAACCAGTTGGATTAAAAGACCACTCACTGTGAAATAAGAGCCTCAAAAATATTCTTCCCATCTTATTAATAATCAAATCTTGCAATCTAAACCCATTGTTTCCTTTCCACCGAGCAAATTTATGTTTTTCTCTTCATTAAAAACAAACATTTAATAATGAAGCTGGGGGGATCTGGGCTCATGTTTTCCTATATTTAACCTAGACATTCAATACATTAATTTTGATTGCATGATCTCTTATAAATTGTTTGTTTCTGTTTGTGTCAGTCCAGAGATATTTATTTTTTTATTTTATTTTTTTTAATTTTAATTCCATTTATATCCCACCCTTCTCCGAAGACTCAGGGCGGCTTTACAAACTTAGCAGTAGCCTTCATTCTATGTATATGCCTGCTTATTAGGGCTTTCACACACACCCCAAGCGGCATTATTACAAAGTCAGCTTAATTGCCCCCAACAATCTGGGTCCTCATTTTACCTACCTCAGAAGGATGGAAGGTTGAGTCAACCTTGAGCCTGGTGGGATGCGAACCTGCACTAATTGCAGGCAGCTGGTGTTACTTAAGGAGGCATTAGCCCACTGCTCCACCAAGGCTATCTGGATGTCTTGCCCTTTCTACTGTATAGAGGTAGATGGACTTTAAGGAGATGCAATCTACTGTGTAATCCACATTAAGCAAATTGCACGATAGTACAATTTAAAGGAGGGACGCAGTGGTTCAGTGGGTTAGGACGTTGAGCTTGTCAATCAGAAGGTCGGCAGTTTGGCGGGTCAAATCCCGAGTGCCGCGTAGCAGAGTGAGCGCCTGTTACTCGATATCCTCTTAGGGCTGGTGATTGAGTTCCCCAAACTTATGTTTTGGGGTGACATCAATCTACCATCTCTGGGAGGATCATCTGAGTTAGCTCGGGAGTTCATGGCTTCCATGACGGCCATGGACCTGACGCAAGTAATTCATGGACCGACTCATGTAGGAGGCCACACCCTTGATTTGGTTTTCCTATCTGGACGGTGGTTAGATGATCTTGGTGGGGGTTCTCCAATTGTTATGCCCCTGTCATGGACTGATCATCATCTCCTGCGGCTGGTCTTCCGTTTTGCCACTCCCCGCCGTGGGCGTGCTGAACCAACTAGATGGTTCCGCCCCAGGCACTTAATGGACCCTGAGAGGTTCCAGGCAGCGCTGGGGTCCCCACCTGCCTCCTTTGCTCACAGCTCGGCGGATGCCTTAGTGGAAGCCTGGGAAAAGGCAGCCGCAGAGGCACTCGACCGAGTTGTACACTTGCAGCCCCTGACCCGGTGCAGATCCCAGCGGGCTCCATGGTTTTCCGTGGAGCTCCGGGAGATGAAGCGTCGGAGACGGGGCCTAGAGAGCTGTTGGAGATCCAGCCGGTCTGAATCCGACCGATTGCGACTAAGAACCTGTATTAGGTCTTACCTCGCGGCGATAAGGGTGGCGAGGTCTAACCACTTTGCTACCCTTATCGCGTCCGCAGATAATCGCCCGGCTGCCCTGTTTAGGGTAACCCGCTCCCACCTTAATCAGGAGGTGAGGGAGGAACCCCTGCAGGGTCGTGCTGAGGAGTTTAGCCAACATCTGTCGGACAAAATCGCTCGGATTCGGACCGGTTTGGACTCCGACTGGGCAGTGTCTGACGATCAGGACATGGGTGGTCTTGTCAATGTTATCTGGGAGGAGTTCAATCCTGTGACTCCGGAGGAAGTGGACAGGATTATGGGGAGGCTGAGCTCCACCATGTGCTTATTGGACCCGTGCCCCTCCTGGCTGGTTTACACGGCTCGGGAGGGGACACGAGGCTGGTTCCAGGCTGTTATATCTGCATCTCTGAGGGTAGTTTCCCCGCCGTCTTCAAGGAGGTGGTGGTGAGACCTCTCCTCAAGAAGCCTGCCTTGGACCCAGCTGTGTTAAACAATTTTCATCCTGTCTCCAACCTTCGCTTTCTTGCGAAGGTTGTTGAGAGCGTGGTGGCGCATCAACTCCCTCTGGTTCTGGATGAAGCGGATTATCTAGACCCATACCAATCGGGTTTCAGGCCCGGGTACAGCACGGAGACGGCATTGGTCGCTCTGGTGAATGATCTCTGGAGGGCTCGGGACAGGGGATATTCCTCTGTCCTAGTCCTATTAGACCTCTCAGCGGCTTTCAATACCATCGACCATGGTATCTTGCTGCGGTGTCTCAGGGGATTGGGAGTGGGAGGCACGGTTCTTCAGTGGTTCTCCTCCTATCTCCTGGGACGTTCGCAGTCGGTGTTGGCAGGGGGGCAGAGGTCGACCTCGAGGCCTCTCGTTTGTGGAGTTCCTCAGGGGTCGGTCCACTCGCCGCTCCTGTTCAACATCTACATGAAGCCTCTGGGTGAGATGATTCGTGGTTTTGGAGTTGGGTATCACCAGTATGCTGATGATACACAGCTTTTTATTTCAACCCCAAACCACCCCAGTGATGCCCTCGACGTGATGTCCCGTTGCCTGGAAGCGGTTCGGGTCTGGATGGGGAGGAACAGGCTTCGACTCAACCCTGACAAGACTGAGTGGCTGTGCGTACCGGCATCTCGGGATATTCAGAATATTCCATCTCTTTCTATGGGGGGGTGAGCTATTACCCCCCGTAGATAGGGCTCGCAACTTGGGAGTCCTCCTAGATTCACAGCTTTCTTTAGAAGATCATATAGTAGCTGTGACTAGGGGGGCCTTCGCCCAGGTTCGCCTGGTTGCGGCCCTAGCTAGACCGGGATGCCTTGCGTACGGTCATTCATGTGCTCGTGACCTCTCGTTTAGACTACTGCAACGCTCTCTACATGGGGCTGCAGAATGCAGCCGCAAGAGTTGTGTTGGGAGTCTCCCGATACTCCCATGTTACACCTTTGCTCCGTGAGCTGCATTGGCTGCCAGTTGTCTTCCGGGTGAGATTCAAGGTGCTGGCAATAACCTTTAAAGCCCTACATGGCATGGGTCCGGAGTACCTTAGGGAGCACCTGCTGCCGGCATCAACTTCCCTCTGCCCAGTGCGCTCCCACAGAGGGGGCCTCCTCAGGGTGCCACCAGTCAGAGAATGTCATCTGGTGGCCCCCAGGGGGAGGTCCTTCTCTGTGGGTGGACCGGATTTGTGGAACCGTTTAATGGTTGAGCTCCAGATGGCGCCCGACCTTCGCTCCTTCCGACGGGATCTAAAGACTTACTTGTTTGAACAAGCTGGCCTGGTCTGATGGGTTTTGGGTTTTATTATTGTTTTAATGTTTTAAATGTATTTTAACTTATTGTTCTGAAATACTGGGCTCTTGGTTTAATTCATTCTTAATTTTTGTATTTCTGTATTTTACTATTTATTGCCCTGTTCACCGCCCTGAGTCCTTCGGGAGAAGGGCGGTATACAAATAAAATTATTATTATTATTATTATTATTATTATTATTATTATTATTATTATTATTATTATTATTATTATTATTATTATTATTATTATATTATTATTATTATTATTATTATTATTATTATTATTATTATTATTATTATTATTATTATTACTCGTCCCAGCTTCTGCCAACCTAGTAGTTTGAAAGGACATAAAAATACAAGTAGAAAAATAGGGACCACTATGGTGGGAAGGTAATAGCGTTCCGTGCGCCTTTGCCGTCTAGTCATGCCGGCCACATGACCACGGAGACGTCATCAGACAAGCGCTGGCTCTTCGGCTTTGAAACGGAGATGAGCACTGGCCCCTAGAGTCGGAAACGACTAGCATGCATGTGCGGGGGAACCTTTACCTTTTTACAATTTAAAATCTGGAAATGCTAGTCCATCTTGCCCTTTTGAATCCCAACGTTTTGAATTCTAATTGGCTTAGTTTCTTTGGAGAGATTTCCCCCACTTTTGAAGAGTAGTTTAAGTAATCTACTCATTGAATTTATATATCCTTTTTTCAGGTTTGCTCTGAAAACCTGAATTGGTGGTCTTCAATTAGTAAGAAAGTGGTAGAATGCTTGTGTGAGATCCAGAGCATATATTGGAAGCATAAAAATACTGGAAATGATTAAACACTTAAAGTGATGCAATTTGTTAAAGAGCTCAAGGAGCAGAATACCAGTTCATCAAAATCATATAAGCTGGACTGTGCATTTATATTGTCAAAACAAGTAGCTACAATACCTAGAAAGAAATCAGAGTGCAAAACACAGCAAACGTTACTTAGTGTTTCCCATGCTTTTTTTATCATGAAAGCTCACGCAATAAAACTGATATCTACCTGGTTGCTCTTTTCATATTTCAACAGTAAAGCTGCTATAATCATATATGTGATTTGCTCTTTAATCAGCAATGCTAAGAGGTTCTTTTTTAAAAGACCAGTGGGCTTTCTAAATCTGCTTAAGTGTTATATGAGTTGTATATGTAGACCAGGGGTGTCAAACTCAATTTCATTGAGGGCCGCATCAGCATTGCGGTTGCCCTCAGGGGGCCGGATAGGTATGGCCAGGATGGGCGTGGCCTACTGGGTGGGCGTGGCTAGAGTGCCTATGGCCTATTGGATGGGCGTGGCCAGCTCTACATCGTTCGCATCAAGGGTGCCTATGGGGGCCTGGGCAGGAGTGGGACAGATCTGAGGGTCTCTGGGCCAGGGCCAAGGCAGTGGGGACCGTTCCCTCACTGTTTCCAGGATGGCTTCATGGGCCACATGAAACCACTTCACGGGCCGCATCTGGCCCCCGGGCCTTGTGTTTGACATGCCTGATGTAGACCTTGCCAGAATTCATTTCCAAAGTAAGGAAGAACAGTGTTTTTACTTTTTTGCAATCTTTAGCCTTCATTACACTGTAATTTTCTAACATTTATTTGTGAAAATATGAAATACACAGGAAATATTCTATCAAGAGCTCAACACTAAGCAATAATGTAAATAAATATTATTTTGGCTTACTGCATTTATATGCTATATATTTATATTTATATGCTTATAGCATTTATATGCTATAAGGGACGTGGTGGTTCAGTGGGTTAGGACGCTGAGCTTGTCGATTGGAAGGTTGGCAGTTTGGCGGGTCGAATCCTGAGTGCTGCATAACAGAGTGAGCTGTTACTCGTCCCAGCTTCTGCCAACCTAGCAGTTCGAAAGCGCGTAAAAATGCAAGTAGAAAAATAGGGACCACTACGGTGGGAAGGTAACAGCGTTCCGTGCGCCTTGGGCATCTAGTCATGCCAGCCACATGACCACGGAGACGTCCTCAGACAAGCGCTGGCTCTTCGGCTTTGAAACAGAGATGAGCACCGGCCCCTAGAGTCGGAAATGACTAGCAAGCATGTGCGGGGGAACCTTTACCGTTACCTTTTTTATTTATATGCTAAGTTTTCTCCAATTTCTTATACTCTTCCTAAAGCCCTTTTTGCCATAAGACACTTGACAAGGTTTGAAATAAAAATGAATAACCATTTTAAAAGACAACAGAAGCCACACTGTAAGGTGTTTGTTTTAAGAAGCTACAGCACCTCAGAATATGTGTTGATGGATCATACTGGCTGGAGATGATCAGAGGATGTACATCACAAAGGAACCAGATGAAAGAGAACAAATATGGATTTCATGTGAAATCCCTTATACTGAAACACGGCGCTCCAGCTATGCTGTCAAATAAGTTTGCTTGTGAATATCCAATCACGAAAAAATGTGCCTTCAAGATGCCATTGCCTTTTTGCAGCCAATTGAACACACTCTTTTCAAGAGACTGAAACCAGGCTAAAGGGATTGATTTGCATTTATCTGTAAAGAACTGGAGAAATAAAGAGAATAAAGATCTGTAAAATAAGTGGAGAAATAAAGAAAATGGATCTGAAGTATATTAAGTTCTGGTTGCTTGGGAAGAACGTTGTGTCTAGGTGCATATACTCCCACCTTAGAAACAGTCTAGATAGGTTTGCAGCAGGTGCAAATCTGTACAAACTTTGACGAAATAAATCAAAGCTTTGCAGTAGTAAGTGGCCACAATTCAGCTGATGAAAACGGAAAAGGAAAAAGATTTATCAGGTTCAAAGAAAGAAAGCCGTACAACAGAAGCAGATAGTGGAAAAAAGGGAAGACAGGCAACAGAGCAGTGGACCGGATGAGAATATCAACCAACAGCACAGTGGAAAGGAACATCTCGAAGCATTAGGTGAGACTAACTGGAAGAGAGTAATAACCAAAAGCAAGAGATATGGAAGATATTCTGTAGTACCAGAACTCCAAAATAACTTTCAGGCCCTCACAGAAGCTGCTTCTGCAAGATTGAAAGAAGAAAAAGGTGCACTACACGATGAGGGGGTTAGAATGGTGGTTCCTCAAAGGGCAATGAAAATGCAGCCAAGAGAAAGAGCAAACAATTGGCTTGTAAAGTGTGTTGCCAACCAAGAGGAAGGATATTAGTGGATGGGAGAGATTTGGTTCCTGGGAACCCTATTCGGTTTCTGGGCTTCAGATACCTCAAATCAAGAATAGCAAGGTTGTTTAGGAGAGTTTGGAGGAGATGGAAATGAAAACCTTGAATTAAGGATCTCAGATAATCTTGTGCATTATAGAAAAGTGTGTTGATGAAACTAGGCCTCTCAAACCATTCAAATAATAATAAAAACCCATTGCCTTATAAAGTTTGTGGCCTTCGTTGTTTATATACTAACATTCAAGGAATGTGAAATATACAAGATGAGCTTGAACTCTTAGTACAGAAAAGCAAGAGCACATATGATTTAATACCAATAGCAACTACTTGATGGAGCAACTGCCATAATTGAAATATAGCAACTGAAAAATAATACTTGTTCAAAAGGGACAAAAAGGAGGAGTTATAATGCATGTAATAAAAGAGTAGCCCTTCCTGCTCAGAAGCAAAAATGAATAAACTTGGCACTGCTGCAAGAGAGCTTCTGATGTAAAATAAGTAGAGGAACAAACAAAGCAAGTGCCCAGAAACTACAGCTGGTATAAATAGGGCAGCCTGGATGTAAATAACATTAAAGATTCTACTGAAAGATAATGCCTACATTCCATTTGATAACAGTAGGTTTCAAGGTCCTGTTTAAACTGCTGGTTTTCACCTATAAAAGCTATATGATTTGGTTCCCAGAATACCTTTCTTTCATCTGGAATCTTCTTGGTCCATGCAAGCAACCTGCGGGGATAAGCTGAGCAACCGGTCTCCATGAAAGATCAGAAGGACACAAAAAATGTCCAAAATCAACCCTTCTCCGTAGTGGCTCTCTAATTGTGGAACAGCTGGTTTCCAGAAGTATGTTGGCTGCCTACATATTTGTAGAGCTATAAAAAGTTTTGTTTCAATGAGTGCTTGGTGACTAATTTTTAATACTGTTATCTTGTATTCTGGAAGGCTGTGAAAACCTGGCTCTTCTCTTAAGCCTTGAGGTAGGTTGGATGCAGTGCCCTTTTTAATGTAGTGTGTGTCTCTATGTGCATGTGTTTGTCTGTGAAGAGAGAGGGAGAGCATTGTCCAGATGGATGCTGATTTTATATATTTTATATTGTATTTTGTTATTTTGTTTTAAACTGTGAACTGCTGAATCTTGCTCTGCAGTTGGGCAGCATCTAAATCTCCGTAAATAAATAGCATGGAATTGAACTGCTGGTTTTTGTTTTGCAGGGGATATTATATATTATAATATGTGTATGTGCGTGCCTGTGTTTGTATGTGTAAAATTTAATTGTAAATTGCCCAGAGTCTTAGGATTCTAGACCATATCATAAACATAAGCATGTTGAAAGCAGTACAATTGCCATAAGTAAGCATGGATTTTTCAAGGACAAATCTTGTGATCTTATCTCATTTTTAATCAGGTACTGTAACTTCCATAATAGATGTAACATAAGACACTCTGACTCTCCAAAGCTTTAACAAAGTACTCCATTACAGGCTGACTAGCAACCTAGTTAAGTGTGGGCTGGATAGCATGACAAGTAGATACACAGTTGGCTAAAAAAATACTGAAAGAGTAGTACTGAAAAAAATACTGAAAGAGTAACCCGATACAAACAGTAGCTGTATAGATAGCGGATGTATAGAGTAGGGGTCTAAACAAAATTTCAGAATGCCAGTAAATGTACTTATTGTCAAAGTTTTGATTTTTTTAAGTGTAATCTATGGCTGTGAAACAAAAATGTCTTTGAATTGTGATGCTGGACAACATTGATGAGAATACCTTATACCACAAGAAGAACAAATTGTTCAACACTAAAGTGAATCCGGATCGCTCACTGGAAGTACTGATAAGTAATTCTAAGCTTAAATATTTTAGACATATAATACTAATACTTAAGGTACAACACAAGACCTTGATACTAGAAAAACTGAAGGAAGATCAGAAAAGAGGGTTACCCAAAACCTGGCGGCTGGATCATCGATGACACAAGTATGAGTTCACCAGAATTAAAAGAAAAGCACTTCTTTAGGACATTTCTGGTGAAATGATATTCAAGAGGTAATAAAGAGTCAGCAGTGACTACTGACAAAAGATAAAGTGAAGTGCCACAATAATTAGTCCTTGGTTCTGTATTCAATACTTTTATTGATGATTTGGATGAAAAGATACAAGGAATGTGTATCAGGTTTGCAGATGAAAAATTGGTTAAAATAGATAAAAAGTCCTGAAAAGCAGAAGTAAAATCCAAAAATGACCTCAATATACTGGAGGGAATGTGCTAGAAGTAAGTTAATAGAGAGAAATGCAAAGTTCTTTACTTAGGAAACAAAAACAAATGCAATGATATAAGATTAATAATATCCGGCTTGTTAGGATTTGCAAAAAAGATAACTGGAAAGTTAACTGTAAATTGAATATAAACTCTCTATGTCATGAGGCTGCAAAGAAGGCAAATGAACTTTGAGGCTGCACCAAAAGATTGAAAGTAATCATTCCACACCGTTCTTTGATTAGACTCCCAACTTAAGTACTATGTCCAGTTCTGAGCATGATACTTGAAAGATTCTGAGAAATTGGAGAGACAAAGAAGGGCAACTGTGATAATTTGGGGAATATAAACTATGCATCATAGTGTGTCTGGATATGTTTAGTCTTGAGAAAAGACATTGAAAGGGAATGTAATAACACTCTGTACATACCTGAAAAGATGTTATATAGAAAATCAAGATCTGGCTTTTTTATTCCAAAACAAAAGACATGGAATAATGGATATATTATAAGGCGGCAGATTTCAACAGAGTGTTAGAAGAAAATACTTGTAATAGTAAATGCATTTCAGCAATGGAGCCATATGCCCAAGAAGCTAGTTGAATCTCCTTCACTGGATGGGCTTAAGGGAAGCCAGACAATCTCCTATCTGGGATATTTTAAGTTGGATTCCTGCCTGGGGCAGCCTAACAGCCTTCTCATACTATGATTCTACGGTACTGGAATACATACTGCTGCCAATGAACATTATTGCATTTTATAATGGGATGTTGTGCAATTCTACAGACTAATCACTTTCACATAACCCATGATGAAACACTGATATAAACCTGATACAGACATTAGATGGTTTCCTAACTGCTTTTTGGAAACATAACAATGGCCCTTTCCAACTCTTTCAACAGACCTCCCTCTTAATGATGCTTTAAAGCTGTTACCATCTTTGCCTATTTTATTTAGTTCTTTCATTATGCTTAATTTTACCACGTTTATTTAATGTCAAATACTCTTGTGTTTAATATGTTATAAAACTGATTTTCCACATAGTTTCTCAAACTGTCCACTATTATTAAAGCCTTTAAAATATGAGGAAAAGGAGATAATTACATCCACTAACCAATTAACTAAATGGCTCTTTTCTTTTTTCATGACACTGTGAAGGATGAATGGGCTTTATTATTACCATGATGAAAGTAGTTATATATTTTATATATGGCTGATTTTATGCATCATGATAAGCTATGATTTATGTTAGCTAGTATAAGTCAGAAATATGTCTTGAAAATGAGCAAAAAATATATATCTCCGGCCAATATATTTCCCTCGTATAGTTATTCTTATTGTGAAAGTTTGTAGATTAATTTCAAAACTTGGGTAGAATATAAAAACTAGGAATCAGGAAACCACAAACAAGCCATTAATCCATATTCATGAATTAGATAGCCGATAGAGGACCACCATCCACCATCAGACCAGTTTGGTGTAGTAATTAAAATGCCAGCCTAGAAACTGGGAGATTGTAATTTCTAATCTTCCCTTAGGCATGGAAACCAGCTAAACTGGTCACTCTCTCAACCAAATCACGTCACAGGATTGTAGTTGTGGGAAAAATGAGAGGAGGAAAGATTGTGCATACCATCATTATTTATACAAAATAAAAGTGACAGATCATCATCATCATCTTTTCTAAATTAGAAAAAAGAAAGATCCCACTAAGAATCAAAATTCATAGTTCCCTTAACAGAAACAATACTCATGATCTTTAAGGTACATAAAAACCTGGCCCAGAAACATTAGTTTGAGTTCCACAAGTTGGGCTAAGAGGTCAAAGATCACTGGTATTCCTTTGTCTTGAAATCTGGCTGTCTGAAAACCAATAGTGAGATAATATTAATGAGAATTACTATAACTCTGTTAGAGCAAATCCGCTTCCCATAATAAGAGATATTTGTTTAGAAGGGATAGGCGGACATTGTGTCCTCAGTTCTTCTACAGAGCTAGCAGGCCACCCACACAGCCTAAATGCTCGAAGCAATTGTTTTCTTTCTCCTGCTCCTCATACAAGAACAGGATGCCCAAGGTCTCAAGTGATCACACAAAGGGAAAAATTGGGGAGGGAGGGGAAGGAAGGCAAGAGCTTCCAGAAGAGCTGAAGGAAAATCCACACCCTTCCAAGAGCATCTCAAAGTGCCCTTGGCTGCAGGGTAAAAGGTGTTTCCTGTCCTGGAATCTCTATAAAGCCCCAGGGAAGTTTAAATCATGGTAGTCTTTGTTTATCCCAGGGTCAAGTGAGTGTGTTGCTTGTCTTCTGAGAAGACAAAGAGTGACGTAGCAGTTGCCATCCTCAAACCACATTGCACATAGGTCATAGTAAAACATATTTAACTGCTTGAAGGGATAAAAACATTGTAATTTGAATCTGACGTTCCTTCTTAACAGAAATTTTTTTTCCCTTTTAAAATCTAGCTGCAAATGGCATGCAAACTTACCAGGAAACAATGAAATATGGTTCGCCAATGAGATATTACTTGACTGTGGTACTATTGTCAGCCAGGTCTGGCATGATTTCTTCCAACCTAATGGATACTTTTCTGTCCCATTGAAAATTACCATTCATCAGCTATTTTTAAAGGGCTCTTATTTTTTAAACTGGAAAGTCCCACATGTTGTAGCAATTTACAGGAGATGGGGTGCTCTAAAAAGAACTGTCCAAATTGCAATCAGTCTAATATTTCTTGCAATTCCTCTTCAGACTGTTATAGTTGCAAGCTGCATTTTCTACCCTGAAGGGAAATCTGTGCTTCTCTTGATTATCCCTCTGAATATGGAACCACAAGAAAAGTTCTGCAGAACTCAATTGCTGACTATTTTTAGTAGGTGCTAAGAAAAGATATTCCATTGTTTTGGCTCTGTTTTTTTTTGTTTCAAATGCAACAAAAGATGACCTGCTCCAATTAAAGACGCTTTGTACAAGGTTTTACATTGCTCATCAGATGCACATCTACAGAGAAACAAGGAACAGTTTCCTGTGCTTTATGAAAGAAGTCTTCAGGTGTCAGCTAACAGGCAGCATCATAAACTAAGAATAAGACATCACTTCCTGCTGGGTTATGTATGTTGCAACCTACAATTAAGCTGTATGATGTGGGATTGGATAATATAAATGGTAGGTACATAGAAAAAGGTGCAAACTATTTTAGAAATGGGTGGGAATTAGATATACAAGGGAAATCTGAAAAGAAACTAAAGAAAAAGTATTTTGTTTTCTACAGTCAGGAAAACTACAAAGCACAAGAGGCTCAAGACAATCATTTAAACATAGTAAAAGAGCTATATTTAATTAGCTTACTAGCAAGAAAGAAAATGCATCTCTAATGGGCTATGCAATGTAGTTTAATAATCAGAAGATTATACATATTGTGTGACTTATTCGTTGAGCTACTCTTTTTTCAATATGATTTTTTCTTTTTTGTTTCGAATCTGTCTTAACCCTTGATGACCCTGCCGTTTTCTAAGGTAACATTTTCAGAAGTGGTTTGCCATTGCCTTCTTCATAGACATGAGGGAGAGTGACTGGGTTCTGTGACTGAAGATTGGACTCGTCATCCAACTGCTAAGCCAGTGCTTTAACGGCTAGATCAAATTGGCTCTCACATAAAAAACATCATCAATCGATCATTCTCTAATGATCAGGCAACCAATTAGAATCAGAATAATACTGCAGTAAAACTGTTTCAGTAAATATAATTCTAGCTAGCAATATGTTATCAGAAGAAAAGTGTCATCTAAGTTGAGGAAGGAAGGAAGGAAGGAAGGAAGGAAGGAAGGAAGGAAGGAAGGAAGGAAGGAAGGAAGGAAGTTTTTAATACTGTAGCAAATTGAAAAATAGTTTTAACATTTGCAAATAAGTGATCAACAGAAAAGAAAGCTACTTGCCTGCAATGAAGTTATTAAAGATAAAAATATGTCTAATAATAACACTGATTTCACAAACTAGACTTAATAAGAGAAGTAAAACCCATCGTAAAAGTTTCTTGCACAGTTGATCCCAAGATTCCCAATAGGAAATTCATGATTCCCAACAATGTAATGCAATAATTGGTGGCATCATTTTATTACTGTATTGTTAAAAAAACCTTGTAGGACAGAACAAAATAAATTAGGGCATAATGATAATCTATGAGAGATTTGCTTTAACAATTATCACATATTGATAACATCCTAGATGAAATAT